>NC_134043.1:34107287-34424249 GCF_965140245.1 Athene noctua | reverse complement strand
TATATAAGCGTTACTGCAAAGTTCTGCAGAATTTATGTAATCTGAGGCTCACTTGATCATTTACTGGGTTTTGAGGCTGCTTTTAAAATGTGTAGGATTGTAGAAATTAAATCTTACATTCAAGACCAGACAAAAATGCATTTGTTTTTAATAAATAAGAAAAGAGCACACTGGAATTGCTAACACAATTTCTAAATATGTTCTGGCAGAAACCACCAAGTTGGTTGCAAAGGTGGGCTGAACAGGTGCAGGGTATTTAAGAGCTGTGAGGAGGTAGACAGGAGACCTGCCAATGTTGCAGGCATTTTGCCTGGTTGATGTCTTTTTCTTAATGATGGCCAAAAGCTTAGCAAGATTCTGATCTCTGAAAGTTGAAACACTTTAAAAATCTATGCTGCATAATTCCCCACTTCTCTTTTTGTTTATTCTGTCTTGAAAGATAATAGAATAATAAGCAAGTTTAACTGTTTCTCATCAGTTTCACTTTCAGATGTTCATTTAGTAGTACAAGATTGCAAAGTATAAGAAACAAATGCTACTGTAGATGCATCTTTGATTATTTCTTTACATCTTATTTCCCATGGTATAAACTCCTCAGTAAAGGCATCTCTGCATCTGAAGTTATAGTTTTATTACAGCAAAAATCTAAAAAGGAGACAAAACCCCAACAATGTACCTCAAAGAGCATTATATTCAAAAGGTATATTCTCAAAAGCAGGTTTCTGTATTAGTACAGTGATGGGGGTGGCAGGGGAGAGGAGGGAGGAGGCAGTATTGTACTTTGGGTTGAGACCAGTAGAACTGACAATTCCTAGGGGCTCATTGTGCAACATGAGGACCTTTAATGAAATTCATAGTATCCTCCTGTATTTACTCATATGCTATTTATTCATTTATTTGCTTGTAAAAGCTTCTTAAGGTAATCTTCTTTGATATGTATTTTAAAATAAGTATGGGCAATATTTTCTTTGTTTAGTGCTCCAGAATTGCATTTAAGTCACAAGCATAATCTCAAAAATAGCAATGAAAAGAAGAAAGCCAACATTTTCTCTTGCCATGCAAGTCAATATTTTAACTTGGACTAAACTGGAGCAATACTGAAAATAGTCTATGAGATGATATCTAGGACCTGAAGGTCTGTGCAGTAAAATCTAAATTCAGTAAAATCTAGATTATGCTCACAAAAACTTCTCTTACTTCCAGAGTTTCTCACAGTGAAATATTGTGTGCATCCTAACTGATTTTGTCTTGAGAATCTAATCAATCAGCAAACCCATTAAAGAGACCATCAGTTCAAACTGAGAAATTACCTTCTATGCAGAAGCTAAGGCTGGTTCAATTTTAAGAAAAACTGCCTGTTACAGTGAAATAGCTGCAAGATATTTGGAGGGAGCAAAATACAGGGTATCAGTCAGAAAAACAGTTGGCCACAGCATCAGGTACATGATATTTCAGAGTGATTGGCCCTTCATAGGAAGGGGAGAGCACTACTTTCAGTATGAAATAATGAAGATGTAGCTATGAATATATAGCTTTGGAGAATGATCATGACTGATAATACTCTTGATCTGGTCGGTGGACTATTTCACTGTAGATCATTATAAAAAGTAGAGTTTTCTCATTTTACATGCAATAGATCCATTGCCTCAGCAACTTTATTATCTCTCAAGCATCAGGAGATACTATTTCTGTTTCCTTAAAGGAGACATTAGCTATACAGCTCCTGCAAAAGGATTCTTGTTTAGTAAAAAAGATTTTTTTCTGTTTAATGTAATAAAAGATATCAATTTCTCTGGAAGGTTTGGAAAGGTTTTTCTTCTTGGATTGGTGCAATACACGGTCTTTATCCTGATGCAGGGGAAAAGAGGAGCTGTTTAGCTTCAAGATACTATTTGAGCTAGCACAGCTGGGGAGAATACGGTATATAAACATTCAACCTTATCTCTTGATAAATTCTGTCCATGTAAGTTGCTATTTTCTTTCCAGAAGTCAAATTAAATGTGTAGAACAAGAGTTGTAAAAATGCTTTATTTTGGAGGAAAACATAAAGTCCTAAAGCAAAATTCTGTGGTTAGTTTTATAATTATTATTTTAATAACTTTCCACTTAGCAAAGTTGGTTTCTGCTGCCTTATGGCTAAAGGAAAGACAAGCAACAAATAAATAAAATATATTACAATGTTGATTGCTGTAGTCATTTGGCATTTTTGGTTTTTTATCACTCCAGACAAAAAGACTTGTAAGGTTTTCTTCCAGCAACTTTAATATGAATAGTATTTTGCTACAAAGTAAAAAATTAATAGAAATCATGTTTGTAAAACTGAAAAACAGTACAAGAAAAGTAGCACTTTTACTCAAAACAGTTTTCATTACTGAACCTGCCAAATGTAGCACAGAATTGTTAACTGAGTGCTGGATGTTTTATACCTCTGTATTAATTCAAAAATGTCATTTGAGTGATGATAATTTTTTGTGATGGATGATATGGTGGTATCATTTTTTTATTTTAGTTTTATTATTATTTTGGGGGTGTGTTTTACATATTTCTGTTCTTCCTGTTTGAAAATAATTCAATTATCTGGTCAAGAAACTTAGAGAGATTGGTAACTGTTATGAGTAACACATAGCAAATATTGGTAGTGGGACCATAGTATTGATAATAACACATTTTGTATTGTAGTCAAAGGTCCGTTCCCACCCCCTCCTTGAAGGGAAATGTTGCAATACTAAATGGAAGAATTACCATCTTAGAAAGGATATTAGGAGAAAACCAAGCAGCCTATGGAGAAAGAGATATGTCCCTGAAAGCTATATCTTAAAGGTGAGGGACTATCAGACTTAAGCAGTAATTGTCAAAAGACAAACATAATTATATATTAGGAGGGAAATTAAAACTGACAAAAATGGTCTTTGACTCATAAGATAAATGCTTTGACAATGAAGATGAGATTAGAGTTGATCAAGATATTGCTCCCAAACTGAAGGAATACATTAACTCAGTTTTCAGTAAAGGTGATAACATGGAGCACAAGGATGGAGACAGGATAACTAGTGGAAATGGAAATAACCATATCTGAAGAAAACGGAAATTAATTCAATCATAATAAGGATGAAGGGGAGATATAGACGAATTCCATTCTAGAATACCAAAATTGCAGTGAAACTGCTCTTCAGAAAAAAAAAATATAAAATTAATAATTCTGTCAAACTGGATGTAGTATTAGATGATAGGTAGCTAACAAATATACTGAAGTAGGAAACTATTGATCTGTTATTTTGACTTAGAAACCTCTGAGACTATAACAAATACTTCGGGGACAAGAAAATTTAAAGACTTTGTTGCAGAGGGTGACAAAGGATTACGAAAAGCTGATCGTGCAAGACTATATTTATTGTAGATTGGATAGAAAAATAAAAAGAAGTACGAAACTCATGCCAGGAAAGTTGACTTGTATTTTCCAGCTGAGATTGACTCTTACATCTAATATCGTCAGCATACAAATATATAGAAAAAAATTCATGACCTAATTAATGCATTTTTTTATGCATACATTCTCCTTAAGGCAACTACTTAAATAGGGAATTAATATAGTTACATTTGCAACTTGTTCTAATGACTTGCAATTGTAGAACATAACTTGGCTCTACATTTTATCACTATAACTGCTTATTTATTAAAATAATTCTAATTTTTGCAGGCCTAGCTCATATATTTTTTCCTTCATCTCCACAGAGGGAACCACAGTTCTGGCAGCTGTGCTTGGGTAGAACTATCTTTAATTATTACCTGCTGTAATATGTATAGTTTTTTGGATCCTCATGTCAATTCAGAGTGTAAGAATCAAAAAGAGAAATAGTATGCTGGGGAATTTTAGAGTAATTGTAGTACAAAACATGCAAAAGCTATTTTACATTTTTTGTCAAAAAGGCAGTTCCGCTTCCAAAAGGAACAATTCACACACTTGTAATACAGGATCAAGAGCAAGTCAATCACAGTCTGTTAAAACTGAATGAAGCTGACTTTGCTGAATGCAAAAGTTATTATAATAAATATTTTTCCATTTGTTTCCCTCATTTTATGATTAAATCTCACACTTGCTCTGTGTGGGAAGCTTTATTTTTCTTCAGAAAGAGTAAACCAAGGAAACGCGTTTTTCCTGAATATATAGCTGGTTTTATAGACTCATTGCTTACTAACTGCTTTTCCTTTAGTTAGGCATTACAGCTTTCTTGTTTTAAACAGACTGTTGTACATTCTCTTTTTCTCAGAAATCACAAATTTTCTAGTCAAAACAAATCAAATGGGTTTTTTAGCTGTCTTATCCTATACAATTCTGTGCTTACAGATTTTGATACTATCCAAGTTCCCTGACACATATGGTATTTTGATGTATATGTTGTGATACTTTGACATATATAGTATTAAGCACAGGGAGAGTGCTATGTCTCCAGTACATTAATACTTCCCTGAGGTTCTGGAGTAGGTCTCGTTACAGGGCTGTTCATAATACTTGCTTTGAGCTGTTGCTTATTTATCAGAGGCTTAAGCATGTGCCACTGCAGTGAAACATTTTCAGTTGACATTAAAGTGCATCCATCTTTATAATCTGATCTTCCAAAGATGTCATATTGTATTTCTAATTGCACATAGTGGTAGTACAGTTCAAAGATAACTTAAATCTTGAAACCATAAAACTTCTTCTGCGAATGTTCTGCTGCACAATGCCAAAATTAGATTGTGATGGGGACATCACCTGGCCCTAGCAGAGGAATGATACTGTGGTATTGCTTTAGAACTGACAGTTTACTAAAAGGTGGGGTCACAAGGGCCCATAACTCAGATATGTCAGAACAAAGTTTTTAACTTCAATGAATATTTTATGCTAGCTGCAGAGCAATGTTTGTCGAGTAGGCTCACTGCAGAATAGCACTGCCAGACACTTCCAGTATATTCGCAACATTTGTATTCATTTTGTCTTTCTACACAATTTTTATTACTCTTCAGCACCTGCTGGTTTTCAAATGAAAATTTGTTGTTAAGTAATTCATGTCACTCTAAGCACTGTCTTTCTCTCTGTTTTCCCTCCTCCACAATTGCACGACTTCTCACATTTTTTTGATGTAATACTTTATGTAATTTATAAGTTGTGGATGTGATCTCACATACATGTTGGGGAGAGTAAAGCTAAAACGGCTACAAAGTAGCAGCTGTAGTTGCAGCTGTTTTGTTGTTTACGGTTGGTTTTTAATCTGGTGAAGCTTAATTTTAAAAATCCACAAATTAAATTAAAAATCTTGAGTGATGTATCATCACTTTCTAGTTCAGAGAGGTACATAAATATTCAAACTCCCATTTGTGTTCCCTTTAAACTACTATCATGAATTACTACTTCATTAATGATTCCACCGTTACTTAAATTTGAAAAGTCACGTTCATGATATTTTGATAGAAAGATGCTAACTTCAAGAAAAAAAATCAATACAGAAATAAGATAATGCGATCCCAATATACCATCCTCCTGATGAAAATGAAATGGCGGATGGTAGCGGTGTTGATTAGCAGTGTTCACAAACCATGACTGCAGAATGTGTGTGAAAAGGATGAAGAAACCATCCACAGGGCAGGTGACCAAACAGTTATAACGTGTTTTGTTTTTTCTTTCATTCTGAAAGAAACCCGGATTAATACTGAACTGATTTCTGTTCAACAGAAGGGAATCAAAAAATCAGTTTATCTTTCATTTTGTAACATTTATGCACAGAGGGACACGTAAACAGCCAGCAACACAATGTGTTCCTGATGTCTTTATGAAAAGTAGTGCTGTTAAGCCATGTTTTCCCTCAGTCATTTACACAGAATTAGTATTCTCAGTGTCTAAACAGCAAGAGGGTATAATGGACGCTTCCAAATAATATATAGTAAAATTTATACCAACTTATAGATAGTTAACTTCTAGATGCCATTACTGATTTTTGAAGAGTTCTAGGCAAATTTTTCTTTTGTATTTTTATAATTTCACTTCTCACCACTTAAGTGACAGTCTTTTACTGCTGTATGCCAGTGTAACTCCACGGATCTTAGTGAATCCAAGTGTATTTCTATCAGGCTCATATGGAAAGCAGCATCAGATATGCTCCTGAGTTTTCTAGGTAGTTGCCACAGTCCTCATGCAAAAATTACTTTTAGTGGAAACTGTAGTGAAATAACTCAAATGTCAGTATTTTTTTCCTGTGAAGTATGAGAATTAGGAAAAATTATTAAATCTATAAATGTTGATACATGTAGTATTGCTATTCTTCCTGAATAATATAATAGGAAAATTGAACAAATCGTGAAATTGCAGTTGCCTATTCAACTACTGTGAAAATGTGTATCAGGTGGAGAGACTTTGCTGCCTCACTTGTCAGGAGCTATTAGCCCTTTCAGAGAGACTATGACACCTGCCTAATCCATTATGCATCTAGGGTTTTTTTAAAAAAAAATGATGAACAGATAAAGGTTTACCTGCATACTAGGGAGAAAAACGTCTGGAGTCTTCTTATAGTGTTTATTTTGCTTGTACTTATTACAGTTGAATATGAAAAAGGCAATATGCTGAGAGGAGGGAATGGGATGTCAGTTCTCAGTATATAACACTCAAATTCATCTGTGCCATAGAGAGCACGATAGACTCTGCATAGGCTGAATGTTTGTTTTGCTTTGCAGCTTTGTATAATTAAAATCCATTTCCTTTTCTAATACTATTTAGACACAGCTTTCTGATCTGTATTCAAGCTATACTACAACATAGGTACCCTAAAGAGACTGAGTAAATGAGGAATTGAATTAGGGAGAATTTGAATTTGGTTTGTTACAAATTATTAATGAAAACCGGCTTGCTTAAGAATTTTCATATTGCTACACTAGTTTTTTCTTCTAGGTAATAGTCTGAAATTGTCGTGGGTCAATAACACATGAAGTGCTTGCTATTGTATGCATGTTCCAAGCATCACAATTTGGACGAAGCATGGTCAAATGTGGAATTATGAATCAGGCCCATCTGAAACATCTTCAACTTAGAATGCCTGAGTCAACTTTCAATTTAAGCAATACGCTCTTTTTTTAATAGTTATAATTTGAAAAAGGAAATAATACAGTACAACAATGTATTGTACATCCCAAGTGAAAACGCACAAAAAATAAAAATGTGGATAAAGATAATATGATGAATTGTTTAGGTGCCTGCGTTCCATTTCTCCACAACTGTGTACGTTAGATGGCAATATTTTTTTCTGATTCAGCTGCTGATTCCTGTGGCTTACAGTGTGAATTTAGTTACAGTTTTTCTCATGTGGATCCGCATAAATCATCAGCATGACTAAGTTAACACTTGCAGCAGAAATATTCTGTTATCTACTAAGCTAAATATTTAATAATAGTATCTGTCAGTAATGGGATGTCGAATTACTGAGTGCATTCATAGATACGGCTTTGTTTCATTGCATCATATCTAAGTACACACGGATAACAATTATTTTTTTAGAAAGTACAAACTGGTACAACTGGTTAATCTTAAAGTTTAATACATTGAGGATATCAGCTATATTAATTTGCTGGAATAAATGTCAATAAGCTTACTCCCCTCTTTGTACCAGAATTATCACTAAGTAACATGTTAATGTCCCTTTAAAGAAACACAGGGAATAGGAAACTGATAATTCTTTTCTCAGAAGAATATAAGAATTTTCCTAGACTGTCACCAATGAGATTTAATGATCTGATTCACTGGTCCTGTGCTTATATCAATTACATTGAAAATGTCATGTGTTGAGCACCAATGAAAATCAGCCTATAAGCAACTGAGTTCTGAAAGCATTAAACCTGACTTGGGAACTTTTTGTTTCAAAGGTATTCTTTGTGCTGTATGCATGAGAAATTACATTTAGAACCATAAAGTTGGATTGGTTATATGAAAGGTTACAGGTTTTAAATGTAATACGAGTTTAACTTTATTTAAACTTAGCTAATGAGTACTCAGATATTATAGAATTTTTTTAAATCATGTCTTGGGGAACTAGAATGCATCTTTTAAGAAGCAAAACGTTATTCTGACCTGTTTTGCTAATATAGTTTCACTGTTTTCTTGCTATAGCTCATCCATAAAAGCTTTCAATATACTTTAAGCTATTAAAAAGTTACTATCTTTCAGGTTTGGCAATCAACCCTGAGATTTAGTGCAATTTCAGAAAGTATCACATTGGGTGGAGACTCTATAACAACTCTTTAGTCATCTGCAACCTGGTATTTGCCAATTCTCTGAGGTGTTGCTCAATGAACAGCACAAACAGAATGGATACATGCAGTAAGGTAGCACAGCACAGAAAGTGGCTCCTGGTTACCTTTCAGGGAATAATATTTTTTTGTTTTGTTTTGTTTTTAGGAAAAGTTGCCAAATGGTTCATTTTCAGAAGGTTGATTCCTGCCCCCTGTCCTCAGCTTGTCTAGGAAAGTACTGGAGGTTTCCTGTTTAGTGTGGGAGGATATCCCCCTCAGTCTCCTTAGCTGTTATGTAGCACTTGACATGAAATTATAGTTCACGGTTTGCCTGAGATTCAAACGCTGAACAAACTGGAGCTGCTGGTTTTGCACTGGGCTTGCATCTGACCCAGCTTCCTCTTGCTGGCTGAATTCATCTGATTGCTGTAGCAGAATGTGACCGTAGTGCAGTTATACTCATTGAATAATTTGGACGATTAGTTTTGTTTACAGTGCAGCAATGCTGTGCTATGAAAAGCAGAATCTTGCCCTTGGTATTGCAGTGACTTTGCAGCAAAGAGCAAGAGCTGTAATTGTAGAAACGTTGAATATCTAAGCAAAAGTGATGGACTGTATAGACAGTCTTTCCAAGGAATATCTTTTCTGCAGTCCAAAATGGACTGTAAGTACAAATTCAGAAGAATTATTAGTTTGTTTCTTGAGTACAGCTATTTGTTTAGAATGTGACTGCACATACATTAAGTATGACACCTGCCAGTTTCAGGTCCCTGCTGATCTTTAACAGCTATCAGAGACTCAGTTATGGGGTAGGTAGTCAAGTGAGAGCTATGTATTATTCCATTGTGAGGCACTTCTGATTCAGTGTGATGACAAGAACATCAAATGAAATTCTCCTCTCATTTTCAGTTTTCTGAACTGCTTGAGGAGCCTCAGATATTGTTCAGAAAATTGGTATTCAGCAGATAAGAAACCAGTACAACAGAAGAATATGCCAGTGTTTCATTTAAAAGGAAGGTTTGGAAAGAAGGTTCTATTATTATAACCTATTTGCCTTAAAGATTTTTTCTTAGCTCTCAAATTTGCAGAAAAAGGGGTTATGTTTGAGTTCATCTAAGGTCAAAAATGTCAATTTTGTGTGCTTTTTTTGCAAATAGTCTCATTTTCCAACTTGAAGTTTGGTGAATAACTCTCTTATTTTTTTATTGTGCCCACTTCGTACTTTTATTTCTGTTAAAAACGCTGTGTGGAAAGGCTGTGATGTATCTGGAAAACTGTGTGGAATATAAACCTGATATTCCAAATTGAAAGACATTTTTTAAGCTAATAAATATATTTATTTGTGAATGAGTTCAGATTGACTTCACAATACCCGGCACAGTTGACCACAGAATTTCCAAAAAGTATATTGCACTGGTGCCACAAACTATAGTTGTACACAGGCATCTAAAATTTCCAAAACACAAAAAACCCTTCTGTATGCTTATGCTCTATAGCAAAAACCTTTTACCTCCATTACAAACATCTGACTTTTATGACTTCTGGGAAAGCTGCTAACACATATCTGGGAGAAAAATCTGCTCTTTAAAACTGAAGAAAAATATTGCAAGGGATTTTTGAAAGCTTAAGTGCAGCAATATATCATCCAACTTGCCTGCATTACGGTCCTATTTTGTGAGCAGATTGAGGAAAAAATAGACCAATATAAACAGAAAGATTGGAATTCTCATTTATTTCATGCAGAAAGATTGTAGAATCATTTCCAAAAGCAATGTGGGTATAATCCTGTCTATCTTTTGCTGCCAAATCAACTGATGGACTTAGCGAGAAATTTGCTTGCACACAACACAGGGCTGAATCTTCAATCATGCAATTTTAGTTTACAAACCAGATATTTTAATCTTTGGATGTAAATGGTTAATGTTTTGTTATAATGCAACCAAGATAAAATGGGTCATTTTACCAATTAGCTTTAAGGGTCAACAATTAAAACAATCATAAAGTTTATTCGAAGAAAAAAACAGTGTTGTCCCAGAGGGCTAGTGTTTCGTGGCTGAGAGGGTCATACCAGCAGGGATATTGGCATTTGAATTGGTATATATGTTTTGTTTGTATTTAAATACTTTTAAAACCACCTATGCTTCCTGTATACATAAGTTTTCCACTTTAGGTTCTTGGAAGTGAATAGCAAAGACTGAGAGAGAGTGCATTTTGTTATATTAAACTGCCTTTTTGTAGATAAACAGTATTATATGCTTCAAATAGTGTGCTTTCTGCACATAGATATTTGCATGTTTTGTAGGTCAAAAATGCAAATGATTTTTATTTTGTCATTTTGTTTAGGTTTGGGTTCGCGTGCAAATCCTAATCATAGAAACCTGTATGTTGTTCTGGGTGCTTAGGCTGGATTTGGACACACGCTCTCACTAGCTTCATGGGAAAAGTTCAGCTTGAAAGTGAGAGCTGGCTCACACATTGAAGCCTTGCCCTTCAGACAGACAGTGTGAACACAACCTTTTGTAACCTCCTGAAAAGGCTGTTTTCACAATCACAGGAAAGAATAAAGACTGCACATTGGAGTATTTTTGTTATATTTTTCTTGTCCAACTCCCACATTAGTCAACAGAAAATTTCCCTTGTGAATTTGATGTATTTTTTTTTCTTTGTTTTCTCTTAACAGTGTGTGAGTACTGCTCTCTGACTCTTGACTTAAAAGATGTGTCATTTCTTGTTTTAACTGATACCATTTTCAGAAAACTGGAATTAATGTTGTATCTGCTTATATACTTGTTTAAACAAATACTTTTAAGAATATCAAAGGCCGATTTTTTTCAGAAATAATATAAATCTTTTGGCAAAGCAGTTGCTGTATTGATACATGGGTGGATTTGCTGTATTTTTATTATAACCACCAGTCTGTCTTGTTTCCTGCTCTTTTCTGAACATTTCTCAGGAGTCTGACCTATTCCAGTAATAGAAACTTTGTTGTTGAAGAGTTTTTTGTGGCCTGGAAAGTGTGTGGGATTTTATGTTTTGTCAGCAGTTCAAACTGATGCAACATCTCTTTGTAGCAGAAGGCATTTAAATTTTAAAAAGTTTTGCAGTTCTTTATGGCAAGGAAGAGTCAAGTTTTCTCTGGAATGGCACAGGCTACAGTATAACTATGTAAATTCACAGAGTAAACTTGTGGCTGCAAGCTGCAAAATGGAGAAGAATTGCATGGTTGTGATGATGAGCCAGTTCAGTGCAGTGTTTCAGTACTTCTGTGTTGCGGATTAACCTGACGATTCTTAAGACTCTGAAACTTCACTTAGACTTGCAGGTTTTTAATACTATACCGCTTTTCCCAGAAGCCCAGGACAATGCAGATAGTTTGCACGTATTAATCCTTAAAGATGGTAGTATAAAATACTTCTCTCAGCCCCCAAACTGGGACACTTATTTAAATGGCACGTACACATTTTCACCAGAATCTGTACCAGCTGTGCTGTTCTGGGCCGCTGCTTGAACAGCAGCTCCTGGGCTTCCTAACAGTGCCAGACAAAAATGTGTTACTGAGCGAGTGCTTCATTTGCAGTGCTAGAATTTAATCTTCATGGTCTGCCAACAATATTGTTCAGTCTTACTGTACACAATATATGTCCCCTTTAGAAACAGTCTGTAAATACTTCACTACGGATTCTCATCCCCTATTGTGAAAGCTGGTCTTTCAGGTTTTTGATTGTGTTACTTCTATGTTTTTCATTGAATTTGAAGGATTGCTGCAATCCGTTTTTAGTCTTGTGGTTTTCTCTGGAGCCAAAACCCAGAGTTTTCCTGTCTGACCTCTTTGTAGATTGTTCTCTGGGTAGTATAATAGTAGCCAATGGGTTTTTCCACAGTTTTTAAAAAGGCTCGCTTCAGCTTGGTATATCCATTCAGGTTGCTGTTTGTTTCTGTTTACACAAAATCAATTTTTATCCTTGTTCAGCTTTAAAGTAGACCTAATCTTAGCTGTTAGAGCAACTGCTTAAAGGTAAACTCAGGTTTATGTATTTTTTCACCATATTCTGCCTGTATCCTTGCTTATTCTACAGAGTCCTGTGTGGTGTTGGTAAACACCATATCTTCTTTTCTCAATCTGTTTTGATAGCAAGCCTGCTGCTAGAGTTATGTTCAGTGAATTGACAAGAAAATATTGATGTCTCGTAAACCTTTTTCCATTTCTTTTGCATCTCTGCCCTTAAAGTCTGAACAGACGTTAGGATCACCCTAACAGAACACTGCTCTGTTGCAGCTCTGTGGCCAAGCCATCAGCCAGAGTATTGCCTTAGGCTGCTGCTGGGCTGGTGTGGTTACCTGGCTTCAGCTCAGTCACAACTGCTTGTGACATACCTGTAATTCAGTGTGTACTGTACCTGCTGAGGTGACTACTCTGAGGCTTTGGGCTGCAGCATCAGTTTAAGGCTGTAAGTTTTGTTTTAGGGACCGGTGAGGAAATAAAAGGTAAATCTTATTACCATAATAGAAAAACTGTTTTTTAAAAAGATTTGGGCTATGAGCTTATTGCCTTAGTCTCTGACTTTTCGTTGGCAATTCAGGAAATTCTGTGCTACATTTGTAGTTTTCTGGTTTTAGTGTACATAACGCAATCATGATTCAGGGTATTGGTTCGATGACATTATTCAAAGTCAAAGACTTCACAAAAAGCTAAAGAAATAAAGTGAAATGTAGTTACTGTGCATCTAATCAGTTGTGCAAGTCTGTAAATGCAGTACCAAAACAAAGAATGGAATAAATGTCACTTTACCTATGGAGGACATTCTGGAGATGCTTGCAAAACAACCTAAGTATTTGCATGTAAAATTAGCAAAACAAAAAAGACTACAAATAGAGTGGAGGTATCAACCACAAGTAAAAAATGTAAATAAGTTATTTACAAATATATGCAACTAATTACCCTGATCATAATCTTTTAATGATTTTTAATAAAATTATTTGCTTTTGCCTTTATTTTTAAATAACCATCTGGTTCTTGGCCTGAGCTCTCAGCTGATGGTAGTCTGTTTCTATTTTTATTTTGTTCTTTTTATAGTAACCGGGTTTGGGTGTGTTTGGCCACATGTGAAGAGCTATTACTGGAGAATTGCTTTCCTTGGCATGAATAATTCACAAGTTGACAGGGACAGCTCTCTTGCTTCTCCACAGACTATGATGTTGATGCAGGAGAAAAGCAACAATTTCTAGAGATTTTTCTAACTCTTCTTAACAGGTCAACACTAACTACTAGAGTTTGAGTTAGTCTGTGGAGAATATAAAGATCTGGGGAATAGAAAGGTGAAGTACAGGTTTGCATTTTCAGTCTTCCTGTTCCTTGCCAAGTGCTCTTTGGCAGAATGAAAGAAGATGCCTTCCTAAGGTGTCCTAGGTCACAATGCAGCTGTTCCTTAGGGATGAAATCTTTAGGCAGAACCATTGTAATAAAGATCTGAACTGTCATGTGGCTATTGTTATTTCTGTTTTACATTTCTTATGACTTTCACACAGATTATTATTGGCTAATTATAATATTTAATATTTGTAGTTCAGTGCTCAGGAAATGGGCATGGAGTTAATAAATCTCTCTACTGTTTTTTAAAATGTCGGGTTTTTTTTGTTTTTTTTTTTTATAAAGAGCTTTTTCAGTTGAAACAAGAATATGTGAAGAAAAATGAAGTGAGTACATGACAGATGTTTATGATAAAGCTTTCAGAGTCCAGTTGGCTGAAGTAGGATACGAAAGCTATTTCCCTCCTGGGAGAAACTGAATGTTCACAAGGGCTATGCTGACTATAGTTCTGCTTCTTTATGAGCTGGTTCCTCATCAGTCATATTTATTGTTAGCAATCCAAGCTGTGTGTGTAGTAAATTAACCTCTTTTCAATCCTCTTTCACTAATCTTTTACCATACTATCTAAATGCATAAAATGGATATTAAGTAATACATATTATAATTCTCAGGCTGAATCCTTACAGTTATATGAATATATCAAAAATAAAACTAACTTCTTGGTTATGTTCTGAATAAAGAATAAGTTATGCTTATTCTGATACCATGCCAGAAAATACATTATTTTTGAAAATAGTTAGAAAACAAGTTTGGTTTCATTTTCCAGAATGCATCACAAGAAAACTAGAAAACTAGCATCTCTCTTTTGAGAGCACTTGATTGCATCAGCATCTGAGCACACCAGTTGTCCCTTTGGATACCCAGTGGCAATAAAAATAAGATATCCACCTACTTTCATAGACAAAAAGTAAAAACTATCTCTCTCAAGTAGGCAGTTTCAATATCTTGTGAAAATATTTCTGTATATCACAGACCTTTCATTTCTTTTTTTGTATCTGGGTACAACAGACCCCTTAGTGTGGGTCTTCTACAAGTCTCCTACCACCTCTCCTGTCAGTGAAATATGATTTATGATGAAGATAAATTATTAAAATAACATTTGAAACCAAGTCAGTTCTCTCTTTCCTTGAAAGCTTTCTGATTCATCGAGTATGCATTTGTGTGTACAATGTTATCAACAACTCTAGTGGAGTTGTTTCTCTGCCTAGAATTAGCTATAACCCTAAGCAATTAAAATGAGTGGATTTAAGACTCAAATAGATATGTAAGCCAGTCATAAACTGAAATAACAAAACTGTAAATGGGGCTGAGCTGTACATATCTAATGCTTCCTGATGCTGCCATTTTACATTGGATCTGTATAGAGAAGTGGCACAGGAACCTTAAATTAGAGATTACTTTCAGCTCTCTTGCAAGCTTGCCTCACCGTGTGACTCAGATTTTGCTTGTCTCTCTCCCTTACTTGCACAGATTAATCTCTGACAGAGAGACTGAAAAACTTGAGAAACCATCCCTTTTATTTTAGTAAATGTGACAAAATTCATCTTCTACCCTACCAAGAATGGCTGAGATTACTTGAAACTGTTGAAGGAGCTTTACCTTTCCTCCATACAGCACTACTCTTGGGAGCTGCTGAAGGAAATGGTATTCCCTACAAATTGCAAGCGCCTCTTCTCATTATTACAGACAGCAAATCTTAGCTTACAGAAATGAGCTATGATATGAGGTAACCTTAGCAATGAATTACTGTAAGTTTTTCTCATCAGTGAATTTCTGTAAATTTTCCTCTGTGTATTTCACAGACAAGGTCATGCCTGTAGGGGGATGAGTAAGCAGAAATATTGTGGAACAGCACCCATAGATTTAAAATAAAATTTAAATTAATTCAGTGCATACTACCAAGGTCAGTCTGGATAGCATATGCACTTTTTTTTAGCAATGGAAGAATGAGAAGGTGAATAGGAAACAAGTCTTACTTTCCTTTCAGATGCAAAAACCAAGAGGCATAAAAAGAAATTAGCTAATGGGAGATCCAAACCAAATGAAGTCATGTAGTCCTTAACAATAGATCATTACTTGCAAACGCCTGTCTTTTTTTTTGTAGACAGTGTTGAGCTAACAGGACTTCTAATCTAGTATGCCTGTTCTTCTCTGTACCGCCTGTTCTTCTCTGTACCGTATGAAACCAACTTTTAGCGGAAATTCCATTATTAATTATAAGCCCCTTTGCAGGCCAAAACCTAAAGTCAAAAGCACACTTCCTTCCTATTTTTATTTATGAAGTATAATTATATATGAGGTTGATCAATTCCAGTTGTGAAGTAACTGACATTTAATTTCTTTTGTGTCTTTTGCACAGGGATCAGTAGAGCATTCAGTTCTGATTAATATACCTCTTCAGACATAGAGTGTTCTGAAATTTTGAGCCATATGAGGTATTTTAGGCAGCTTGATTTTTAATAAGCACATTCTGCACAGGAGAGATGTCTACTTGATTTTAAAAGGGTCCATTTTAAAGGAAAAATGAAATAGCTGTAAAGAAAGAAACTGTAGGATGTTTGGAAGTAATCATAGTTTCATTAATTTTATAAGCTTTTTAAAGGAAGGGAAGATATTCTGTGATTTTTTTTTTTTAATATTTTAATTAAAATAATGAGGCCAAGGTTCATCCTTCTTGAGACTTCTGCCAGCTGTTGAGTTTTGTGAGACCAGTCAAGTTAACCCTTTCCCAGATAGTCAAAGACATCCTTTTGTGTGTGTCTGCATTCAGCCTGAGTTATTGAAGTGAACAGCTGGGGGCAAGGATTCAGAATTTGCTTGAGCTACAGAGTTTGCAGCTCATGGAAGAGGTTTTCTGTAAGTGTCCCTGATGTAAGGTATTTGAAAAATGTTCAAATACGAGAGGCATCAATGCTCCCAAAAGACATCTGCCCTAGTAGTACTTAAACATGTAATAATTCCTATTCAGAAAGGTACTATCTGACTACACATAAATCTGCTGCATAGTAGCACTGCTGTAGTAGTACCACTACTGCCAAACATCATAAATGAACACTCTGAAAAATGTCTTTGGTGCGCTACACAGGGTATGTAATTAAACTGTAAAGGGCCAGATTTATTCATGGAAGAAAAACATGCATCAAAGGGTGCTAGCTGCAAAGACACCGTGTCTGCCTGAGAATGAGCCTGAGCCAAAGTTTGTAAAGGCAGGAAATGTATTTTGATGCCTCTTGTATCAAAAATGTCATCCATGATATCATAGATGGATATCATGTCACGGATGAACACTGTTCCAAAAAGCATATCAAATTCTTTACTGTATTAGGACCAAGCTTAGGTTTTTATTTTCCTGCTTTTCATTATAAATGAAGAATGTTACATAACAAGTTTTTATATCATAATATCATGTCTGAAGCAGGTAGTTATCTCACTTGCACAAGTCGAAAGGGATTCATTCTTCACCAGTATAATCTGATTTGTGTTCTGGAGTAAATTCATACTCACTTTCTCTGCTATATATACTTAACCTAAAAGTTACATCTCCTTGATAGGTGACTTCATGTCACCACTTTTTCTAAAACCTGATAAGATGAAGCGATACAGTTTGATCGCAATTTTTTCCCTGCTTATGTCAGTGAAGAATATTTTAGCTGATAAGTCTGCTTCAAGCAGAATGAGACCTCTAGTCTTACTTGCTAATGGAGTGTTTCATACAAACAACCACTTAAACATCTGTTTTTCCAGTTGATTCATTAGCTATCAAATATACATGCGTAGATGCTCTCATTTTCTCCAAAGCTTGAATCACACTCAGTCAAAATTTTCAGTTTTTCATCAACAGTGAGCAGGGATAGATGAATTTGCAGCAGGTCTTTACAATAATTCTCTGCTTTTATTCATTCATTATGTGATTTTTTTTTTTCACCATTCTTTATTTAATTGTTTTTCTCTCATGCAAATTTTGGGAATTTTTCAATAATGCTTAAGCTAAAAGTAATTGAAAATAAAACATAATAAAGCATGCCAAAAGTTACACATTCAGCAGATAAATGAACACAGGAAATTTTACAACAGATCACTGCAGAACCTCATTAGCATGTATAGACCAATACCCAGGAGATGCCTCTAAGATTTTGATATGGTAAACTGAATTGCAGTGTTTGTATCAGAACGTAAAAATCTGAGAGATTTTCTGTATAATGTTGTCCAGATAGTACTGCAAATACCAATAAAGGGTTTGGAAAGCTAAATAAGTTTGAAGTGCTGATGAAATATTTAGTTAGTACATAACTGATAGCTGATAGTGGCTGCTAAGAAGAATATTTTTAGTCAAAACTCAAGATCAGTAGTTTCTGTTTCATAGACACTAGCAAAAACAAGGAGCTAAAATGATCAGATAGAGGTGGAGACTGTGTCTTTATTTGAATTATAGGAGATTTCATGCCCTTATCTGTAAAAAGCCAGTGTAAATTAAACATAATCAAATTTAAGTTGGATCCAGTAATTCCTGGAAACACAGAGATTATTTTAGAGTATGATGGCATAATTTGAAAGTTGGATATAAACCTCAGAATCATTTAGTAGTTGTAGATGCATCCTAAAGCAATACAAAAAATTATGCTGAAGTCTAGAGGTAAATATAATTTTTATCTATAAATCTCATTCTCAGAGGAATTGCACTTTTTAGTTGTTTTTATGTTTGCTTCAGATGAACAGTGGATGACTGATGCTGAGTTTTGTCTTCATGTGACACCAAGTAAAAGCGAATGGCTTTAGTGACCTAACAATTACTTTTCTGAGACAAAACATACACTTGTTTGTGATGACTGGAAAAAATACTGTATTTTAATTTAATACACACAATTCTCTGATCCTCCTTCTCTTCTTTACTAGAAGATACAATGGTGAGAGAGACAATACTTATGAAAACTCTGCTTTTCCTAGATATAGTATACTTAACATTAAAACTTCTGGTAACACTCAATTTAATGAAGTTAAGTAACCTGAGTGGTACTCAGGTAAAGACAGGCTTTTTGAAAAGCATAGTAAATTAATTAAGAAAAGCAGTAGAGGCACAGGTTCCCTAACCAACTGCAAAGCTGTAACAGCAGTGTTAAATTGCAGGCTGCCACAAATGGCTGTGTCATCTGCAGATCTTCATTAGAAACTTAGGAACAAGAACACCTCATAATAACAGAGACTAAAATGCAAAGGAGCAGAGATTTGCTTGTGACATGAAAAAGATACACTTTTAATTTCATATTCAAAGACACAAATAAAGCAATAAATAGCATGACACCAGACTCTTTCCAAGAGTCACCTCACATTAAAAGTTTTATACCCTTGATTAAAACAAGGCATTTATCATCCCACAGGATTAATGTCTTTCACAGGTACCTTCACACTGAAGCCACTGCTGAAGTAGGCAAAAAAAATTCTACTGTATATAATTTAAAACCTTTACAAGAAGTGATCTGAAGATACCTGTCTCTGGAATAATTTGTCTTGATTTCCTGCAGGAATTCGCTTGTATTTCCAGATGCTTTTGTGTCTTGAGTTCATATGTCTTTACAGAGTTTTCATGGTTTTTATTATGGTTTAATTTTACTCCCCAGAAAAGTGAAGAGCGCTCAGCCTGAGATTTTGGCTTATTCTTTAGTGATTCTAATTTTGCTTGATCATTATGCAAAGTAAAGAAGAAAAATAGTAGATCATCAATTCAGTGTCAGTGATGATGATGTAAAGTTAAATTACTGAGATTCAGACCTTGGGCACCACACATTTTCTGTGTGATTTTAGGCATGACATTTGATTCTCTATTATAACTCAACTAGTTGTCATAGTGCTGTCTCCCTGACTTCTGATGGATTTTTGATCAGAATCATATCCTCAGCTGGTCTACTTTAGAGCAGCTTCAGTGGAGTAAAAACAGTCTTCACCGTGTGAGGATATGGCTGGTTCTGTGTTAGTAACCCTGCAGTGGGGCAATGGTAAAAAAATGTCCCTTGCTTTAAAGGGGCAGTAAGATGGCATCCAGCAACACATAAATGCATCTAAACCCAAGAGATTCTACACACATTCGCTTTTTCTTTTCCTTTTCTCTTCTTTGCATACAAATTCTCATGTGCTCATGAGAAAATATCCATTAAAGTTGTTTTCTACTATTTTACAGTAAAATTCTAATTAAAAAAAAAAAAAAGTTTCCTAAATGAAATTGCTGGTTTTTGATACCTCTGGTGATGTGGAAATTGGAGCTGGTTCATGCTCTCTCTCATCCCTTCAGCATTCTAGTTTTGCAGAGCTAATTTGTGTGGAAATGAACGAACTGATATTCTAGCCAGCTCATTAGGTACAATTAAAAGAAAACCATCCCTCAGGGTCAATGAAAATCACTACCAGAGAAATAATCGTTCATATTAGAGGTCTATCTTCCCCTAAGTAAAATAATGCTGTACTGGCATGTATTTTTGATACAATTCTTGCCGTTCTGCTAGAAACACCACACAATGAAAGAACACTCACTTCCTTGAAAGGAGTATTTGAATCTAGCGTTCTGTCCGTTGTTTTTAACAGAATCTATCTGCCACAGAGCGGAAACCTACTTTTATAAAGTTGATTTTCAAGTGTCACTTAAGTAGTTTCGTACTTCAATATTTTTTTTATTTTTAATGTAAATTTCTGTGATAGAAAACAGAACATTAAAGAGTATAGTATAATAGTTGGATTAAGTTAATGACTGTATATACTGAAAGATAAAAATTTTCAATATAGATAGTATTATAAAATATCTAATATAATTATGCTTGAAGTCATTAATCTGAAATGATTCCTCAAAACACAATTACGAAAGTTATGCTGAGATTAATTCTTTTGAGACCTGCAACACTCTTGCTTGTCTTCAAGCACAGGAGTATTTTGAAGCACTCAAGTGCAAGGGAAGAGATTATATTTCTGGGTATGCAGATCAATCTACTCCATCCATCCTTGAAGCTCTGATATATGCCACAAGAGTCTATTTTTTTCTTTTTTCTCAGATATTTAAAAACAGAACAAGCACATTAAGTTCAATATAGACTTGTTTGTTATGATATGCTATCAAGTGTTTTGTCCAGTTTCTATTAAATGAGCTGTAGCCATTTCCTCAGGGAGACTATTTAGAATTTAGCAGATTTCAGTGTTAGTAAAACATTCCTAATGTTCATCCTAAATGCTTCATTTGTTCTGTTTCACCCTACTGCTTCTACAATTGTCCTCATAGACCTTTCTTAGTGTCCAGTCCTCTTTAGAAAAAAGAACACTGTAAGTTTTTTCTTTATGTCTTTTTTTTTTTTAGCTATACAGAGCATGCTTCTAATTTAAAATTCTTCCCTCCTTCATGTTGTAATTCAGTGTTCCACAGAAGAATGACAGGTAAATTTACAGAACTGAAAATAATTGCTGTGATACATTAAATGCTAAAGTATAATTACTATCTGAAAGCTACAAGAAAACCTATTTGATCAGTTGCTTCTTTGCAATAAAAGACCCACTCTTTCCAGAACATCAAGATGACTCGATTTGGAGTAGAATAAAGAAAAAAAAATTGTAAATGACAGATTTTTTTTTTCTCTATTGATCAAAGTTGCAATTACTGGAGCAATTAACTTTTTGATCTCCATTAAGGTGCAAGTGAAATCAACAAAAGTTAAAATTGACACGGTCTTTTTGTTTTGCAATGAAATGGATTAACAGTAGCTGTCAAGAAGTTTAGCAGTGAATCATGCTCTGTTACACGTACAGAAATCATTCTGTCCTTTCCAAATGTATGCATGACAAGTACAGAAAATAGTAATATATCTTGAGAGATATTATTTCTTGTGTTCATCTATTAAAACTGAACCAACTGGTCTTCAGATTTAAAACTTTTTCTTCAGGTAAATCAGTTAAGAGAATTTTACACAACTTGTGCATGGTCACATTTGACCTCAGTTTGCATCAATCAGTACCACCATGCAAAAGCTAAGTTATATGATGAATATTTTATAAGGCCAAATATGTATTGTACACGTGTGCTACATAAGTTTACAGTAGATTTATCTACATAAGTAGCTTTAAAGGAGCAGTGTAATTAAAAAGAGAATGCTTTGCCCTATGTTATCAAAGGCAAAGTTATTTGAATTTAATATCATACTTTCACTGGTGAGCATAAGGTTTAGTTTCATTCCCTCAGGCTATCACAGATTTTCTCCTTCTAAATCTAAACCTGGGATATCCTAGAAACACTCAAACTAAAAAATGAGTTTAAACTTCCATGCTCAGGATAAATATTAATTATACTCGCTCCTATTTTGTTGTTATCAAAAACGGAAGTGATGTTTTTCAACTCATTGAATATATAGCTCTCTAGAGTAATATATCAGTTAGTCCACTGTAGGATCTTGCAGGCTCCTGAATCCTCTCATTCTAGCAGCGAATACAATTGTACATAAACTTATCCTAATTCTTTGCTTAAATCTAGATACACTTCCATATTCCTGGGTTTATGGGGAGGCATTTCTAGATTGTTCTTGCTCTTCTCATTATTTTTTTTTTCTAATTTTAGGTTACCATTTAGCCATAGATAATTTATATGCATTTGTTCTTGTGCCAGCAATGTCCATTAGCAAAAGTATCTTAAATAGCTCTAAATCTGTGGTTTTCAGAGTGATGAAGAAATATCAGCAGAATGCCTCATTCTGCTTCTTACATTGTAACTGATAGATCAAGAGCAACAATATTCAACCTTTCCTCATTTCATGATACACAACAGGATTGTCCATTATTGTTAACCTATGCATAAAAATGTTAAAGTTCAGCTAATAGGATGTAAAAACATTAAGAGCTACATCTACAAATTCTTTTTGTAGATCTAGGAAAAAAGGAGTTTTTGAACAAAACATCTTACATTACCTCCTAGCAACCTGGGGAAATTTCCTAGTTAAAATCCCTGAAATATAAATTTCTGTCTGATTATCACATATTTATTTGGAAATAAAACGTTGGCAACATCTCTGATACAGAATCTTTTGTTCCTCAGTTACTGTGCCAGGATCAGTGATTGCTGATAGTATTAAGCCTATGAAAATATTTGCCCTGGCAAGAGGTTAAGAGTGAGGAAATATTAATGTCAACTTTAGTCAGTGAAGAAGCTACAGAAAAATCAAAAGTTAGTCTTAATAGAACTGGAGCATTGTCTTATGAATTATTCTGTTTCTGTAGCTTACTGCCATAAACCTTCACCTGATAACATGCCTTACCTCTCTTCTCCCCTGCCCCCAATTTTAATTCCATTATAGAACACAGATGCATGCTCCAATAAAAAGAGAGAATTCATACATAGATGTATTTCCACTCTTATATAGTCTGGCTCTCATTTAATGCTTTTTATCACTCACTTTTTTAGTCTGCTCACTTTCTGTTCCATGTAACTGTGCTCTCTTCTAGGTATATATATGCTGGCTGAAATTTAATACACAATGAAGTATTTTGTGTTTATTAAAAACGCTTCAGCCAATACACAATTAATGGAAATTCTCAAGGTTATGAACAGTTTGGCAAAAGTCTTATGGTGCTTATTGGGCTAGGAGTAGGAACTGCCCCTGAGAATTATTACAATCTGATTTAATGGAATATTAGGAAATGTCTTTCTCTTGGGGTAGCCATGGTATCTGAATTCATCATATCCCCTATAATTTAATGCAGGTATATCAGTTTTTATTATTATCACTTTACAAATTTATTTGGTGATGTAATTAATGCAATATTTAATTTAATTATTCTAACAATACAGTCGAAAATAGGAAAGTTATGTTGTCTTCATTTTACCAAAAGGAAACCAAAATGCAGAAAGTGTATGTCTTATCCCACATAAAATAATTACGGTAATTATGATCTCGGTTGATAAGTCTATGATACCATTCTGAGTACTGCATAGTAATTTACTTACTCCATTATTTATCATCTTGAAAGAGAAAGAAAAAAAAAGGCGGAATTTGCTTTTGTTTAATTTAATAATAGCAGTTTTCCATTAGAAAAAAAAGGATCTTTCCATTTACCATGAATCATAGTCATTGGAGGAGGCTTTAAAAGATTATTCTTATCTTCTAATACCTCATGGAAAATGAGATGGCTGCTGCTGTTTTCATGTAGCATGAATACAACTTTCCTTAACTTGTAGTTGGTGGTGCATAGATAAGTACAAAACTTTGTTAACATGCAGTACTATTAAAGCCAGCATGTTTTCCTTCTAAATGCTAATATAAATCCCTTGACAAAAGGCAGAATTTCAACAACAGCAATAACATCTCTTGTAAGTTCAGAGATAAAATAGATCATGTACTGCAGTCTAGGCAGAATTTGGTTTTATACCAGATAAGCTATTTTGCACAAAGTTGAGCTAGCCATTTGTCCTACTTTCAAATTATTTGCTTCACTTCAAATGTGTATCAGTAACTGATAATCACTTTCAACAATTAATTTTTCACACAGCATTTTTTCCACCAAAAAAAAAAAATCCAAAGCCATGGATTTTGTAATCATTATAACACACTTCTCTGCTAATGTCAGAGTTAGTTAAGAATGTAAAGTTATATCAGCATTATGGTATATGAAAGGTTGTTCAAAAGGTGTACTCTAATAGACTATCATTCAATCTGTAATTAAAACTCCTCAAAAGATACTTTTTTCACTAGTACACTGAAGCACAAACAATTTTTTATGCAGATGTTCCCAAACTGCATCGCCATCAGCTGCTCTTAGTTCCACACTATTTCAAAGGGTCTTATAAGGATACAAGAAACATCTGATAAACACTAGTTACTAGCCAACAGAACAAAAGAGATTACTAAATTGGCATGGGCTATATTGGACAATAAATAGATTGCTTTTATTGCACTCACTTTACACTTATCTTGACGTCTCAAGAAACAAAATACTTAAATCTATTTTGCTCCATTTAATGAGACTTTCATTTCTTACAGGGCATAATCTGAGATAGTTTCTTTACTATATATATACACCCTATGAGTTCACGTGGGGTGTGTAATACTATCTAATCTAGAATAATTGTGATACTTCCTTGACCTTCTACAGGCCACCTAAATTGGTAGATTTACTGTGTATCAGATTGCACAATCAGGAGCAGTGCCTTCTCAGGGAGGGGGGGAGGGTGTGGTTTTCAGTAAGAACCAATAAAGACAAGTCAGCTGATGGGACAAACCCTTGGAAGGTGGCCTCACTCAATCTGAGCATTAACTAATTAAGTAAAGAAAAATTGAAGGGCAAAAGATTGAGCACAATATTAATGAAGAAATTGTTTCTCTCAAGCCTTGTGCTATGAAAAACTTATTTCTGGAGAAATTAACTAGTGGATAGTTCTGTAATGGCTGTAATTTTATCCTTCATATAGCTAGTCTAAATATGACAAATACTAATAATGATTAAATGGCTATCAATAGCTCCTGTTAAATGAATTGGGCAGGAATGAGGAGTACTGTGAAGAGTGTGGTTCTCCCCCTTTGTGATACTTATAGATGGAGGAGTTCTATCCCTCAAGACTGCTAACATACCATTTTTAGACTATAATTTTCATTTCTGTTTCAAAACATAATATGAAAATAGAGAGTTCTCTTCCCTCTTGTAGATTGTATTTATCACAAAATTAGATGGCATTGTTTCTACAGCACGTGCCAAGTAATTGGATAATAGCATTAACGTGTTTCCTACACTGAAATGTACGGATGGCACAACCATTCTCTTTGAAGAGGGTAAATTCTCAGAGTAAAAGCAGTAATATTCAAACGTGTCAAGAAGGAATGTGAAAGAGATCATTTATATTTGTTAGTCTTCATGTGAAATCCGTCAAAACTAGCAAGCACAGCAAAAGTGTCCAATTAGTGTCAGTGCCGTGTGATTGGGAAATACTTGGTGAACAAAGAAAGATACAAACTTATTTATTCCCCGTTATGATCTAACCAGACTGTGGTGATGGTGAGCTTTGCACAAATGGAAGAGGAAAAATACATTAAAAATGTGCTTTATCCTGGGCCTTTTCCATGTGGTGTTATTAGTATTTTAGTAGCAAATACTTACATTTTAATACCAGTCTGGGTAGCAGCATTCTTTTACCTTTATTTCCACAGTAGTTGTTCTACAAAGATATTAAGATTAAGACATGTTTCATTACCATGAAGCTACATAGACTTTCAGCTTTGGAATAATGTGTGTGCTGCTTGAGTTTAGTGGGTTTTTAACAGTTTGTCACTGTGGTATGTCTTGTATCTAATGGAAACAGAACAACTGTTATGCTCCAGCTCAAAATGCTGGAGGCTAATGTACAACTTTGCTGTTTCTAACACTGTTTAGGGATTTATTATATAGCTCTCAAGATACCCACCAGTTCTTAAGAAGCTAAAGTGAACATGTTAAGAATATGGGAATCAAACCTGCAGTTGGAGAAAGGAAAATGTTGGCAATTCCCTTGCTACTGCAGAGGTCATTATTAGTCTCCCCTGCATTTCTTTGTACATTATTAGACGTGTAAAAAGCACAGGAAAATTACTCTTAAACTGAGCGGGAGGCTTATACTAGGTGTAAACCCAGGTTGGTAATATAATTTTCAGTAAAGAGCTGGCCAGGGTGAAAATACTTACATTACACCACTGGCAAACTGAGCTATAGTGGTGGCCGCCCTGTATATTCTTGTGTCAGTGATTTCTTCAAGGGCTCACAAATACCGTCAGGAAACAGGAGTGAGCACACACTGAGTAAGATTATCTAAAGACAGTAAATTAATAAAGCTTTTGCATGGACAAGAATTACATGGATTTTATTTTTTGTTTATTCATATGTTCATACAATATTTAACAGTGAGACTAAAAAAAATTGATTAATTTTGTCATGTTCTTCATAGCCTGAGTTACGGGAGGTGACATGACTGGGAGTTGTTTTATGTGGCATACAGGCTTTATGAAGAATGGCATAGTATATTTTACTCATATCTGTAAAATATGACTGTAAACAGATACTAGTTATGAATGTATTCCCTGTGAGGAAAATTTGTGTAGAGTCCATGAGGGGAGGATTACTGGTTATTGCTAGAGCTGAGAGTAGCAAGTATGTTAAATAAATCGGGCATCCATTATACCAATGCATTACTTCCACAAACACTTGCTTTTATATTTTTTCTGAATAGTATGTTTGTTGCCATCAAGATATTTTTATTGCTTATGCAGTGCTTTCCACTCCTTTACCATTAGAGACAGTTGCAGAGTCCCTAGGGCAGTACATCATCTTCTGACCGGGGACAAGGCTGAGAGCAGAAGTCTATGACTCTAAGCACACTTTCTAGGGGTAGGACACGATGGTGCCAGAAGCAATGGTAGGAAGGAATTTCTTCCTTCTGTCCTGCTCGCTAAAGCAATCAAAACCAAGGCACAAAGAGGGGGCATCTCTTGCCAAGTTTTATAAAGCTCTCCACATTGCTCTGTCCTTCAAAGGGCTCCCCTTGTCCCTCTGTAGGAAGGGGAGGGCATTAGGCCCGTGGCATCCACCCTCCTTTACAGAGTTGCATGCTGACTTGAGTGCCAATGGGACATGAAACCCCTAAGACAGGGAGCCAAACCCTGACCATCATGCCCACAGGGAGCTCCACAGGTTACACACTGGTCAGTACTGTGAAACGCCCCACTTCTACAAGGCTGCTCACCCTGGCCACATGGCCAGCAGTCTGGAAGCTATGGGGGTAAGGGATCTAGCTTGCTTACAGGGCAGGCAGTGGGCTCCAGAGAGCTCAGTGTCCCTGTCCAGTGAGGATAAAGTAACATTCATCCTCCTTACAGGATTGTCCCTGCCCCAGGCAGCACCAAGAACAACAAAGCAAAGGGACAAAAAGAGGGCAAGACCCCAGCTGTGCTTGGCTTGTGTGTGTGTGGTGGGGGGTTTTGGTAGCAGTGGAGGGTGCTACAGCAGTGAGAAGCTTCTTGAAGCTCCCCTGGCTCCAAGTCAGACCCACCTCTGGCCAAGGCTGAGTCAATTAGCAATGGTGGCCACACCTCTGTGTTAATGTATTTAAGAAAAAGAACCTAGGAAGAGGAGTTGGAGATGTGAGGAGTTGCAGGAGGACACCTCTGGAAACAATGAGGTTAGTGGAAGCAAGGATGAGGAAAGAGGGGAGGTGCGCTGGTGCAGAGACCCCAACTTGCAGCCTGTGATGACGGCAGGCTGCCTCCCTGCCGCCCATGGATGTCCATGGTGGAGCAGATGCTGACCTGCAGCCCGTGTCAGACCAGGTGGCTGTGCCCAAGGAAGGCCAAGACTCCGTGGGCAGAAGACCGTGCTGTTGTAGTTTGGCGCTGAGAGGATAGGTCAACGCTTTCCTCCTCCCTTCCCATTTTGAGCTGCCTTTGCTGTCACCACAGGTTACACATAGTCTGTCCCAGCCCCTTTGGTGTGGCAATGAGCAGTGAAGGAGGGTGGGGTTGTATGCATAAGTTTGCTGCTGCTCTCTGCTTTTCGTTGGGTTTCTTCCACTCCTTTTGAATGACAGTCTTCCTGCCCTGGCATGGATTGAAGGACAATGTATCACTCCTGTTCTCAAGACACAGCTAAGCAAATGGGGTGGCCTTCTATGACAGGGTTACAGCGTTGGTGGATAAGGGAAGAGGAACTGACCTCATCTACCTGGACTTGTGCAGAACTTTTGACACTGTCTCACACAACAACCTTGTCTCTAAATTGGAGAGGCATGGATTTGATGGGTGGACCACTCAGTGGATAAGGAATTGGCTGGGTGGTCACACTCAATGAGTTTCAATCAACGGCTCAATGTCCAAGTGGAGAGTGGTGATGAGTGGCGTTCCTCACGGGTCAGTGTTGGGACCGGTGCTGTTTAACATCTTTGGTGACACAGACAGTGGTATTGAGTGCACCCTCAGCAACTTTGCTGACAACTAGCTGTGTGGTGTGGTCGACACACTGGAGGGAAGGGATGTGCCATTCAGAGGGACCTGGACAGGCCGGAGAGGTGGGCATTTGTAAACCTAATAAAGTTCTACAAGGCCAAGTGTAATGTCCTGCACATGGATTGAGGCAACCCTAAGCTCAAATCCAGGCTGGGCGATGAGTGGATTGAGAAGAGCCCTGCAGAGAAGGACTTGCGGGTGTTGGTTGACAAGGAGCTCAACATGACCCAGCAATGTGCACTCACAGCCCAGAAAAATAATTTTTTGAAGATGTCTAAAAATGTTCTTTACCATCACATGGTAGATGCTTTGCAGAAGAGCAGTCCTGCCCATCACTCAACACATGCTGGTGGAGGAGTGTCTGAAATACTGGAACGGTCACAGCCGATGGGCAGATGGAAACTGCAGGAACTGCATGTGCTGTTCTCACTTTCAGGTCAGGTTTGCATGGAAATGGGGCCTTTCTGAGATATTGGAAATGTTAGGGTTACAGTGTCTTTCACTATGACAGACCTTGTTAGTTGTGTTCAGTGACTTAAATGATAAGGATAGTAAGAGCACAAGTTTTTAAATAATTTGAGGATGGGGTGTATATGCTGCATCCTGATAGGAGAGAGCAGGATTGCATATGGTTGGGACTAAGTTACTAATGAAGTGATTACAGAAACAATGTCTTTGTTCTGCTTTGTACCTCATGAAAACTATTATCTTCTTAGTGGCAGGAGAAGGAAAAAGATGTTTTCATTAGTGGGTGTAAGTAGTAGCTACCAGCACTGCAAAGTACTCATTGGTATTGTAACTAGAACATATGTATTGCAGAAGAGTGGGTTGTTGCAGAATAAGGGGTGGTAAAGGTCAAACAAGTCTGATCTGTGCCTCTCTAAATATCATCACAGTATGTTATGAATAAATTAGAGTAAGAGCATCTGTTTTCCATATATGTAAACTTCTGAATAAACTCCTTGAAAATAAGAAAAAAATGCTTCTGCTTCCACTGGTCTGCTTTGAGTAGGTGTTCATATTGTGAATTAAAAAAAAAAAAAAAAAAAAAAAAACAAAAAACCAAAAACAAACCCATAAAACAAACAAACAAACCAAAACACACACACACAAACACACAAAAACCAAAACCAAAAAATGAAAGGAAACAATAACCCACATGAACATTTGGACAGTTTTACATATGCTATCAGGACCACTTCTAGTATATTAACCAGCTTCGGCATCCATAAACACAATGCTACAACAGCATGACCTCAGTCTGGGTTAATGGGAAATGATAGAATGAATGAAGATTTTAGTTATACCATCAGCTGCAGCGTATCAGGCAGTTTTATTCCCAACCTAGTTCTGGAAGACTACATGTGAATAGTAAGTGCTTTTAACAGAACTGTGCATTGGATATGGTTAATCATTAGAATGGAACAGAGGATTTACTATTTTCCAAGACTGGTAATAAAACCGTTCATAGTATATTGACCTAGGTTGTGTGTTTAAGGCTCAGGATTTTCTTTCCTGTGGTACTGGTAGGTCCCAAGGCAGCCCATGAAAAGTCCCTTTCCCTTCAGGCTAGTCTGTGAAAGTCACTGCTTCTGAACATTCTCTTGTACTTTGTGGTTACTGATGATCAAATGACAGACTGATGGAAACACTCCTAGGAGCTTCCTCCAAATGATGTTATGGGATTAGATAATGACAAATTCTGCTGGACAGAGCTGTTAAAGCATAAGTGTCACATAGTAATTCCTTTGTCTTTCTCTCTCTAGGAATAGAATAGGCTGCATAAGTGGTATGTAGCTCTTCTCCCACTGTAATAATACATACAAATTGATAAACACTGAATTAATTGATTTTGGCCAACCCTGAGTATATGGACTGATCCATTCTTCTGCTCTCCCTTTATGGAATCTTATTCAGTTGTGACTCTAAAGCTTTGCAAATTTAGGTATTATGGCTTGTTTTCTCCAAAATATTTGGCATGGACAGACTGACTAAAACATGGTATTTGTAGAAAGAAAAGAAAGTATGATTTTTCAACAGCTGTTATTAGGCTATATTTTTGTCTTGCTCAGATTTGGCTTTCATTTTCTATCAGTGACCTTGTCAAAGCTTTTCAGAGAAAGGGTCCATGAGCAGTTGAAAGATTTACTTATTCTCCAGTAGTATCAGCAGTAACTTTATTGAGGAGAAATAGCTGTGTTACAGTTGGAGAGCAGAATTTTACGTGTACTTTAACACATTGCCATGATAATTTATATGTTTATTTCAGTTTTAGCCTCTCATACTTCTGTACTGTACTCCTTTGTCATTAACAGACATGACTGTGGTCAGTAAATTCATTTCATAAGAGACTTCAAACTTCAGTCTGAGATTAGCAGATTAGACAATCCTCCCAGATTGTATCTGAATTAATTCAGTTTTTACATTTGGTGAAATAATTCTTTATTGAACAGTACCATTTTTTTTTTTTTCTGTAATTAGTAGAATAGTTAAACTTTGCTTTGGTTAATTCATTTTTAAGTAGTCTTGGAAAGGTGGCCTGTTTTTCTTACAGTCACTTTGGTGTTCCCCTACATAAGTAATGAGGTTTCAACTCCAAGATACCTGGTCTTTACATATGTCTCTTTATACATGCTATGAATAACAACATGAGCCAATCTGACCTTTGAGAAAAATGGCACATCATTTATATCTCTTACTTGATATGTTTTGTTAATAAATATGCAGTGGTTCTGTCATGTTTTGAGAGCCATTTCTCATTGCTGATACAGATTTCTTGATTGAGCAGCTGATGTCTGTATATAGCATATGTGTAGGTAGGGTAGCAGGAGGATTGATGAGAGCAGTATGACATGGTTTTTATTGCTGGTCAGTCATGTAGGAAATCTTTAGAATAGAGATATGCAGAAAAGGTAGCTGAGAGTTTCAGGATATTTCTGAAAGCAATAAGGGAAAAAAACCCACTGGTGTGGTTACTGTGGCAGAGGGAAAAGGACGGTGAGAAAGGCGTGTTTACTGCTCGTTTTCAGTTTCAATTAGATTTAAAACATGGCTATTTTCTTTGTTCTTCAGTGTTTTTTTAAAACATTTTAAGGTGGCAGATGAGGACTTGCAAGGTTGAGAATTAGGTGTTAACCAAAAGGTAAGTAGAGAGCTAAGATACACTGTGAGATAAGACAACTAAAAGTGAAGTTGATGTTGCTGTGACTGGAGCAGCTCACTCTCAGCAAGAGGGAAGAGTCCCTACTATTTCCCCTCACACATGCAGCTGGGTATCTGATCATCTCCCCTTTGTCTGAACAAATTTGTTGATTCCTTTACTGAGCATTGAGTGAGAAGGACAGAAGGGTGCAAAAGAAGGGTGACTGGGATGGCTGGAAACAGAGGGAGAAAGGTTGGAGGCTGGGAGAGAATAGGACATCCACCTTTTGGAGGTAGAGGGCTTTTAGCCTGTAATATGCATTTTAGCTGTAAAATGCAACATCAGCTGAAGAAAATATGAATCAAGTTGTCAGGAAGCCAAAGAGGAAGATTGTTCCTCAAGGGAAGAGAAAGCAGGAGCCAAGCACAGTAAGGCAGTCAAGGGCATTGACCTCATCAGTACAGTCCCACACTATGAGAGTAAGGCAGGCAGGACAGCCGTGGTAATGGCAGCTGGGGCCAGCTGAGAATCCGGATTGTGTTTTCTTTTCCCACCCTAAATAATTGGGAAATACAAAAAAGTAACACACTCTTAATTATGAATAGAATACACAGAATGGATCAAATGAGAGGGAATAGTCATTCATGTAGGATGCAATATTTGGAAGAGGAGTTAAGTCAGAAAAAGGAAACATAAACAGCCAATTAATGAGGCAATTAAGATATTAATTTAGCCTCCTCTAGGTCTCTCAGGATGTGTTTATGAATCCTCGGAGGTATATAGTTACACCAGATTACCACAAACATTTTGATGTATGGTGATTTTCTAGTTTATTTATATAATTTACATAACTAAATTGGCTTTTTTTCAGATATTTTACCTAAGCAGGCCAATTTTTGCATTTGTCTTTTTAGGGAGTATTTGGAACATGTAGCTGCCAGTTCATAGTTGACTTATGTGCTAAACTAACAAAACATGTTATTGAACCAGGTTTTCAACCTATTGTAGAATGGTTTGGGTTAGAAGTGGCCTTAAAGATGAACTAGTTCCCACCCCCCTGCCCTGGGCAGGGACACCTTCCACTAGCCCAGGTTGCTCACAGCCCCGTCCAACCTGGCCTGGAACACTGCCAGGGAGGGGGCAGCCACAGCTGCTCTGGGCAACCTGTGCCAGGGCCTCACCACCCTCACAGGGAAGAAATTCTTCCTTAGATCTAATCTAAATCTACCCTCTGTCAGTTTAAACCTGTTACCCCTCATCCTGACCCTTCACTCTCTGATGCAGAGTCCCTCCCCACCTTTCCTGTAGCCCCTTTCAGCACTGGGAGGCCGCTATAAGGTCTCCCCGGAGCCTTCTCTTCTCTGGGCTGAACACCCCCAACTCTCTCAGCCTGTCCTCACAGGGGAGGTGCTCCAGCAGGTTAATTTCCTAAACCTCTAAGTTGGATAACCTTAAAAGATACCTACTTAAAAAAACTGCCAAGTTCATCTGCATCTTTTTGAGTCAGTAGAGTTTGAAATTTACTTTGTTTTGGAGTTGTGTTGGCTTAGACTTTCTGATTTTAGTGAAAAAAATGAGCTACAGTCTCAGTTAATACATACAGATCATTACAAATGTCTGCATTTTGATGGATTACTGTCTGCCTGTGGAATGATTGATCCATGCCACAGCATTCATTAGCAGTATACTAGTACAACCCATGTTCTGAAGTCTTTTCCTAACAACTTCAATTAATCTCAGTGTTGCCAAATAATGCTCCTCTATCTAATCTAATGACTCATTCATATTACCTGAAACTCTGTGTAATCAAACTATTTAATACAAGTATAATTAAGTATAATTTTATACATTAACCGCAACATGTCTCATGTGTGCCATCTACTCTACTTTTTGCTGGGAGAGCAATGAACTTAGAACTCTTTTTATTCTGAGGAAGTCCACCTTTTTGCAGATTCTTTAAGCAACCCAAACCAGTTTTAGGCTCGTCTCTAGAGTTATAGAAGTTTCTCAAAGGTGACAAAGTAGTTAGTGGACTTTATTACTTACCCTTCTCTTGTTTGTCTCAAGAATTAGTTTTCTCTGCTACTACCAATTTTTAATCCTCTGTTTGCCACTAAAATATGTGACACCAGGTTCACGAAGACATTGGGAATCAAAAGTAAATACTAAGGATGCCCTCTAATCCAAAAAGATCTCTGTGGAGAGGTGGGCAAATATAGCTGAAGATTTGCCAAAGGAAATAACTAAGTTGTTCATCCAGTGCAGGTTTTCAACTTTTTTTCAGTGTGATGGCCTTGCCAAATTTAATGATATTTGTTTATATTTTCATTTGAAAACTAAGTCTGAAGATAATGTCCTTTCATGTTTAGCACAAGAGCCTGAATTAGCTCTGAAGCAGCAGCATAGTCTCTATGGAATTCATATTCCATTTTAAATATGTTCATGCATGCTGCCTTACCGAATCTTCATAGTTTTACATTGTATTTAAACTTCCAAGTTAGCTTCAAGGAAGAGGTTAACGTCTGGAAGGTGGTGGGGGAAAAAACCTGAAACCATGGATTACGTTTTAATCAAAAGAATATGCCGAGTGAAAGGGTGGTGTATGTCTTTGTGAAGAACTCCAGTGTAAAGTCTTCCTTTTTGTGTGAATTCTACTTCCCATGCAACCTGCTTTTTTCTGAAAGTAGCTTAACTTTGCAGTTAAAGGACAGCTAGAATAAATGTCAGTTTCCATACTATTTTTTTTAGGAAATAAACTTCCTGTTCTTTTAGGAATTTAACATATATAATTTCTTTCTTGGTCTTTTCTTGTTAATTGAGGGTTAAATGTAGCTTTCTGTGTTTTGTTCCTTGGGTTTTATGATGACTGAGGGAAACCACATCTGTGGCGTGCAGTTTATGTTGCAAGAGGAGGGAGAGGCAATTTGATGTTCTGCATGCTTTGACTTTTGTTCTGTAGCTACATTTAAAATGGATGGAGCTGAATTCAGGGACTAAGGGGTCCCTTCCCCTTCTTTTTTTATGTTGTTCAGCTGTTTTACGTGATATGCGTAAAACTTTGTTTACAAACACTATAAACATTTAACTGTTATACAAGTTTTTGCTGAAAATTTTTTACTATGCCTTATTTATCTTTTTAAAATCTCTAGAATGTTTGAAGTTGTTTATTTTCTTACTGTAACTTGTTTTCTTAAGTTTCATAATTTCAAAAAGCTGAATAGATCTTGGAAATTAAGTGTAAAGTGTTAACATTGCAGGAAATGTCTCAAGTTATGACTTTTACCGTGAAGTATGTTCATAATTGCAAACACTTCAGTTTTTCTATAAATAATCACTAATGTGGAATTATTATGTATTTTTTAAAACCAGAAAGTATGGATTCATCTGGTGTTGATTTTCATGTTACCACATGTTAATTATGCCTGGCAAAGATTTTGTTCTTTTCCATTATATGTTTGTGGAGCAGCTAGTTAGTTCTGCTTCATTTCAGCAAATTGGGCTGATGCCCAGAGAGCTATTATTAGTAGCTACATTGTCATAATTTATACCAAATGACAAAATTTATGATTATCAGGATGAAATGTGCAACCTGAAAGAGAAATCCTTGGGGAAACATATTTATTTTTCTTTTTCTTTGTAGTTATGCCATATTCAGAACAGCTACATTTTCACAGTTTATGTTGTTGTTATTGGGTATTTCCAACAATTAAAAAATGCCCTTGTATTTTGCAACTTCAGTCTTGGAAACAGTCTTCGCTATAAGACATGGCCATATGAAAAAAACTCTTGTAATAAGTACCTGGGGAAAACACAAATAATGCATTTCATTCTGATTTCTGATTCAGCTACATTTCCCTGAAGTAAATCTGCACAACCAGGAGGGCTATCTATCTTCATGGGTAGTTTTGCTACAGTTACTTTGTGATTGTCACTTTTTTAAAGAAACTATTGTATATCAGCACCACCTATAGGTATATAAAGGAAAATGTATTCAGATCTGTGACCAGGATTAGCAAATGGTTTCTATATTTATGGGAAATGAGACTATTTGTGACAATTGCATAGCTGCTGCTACAAATATTTTGAATCTGCAATCTTGGGTCAAAAAATTGTTATAATACACACTGTTCTATTGAAGAAATATTTAGTATGAAACTGAATGATCAGAGAACATGACAGAAAGCTTAATGAGATGTGGTTTTCAAAAACAGTGTAAATTTTGCAAGATTTTGCCCCTTTTTCTGTAACTAAAGGGCTGGGAAATAAATAGCAGGGTTTTCATAGTGTAAAATTTCCTCTTTATTCATAGACGGTTATTCTATACTTTAGGAAGTGTGTTTTTACCAATTAAAAACACAGAATTGTTGTTCACCCTTAAATGTACATGAACATGGCTGAGAGTTCTAAGTACCTAGTACAATATTTGATCCAGTTTCTCTTTTATGATTCATATATTGGCACTGGGTAAGAGTGGTACTAATTACTGGCCTTTTAAATGAATGAGATCTGAGAACTCAGGTTGCTTAGATCTCCTAGATAATGTATCTCAAAGAAAACAAATGCATGAGTTCTTTGAACAGAAAATGTACTGGTATGACACTGCCAACAGAATTTCATTTTAATATTTTGTGCAGTACCTGTAATTTATATATAGCTTAAACAAGGTGGGTTTTTTTGTTTTTTTGTTTGTTTGTTTTAATCATAAGTCAGACCATCTCAGATAAACCATAAAAAATGTATATCAAACCCTGAAACCTTAAAATACATTACTAGGTTTAAGGTAAAAACTATTCAACAGGATTAAATTTTATATTTTCGTGGAATGGGGAATATCTGACTGGGAGGAAAAAGGGAAAACATTTTGTGCTTTGCTTGAGTGAATTTTTAGAAACTAATCTGTGCTGTGGTTTAAATATTACTATAGAAATTCAACAACATAGTATATGCTATACAGGTTGGCTCTTCAGAGTCACTGTCACTCTAAGTTGACCCTAGCACTGGATTTACTTGAGGGGAAGAGAACTTGTTGGGGGCTTTTCTATGACTGCCTAGGTTTTCCAGGCTACTAATAGTACTAGAGGATTTATGTTCATCCAGCAAACATTACTGCACTATTACAGTCCAAATACATCCTAAATATGTGAGATAAACACACGTATGTCAAATATGACTCCGTAAAGCCTCCTGCACATCGCTCAAAACACCTGAACTCCAGCCCAGTGATGATAGTTCCTTGTGCACCCTGTTCTCTACACAAAATAAGTAGTGCCACACACAGTAGGGTAGAAAGATACTGTCAATCTGTTTGTGTATATAAGACCCAAGAGGGTGGAGGTTTTTTGCTTTATTTTGTTAACAGTACAAGGAGCTAATAAATGAAGGGCAAGTAGTTCTGCCTATATATAGAGAATACTTATTGCATGGGCTGTAATATTATTTCTGTTTTACAAAGCAGAAGTTTCTTGCTTCTGTACAGTTTTTCTGTATAACTGGCTAGTAACAGTTTCATGTGCAATTTAGTTTATGAAGTAGAGACCTGTGCAGTCTAATTTATTGATAAATGCAGCAGGGGTAGCCTTTGGCTGTACTTTGGTCTTTCTAGCTTGTATTTCTGAATGTGAAATTGTTATTGACCAATTTTTTCTACATATCTGCATAGTGAATATAGGCTGAGCCATCTCTTTGTCATCTCTTAATCTTTTTTGTGAGTTCATTGTCTGACAACACACAAAGAGTCAAGCAAATGGCTTTGACTATTTTCTTTTCTGGACAGACAGTATTAGTAGCACAGGTCACCCTTAACATGAAGGAAAAAAAAAACAACAAAACAACAAAAGCCACCAAAAAACCCCCAAACAAACCCAAAAAAACAAAACCCAACTCTGAAAACAAACTCAGAACAATTACAAATGTGTATGGCAGTTCTTATCAAAGTGCTTTGAAAATAAGGTCTTTATTCGTATCCTTGTACAATAATGGCATACGTATATTTATTACTGTGTTTAGAAAACAAACACAGACACACCCCACACCAAACACCCTAAAAAAATAGTAAAGTGGACAAGTGCTATTAAGCAATACAATGCTAGGAATGTGTGTGAGGAAAATAGAAAGAAAAGGGTCCCTGACACTCAAAATTGTAGAGTCCTACTGTTGTCTTCATCTGAACGTCTGTGTCAACTATTTCAGCTAAGAACTTAATTGTAATTTGTATCTAGGTCTCATTAGAGAACTTATAATACAAAGCTGTTGTTTATTAATTCTCCCTTCTCCATACTGAGGTCAAACTTCATTGTAAGCAGCAGGAATTGGATGAAGGGACAGGAAGGTAATGGGAAAATAAATTCCTTTGTAATGTAATCTTGTGTCTTGCTAAGTGATCACTGCAAACTGATGCATCTCATCTTTTGGCTTTTCAAAGGCTTGTGCTCTTGGTGTTTTCAGTTGCTGTTGCAGTCTAGGGTTGGAGAAGTTGAAAAGGCAGCTTGTCACAACCTTTACAAACACATGAGCTGCAGCTGATGAGGCTTAACTGCTCCGGGTCTCTACAAATTACAGCTAGGTAGATCTGACCTGACTTTGGTTCATACTGCACATCTTATACTTTCCAATACTGTTCCATGTATTACCTAGCCAAAGTTTTTTTTCCTACTAGTGTGGTATATTATTTCCATGCTCCATCAGCAAGCTTCTGCTCCAAATTCCACATGAACAATAAAGCAAATCTTCTACTACCTCATTTCAAAACCACAACAAATTATAACTGTGTTATCACATGATTCAAGCAAGAATTATTTATTTAATCTTCTGTAATCTTTCTACATATTCTGTTATTCCTTTCCTGTTTAATATGTGTCTTGACAAGATTTTACTACATAGTGTGTGAAAATCTTTCTAGTTTCAATCAAGAATGGTGCATCTCAAGCAAGAAAGTGAAAAGATTAATTTGTCTTCTCCTTTAAGATAAGATTCAAATATTAAACTGAGCATAACAGTGAGCTCCATCAAAGAAAATTAAGCCTTTTCTGATTTTTCTTTTTAAGTTTGCTGCTCTCGTGGTTAAACCCCAGCCAGCAACTAAGCACCATGCAGCCACTCTTTCCCTACACTCACAGTGGGCTGATCAAGAGAATCAGAAGAGTAAAAGTGAGAAAACTCATGGGTTGAGATAAAGATGGTTTAATAGGTAAAGGCCACGCACACAAGCAAAACAGAACAAGGAATTCATTCACCCTTCCCATGGGCAGGCAGACGTTCAGCCATCCGCAGTGCAGCAGGTCTCCGTCGCAGGTAATGGTGACTTGGGAAAACAAACACCATCACTCCGAATGTCCCTCCCTTCCTTCTTCTGCCCCCAGCTGTATGTGCCGAGCATGACGCCACACAGTCTGGGATATCCCTGGCGTCAGTTGGGGTCATCTTGTGCACCCCCAACTTCCTCACTGGTGGGGTGGAGTGAGGAGCAGAAAGGGCCTTGACCCTGTCTAAGCACTGCTCAGCAGTAACAGAAATGTCTCTGTGTTATCAACACTGTTTCCAGCACAAATCCAAACCATAGCCCCATACTAACTACTATAGAGAAAATTAACTCAACTCAAGCCAAAACCAACACAGCTACTAAAAAAGCTTAAGGTGAAATGTAATTCGCCTTGTCAGAATTGTATTTTACCCAGAAAAAGTCATGAGACTTCCAGACGCTGGTAACGTGTTCCTCCTTTCACCCAGAAAAATCCAGTGTAACAAGCTCTGTGATTTATATGAGTAAGCCAGCTAACCAGAGACTGGAACTCAAGCTAGTGAGTGATGTAACTCAAGTGAAACAGACACTTTATTTCCTAAAGGAAACCAGTTAAACTATCATGTGAAAAAGCAGTTTTTGTATGAGAGTGGATGGGGGTAAAGGAAGAATGACCGGTATTCTAGGTGATCACAATCACGGGTTATATATCATATACTGTTTTGTAAGCTGGTTATTTTCTCACTTTGTGACATTCCAGTCAAGGACACCATTCAGTCAGTGTAAAAACAAAAAAGCAGTTGTTGGATCACTAGTAGATTTTAATTTTGGTCTTTGGTAGAAGGGTAAAATTTATTTTTATTTAAGTTGGAAACAACTTTATGGAAAAGGCCCTGCAGGTTATTATTTGTCATTGCCAACTATTACAAATATGAGCCAATTTATGCAGGTAGATAGATGCAGCAGTGTCCATCTCTAACTCCAGAGAAATCAACCTTCCTGATAGTTTATTTCTTCATGCAGCCTGCAGCACATTCCTCTATCCAAAAAATAAGCAAAGAGTTCATATTTGGCTTTTGTATTAGCAGATATAAATACCTCAGTGAAATTTGACAGTGTTTGTCTTGTCTATTTTCATTTGTGTCAGGCAAATAACTGGTTTGAAATCATGTGCTTTCCTGTGGAGCAAGTTTCAGTATAAACAAAGCAGCTTCCAAAATGAGAAGAGGTTTTGGGTAGCTGTTACACAGTGGCAATTCTTTTATGATCAGCTGAAAAATTTAACAGTGCTACAAATAAAGCAATGCCAGACTGCAGTGGTTTGTTTCTGTTCTATATAGTTCCAGGCTGTGTGGAAATGTTTCTAAATTCAGGCACTTCCTTCATCTGTCTCAATATTTTTATGGGTGATGGGGAATCCTTGCTTTATAAGTCTGCCAGGCTTATATAGAAAAGCAACTTCTCTGGGCTGAAGAGAGCAACTAGAGCGTGCCTACCGTCTGTGTAAATGAACTCTTCAAAAAAGAGAAGGCAGCAAAGGAATTAAAAAAAAAAATAATAAAAAATGCTATTTTCCAGTAGTGTTCATCAAGGGGATGTGAGGTGGAGACAGGTCTCTTTTATGCTGAATGATTGAATTGGTTTCCTTTTCTCCAATGCCTGGATGTTTTAATCTTCCTCAAACTTCACCAAGTGGAGAAGAAAAAGGTAGAAATAAAATGACACAACACCTGCTGAAGTAAATCAGTAGAGAGCTTCTGTTAGTGCAAGGTTTTTTCTGTCAATGAACTGTTCAAAGGCTTTTTGTATTATTAACAAGCATATTCAGTTTTCATGGTAAAATTTCAGTGTCATGTTTTCTGTAAAATTCCTGATTGCTAATCTGCCCTGCTAATCACCCACAGCAAGCTCCGCACTCACTGACCACTGCACCCACACAAAAGCTTGTGGGTCTCAGAGTTCTCCAGGGAGAGACAGTCAGGTGAGACGAGTTGCAAGAAAACCCAGGCAGATTAATTACTAAAGTGTAGGAGAAAGACAGGATTATCTTGTAATTTCCTTCAAGAATCAAGTTACAGTAATGAACATTTTTGAATGAACAACAGGTTATCTTTGTGTATTTAGCCGATACTGCAAGCATTACTGAGTTTTAATAATGTCTGTTGCTTCTACCTAAGAAAACTAAGTTTGAATAAATTGCCTCTTCATTTATGGATTACAGTGTTGTAGTATAATTTATTTTTTTAAAAACATGTTATGTGCTTTGAAGTTAGTATATAATTGAGGTTCTAAAATCTTTTTGAATTTTCTGGTTTTGTTTGTTTCTTTGCTAAAAAAAATTTGCTGAGAAGTCTAGTGTTCCTTAAAATCCCCAAGAAATAACAGATGATAAATATATTCATGTTTAGATTAAGGTTTAAAACAGCATCAGCCAATCCCATCATCAGTAACTCTTCACGGTTGCTTTGTGTTCATATAATTGCGAAGAAAATGGTACTTGAGCCAAAACACTGATGACAAATGGTTCTAAGAAGATGTTATTAAGAAAGTAAGATGAAAAGACTCAAAAAAATTTTAGATTGTAATGATGAAAGAATAGGCTGAAATTAATGAAAATACAAGTGCAAACAATGTAAATTAAATGCATGCATTGCCTTAAATACAATGCCCAGTTCACTTACTATCGATCACATAGGACACAAGAGGGCAATCAATAAGATTAATCAGGGAAAGATTTCCCTAAAAGAAGAGACCAGAAAGATAAGTTCATTCAGTATAGGTAGAAAGGGAGTAACAAAGAGCATAGCACAAGCATACTGAATGAGTGTGATTTAGAGAAGGTCACTAGAGGATTTTCATTTACCATTTCATGCTGGAGAACAATGTAAATACAACCTCAGAGATGAAAGGATTGCAAAGAAATTTTATTTGAAAGTTAAACAAGGTTATAAACGTTATCAAGGTTATTAGAAGCAACCATTATTTTTTGTCTCAAAGAGGCAAAGAGGCTTCACTGGTCTACCACAACTTTTCAAATATGATGGATAGTGGCTGAGCCACTTCATCCACCGGTTCCCCCAGGACTATCCCAGATGGATGCATCTCATCAGGTCCCATGGACTTGTGCACCTTCAGGTTCCTTAGATGGTCTTCAACCTGATCTTCTCCTACAGTTCTTCATTCTACCAGTCCCTGCCTTTGCCTTCTGCATCTTGGCTGGTGTGGCTGAAGCACTTGCCAGTACAGGCTGAGGCAAAACAGTCATTGAGTACCTCAGCCTTCTACATATCTTGGGTAACCAGGCCTCCTGTGTCCTTTTGGAGAGGGCCCACATTTTCCCTAGTCTTCCTTTTATCACCGACATACCTGTAAAAGCTTTTCTTGTTGCCCTTGACATCTCTGGCCAGATTTAATTCTATCAGGGTTTGGCCTTCCTAACCCGATCCCTGGCTGCTTGGACAGTTTCTCTGTACCCCTCCCAGGCTACCTGTCCTTGCTTATACCTTCTGTAGGTTTCCTTTTATTCTTGGAGCTTGTCCAGGAGCTCCTTGTTCATCCCTGCAGGCCTCCTGGTGTTTTTACTTGACTTCCTCTTTGTTGAGATGCATCACTCCTGAGCTTGGAGGAGGTGATATGCAAGGGTTGTATCCTTGTCTACAGAGGGCCTCATCTGCTCAGTCGTCCTGGTCAGGTGGCCTGTAGCAAACCCCCCCTATAACATCTCCTGTCCCTGCCTTCCCTTGAATTCTGACCTATAAGCTCTTGGTCAGCTCCTCATCCATACCCGGGCAGAGCTCCATGCACTCCAGCTGGTCGGTGACACAGAGGGTGACACCCCCCTCTTCATCTCCCCTGCCTGTCCTTTCTAAAGAGCCTGTATCCTTCCATTCCTACACTCCAGGTAAAGCCATCCCATGTTTTGCTGATTAAGGATACCAGTTAAACTCGGACACTAGAGTGAAAAGAGTAAGTGTATTTTATTGGGCATAACTAAATAATAATAGAGTAATACAGAAAACATACAGTAAGAAAAGACAGAAGAGTGCACTTAAAGCAAACAAACAGGAAAATACAGGGTAATGCATCAAGTCATTACTACACGAGAGAGAGAATAGTGATTAAGAAAGATCCATCGCCACTTGCACACGTTCCCATCACCCAGCCCCGCAGTGGCTGGGCAGCCCCAGTTACAGCGAGGGTTTGCAGAGCCTGTCCCGGCAGGTGGGAAATCCTGCACAGTGCGTCCACCCGTAGGTGAGGCTTCCAGAGTCACTGCAAGCGGGTCCAGCCTTATATACCCAAAAATCAGCAAGCCAGAATAGCTGGCACCTTTGTTTTGAACAGAAAATACCTACTTTCAATCTCACATTAGATTCCCCCAGAGCCTGGCCAGGGCTCAAGGGAGAAGCTAAAGGAGTTTCCCTGCTTATCTGATTATGCCCAAGGTCTCACATCACCTAATGCTAGAAATGTAAATGTAAAAAAACCAACCAAACCCGAAGATATCTCACACCATTCTAGTAATATAATCACATAATGCTGAAGAAAGATAAAGCTTCAAGTTTCAATACCTGTTATGGTTTCATGTAATAAGTATGACATATACCAGAAAGAAATAATTTTTTGCTGCTGTAGACAAATAATTCTTTGAAATAATGGAGTACCTAGCTAGAGGAATAAAATTCCTTTTCTAGCTTTGCATAAATTATAATTTTCTGGAGATTAAGTACAAGCTCTTAAGAAGTTTTGAAATAAGGAAAGAATTTTTTGTGTTGTGTAAGGAACAAAAGTTTACAGATGTTTATCTAATTACTGAGATGTTTCCTATTTAATGATCTTTAATTTTTTTTAAAACAGTTTCAGAATTATAGCAGGCGAAAGCCCAGACCCCTCATGTTGCTGCTGCTGCTACATTTCTAAGACACAGAACAGAAAGGACAAAATAAAAAGCAGACTGGTAAGTAGAGCACTTGCCCAAGAACATTTTCTCTTTTCAAATAAGGCCCTGATTGCTAACATATTGGTACTTCTGGTGTATGTCTTCAGTTTCTGGCTTTCTGCATAGATTTGATTGTTGTATTCCCAAGAAGAGGTTAAGTTTTAATGGGTGGGAATTTCCTGATTGAAAGCTGTTTGAGGTGGGTTGACCCTGGCTGGACACCAGGTGCCCCCCAAAGCCTCTCTATCGCTCCCCTCCTGAATGGGACAGGGGAGAGGAAATATAATGAAAGGCTTGTGGGTCGAGATAAGGTCAGTGTGAGATCACTCACCGATTACCATCACAGGCAAAACAGATTCCACTTGGGGAAATTAGCTTAATCTATTACCAGTCAAATCAGAGTAGGATAATGAGAAATAAAATCAAATCTTAAAAAAAACTTCCCCCTCAGCCCTTCTTCTCAGATTTAACTCTACTCACAATTTTTCTCTATATCCTCCCCACCTACCAGTGTAAGGGGATGGGGAATGGGGGTTGCAGTCAGTTAATCACAGGTTGTCTCTGCCGCTCCCCCCTCACACTTTTCCCCTGCTCCAGTGTCCTCCGTGAACTTCTCCAACGTGAGTCCCTCCCATGGGCTGCAGCCCTTCAGGCACAGACTGCTCCAGCATGTGTCCCCATGGGATCACAATTTCTGGAAGCAAACCTGCTCCAGCATGGGATCCTCTCCCCACAGGTCCTGCCAGGAGTCTGCTCTAGCACAGCAGGATCTAGCTTTCTACAGGATCACAGCCTCCTTCAGGCATCCACCTGCTCTGTCGTGGGGTCCTTCACAGGCTACAGGTGGGCATCTGCTCCACCGTGGCCCTCCCTGGGTGCAGGGCACAGCCAGCCATGCCTGTAGCCCCTTGATACCAAAATCTTGCCATGCAAACCCAATACATTGTTCCATGGTAAATCATTTCTATTTGTACATCATGTCCAAATTTAAGGGATATTTTCCTTCCCAAATCCATATATGACATTTTAGGTGGTTGTTAATCTGTGTGTAGACATGATTTAATAGCCTTGCAGTGAGAGAACTTTAGGTTAGAAAGAGATTCTTTTTTTTTAAACAAACAACATTAATAAGATTACAGTGCAGAGCAGCTCTACAAAGATTTCATCTTGATGCACAGAGAATGTGAAAGTTTCTTTCACATTTCTTCTAAATTCTTGTAAGGATTTAATTTCCTTTCTGCAGTAAGCCCTTTAACTGTATTTGTGTTGAGATGTACTGCAATAGCTGAAATCAAAGTAAAAATGTTTACAAGACATAGCATCAGTATCTTATAATAACTTCAGATTCATACTGGGAAATCAATAATCACAATGGAGTTTTAATTATTATAGCTTTCCTTTTCTGTGGTTCTATGGAATCTGCACCCAAGTGAAAGTTGCAAAAAGCATTAATATATGTCTTCTTTTTCCACAATTGCTTAATAACTCTTTAATATTTTATTCCAGTCCAGGTAAAATACCTGTCAATAAATTAGTGAGTCTGTTTTATTGTGTGGGATGTCAGCTGCATCTTGACAACTAATAGCGGAGGAAAATTTACTTGTATCACAGAGCAGCCATTCAATGAGCATTATTTGGGACTGTACTGTCCAAAATCCCTAGTTGAAGCTGTATTGCTCTTTGAGCAGTTGACTTCTGAGGGATTTTTACTTTAGCATGTGTAGAAAATGCAGAAAGATGCCCTAGTTACAACATTTTTTGTCTGGTTCTCTGTTGTATTTTGGTAGATTGATTTGAAAAATGATTAGGCTTTTGAGAGCACCAGCGGTGCCACTCACAGTACTCCTGGTAACTTTAATTATTAGTTGGTCATTGGTTGGGGAGGAAATGAGCAAGTGAAGCTGAGAAATTAAATCATATCTATTCTAATAACAAACAAAATTGTGTTGTCTTTGTCCATCTATAATAGTTTGGGAAAAAATTGCTGATAGCTGACTTCATAACAGAGCTACCTTTTGGGGAACCAAGAGTAGTATATTTAGAAATAAGATGCATGTGGTGAGAATAATCAGCCACCAGATGTATTTGTGAAAGTACAGTGGACATTCTTTGTGATCTTAAGTCTTTAAATCAAGATTAGATATATATTTCAAAAATATCACATGGCTACTAATTGAATTTAGTAAAAGAATTGACAAAATTCTGCGGTCAGAATTACACAAAAGGAAAAATTAGATGGTGAAAATATGTTTTCTGGTTTTATCGTCTAATAGTTGATAATGCAGTCCTGCAAGTTTTACCTTGGAGAATGGAAGAGAAAACAAAAGCTGTAGTGCATGTTTCAATTGCAAAGTGCAGAGGGACTATGCTCTTCAGAATTTAAGCATGTCAGGGTTTTTTACTATACAGCAGAATAGAATTCATAAAAACATTTACCAGTAGGAGGGCATAGTAGACTCCTTGTCTCAGGGCTGAAAATCAGGGCTTAATCTGTGAAAGGTATACTTCGCTAGGGTTTTAGAGCTCAATCTTGCTTTTATTTCAGTAGGTGGGTAAAATCTGACTAGCTTGCTTGGTGCAAAGCTACTTTTTCAGTCCTGTCACTCAGGAACTGATGGGATTGAAGATGCACTGAGTTTCTCTAAATAGACCTAGCTGCTTGTGACTGCAGGGGCCTAAGCCTTTCAGCAAAAACTATTCACATGCTTCTGTATAATTTTTTCACCTCTATATTTTGGTCATGTTCTTATACCAGGATAGTGAAGACAGACAATACAGGTGTATTACACACCAGGGTACATATATAATCTGCCTCCAGCAAATCATTAAGTGATTATTAAGTGACCTCATCAATTAAAGCATTGTTATAGTGAGAGTAGTGATAGTGGAAGGGGTTTTTTTAAGTATGAGATTATCACGCTGTTAAGATTATCCATAAAAAGGAAGAATAAAACACCAGGAAGGAAATACCTTTACACCAATTTTTTTCCCAGTACCTCAGCGTTTTTACTAATGACAGCTGGTGTTGATATTTTCAGTCTATTGATGTCATCCACTTGCTTTAAATAACTTTTGAGCTTCCACAGCATTTTTTATATTTGAATAGCAGGTGTGTTTGGTGGTCTGAGTCTCTCACTTTCTCTGTTGATACCGTTGAACTGCTAATGTGGAAATGGATGATTTGAAGCAAAAGCTGAAATGTGGTACAGCTGATAATATCAGAGAGAGTCAGTGTGAGGCTGGTGCTATTATTTTTATTGCTTTTTCCTGTTTTTTTCAGGTTGGAAATCTGTTCCTCCAGGTTTATTCTTTCCATCTATGCTATTGGATTTTGCTCAATACTACAGAGTTCTAAGTAAAAAACTACAGTAATCTGCTTTAATTTCAAGGCTTCAGTGCTCTTGGTATGATATGCTTACAGATAGTTTGCTGGGATTAGGACTGCATTTCCTTTTGGGCTGTAAGTGGTGGGTGAGGCACAGAACATCTTCTCTCAGTAATGAGCATCTCACCTGGAGCTACTAGTCTCAGCAGTTAAAATTATGATTTTTATTGTCAGATTTTAAATAATTTTTACTTTCCTTTTGACACTCATGTCAGTTTACACCATTGCCAAGTGACAAAGAGGTACTTAAATAAACTCTTCCTGTTAACTTGTCTGAGCAAAAATCAAAAGGAATAACTCCAAAATAACTTTTAAAGAAATAACGTCTAAAGGTTTTTTCTGTTTATTTGGGGTTCTTTAATTGAAGAAATAGTGTATACATAGAAATAGCATATAGTAAACTATATATTGTCGTGATGGTATGTGATATTCCCGTCAAAGCTTACAGTAGCACTGAAATCAAATAAATGTTCAGAACTCAAAGGCATAGTCTGTAACATTTTATCTATAATGTATTTATGAATCATATGTGGAAATCCACATCATGCAGAAATGTTATAAGAAATTACTTGTGTGCCTTGTGTGTTGAAAGGCAGAAAGCTTGTGTAAATGCACTTTTCAAAATGGGCTTGTAACATTTGATCTGCATTTTAATCATTGGCTGGTTTTCTGGAATTAATGGACTTTCTCCTACAATGAGATGCCATTTAGGACTGAGTCTGAAATTAAAGTAACTGATTACTGGTTTTCAATTTACTTCAACATTCTCTTCAGCACATACACTGGCTACTTAAATACTGAAATACAATATATGGGGCCAGGCATTAAGCCTCGCTTTAAAATTCTTGACCTTGTAATTTCTTTTGTTATAAATTAGCATCAGTACCTAATTTCTAATGTAATTTCAGTAAATCAAGTGCTGAAACTACTTGAAATGATCGATGATCTGTGGACAAAAAAAAAGGCCATTTAAAAAAAAATTATCCCAATTAACTGATAGTTTATTGCTTTTTCCAAGGATCAAGGTTTTTTATAAGTAATTCAAGCTTTGCATTTTGATCTGGAGTTAATTTCAAAGTCCAGTGACACTGGTAGGTAAACCCTGAAGTTACCGGCATGGGTTGCATTTTAATAAGAAAATTACATTCCAGACACACAAACTGAAACACAGGTTAAAACTCTGCAAGCTGGAACTTTTCAGCTGAATTCTGTAAAATAGTAATAATAAAAGACAAGCTACTAAAAAAGTTCATTCCATGGATGTGAGCTGGAAGAAATTTTCTTTGTTTCTGACATGCTTTGTTTTTCCTAGAGAACTACCTTTATTCTAGTTCCAAACATCCCAGGTTTAATTATAGGTTTATTGTTATCTGTAAGTCTTATAAACTCCATATTTGCTCAGACTTTTGTGTGTGGTAATTTCAGTGACTTCTTGGAAGTTTAATGAAAAATTATTTACTCAATAGTTAGAATTATGATGCTCAGACGTAAACATAATCTAAAACTCACCTTGAAGACTCACCTTAACTCACCAGCTACTGTTGCCCGTGTTTTCTTATTCCATTGGCTTAAATTTTACTTTTAAACTGTAGTTAAATAATAATGTTGCTACTATGTTGTCATTGCATTTTATGAAGTTTTGGTGTTACTTGCTGTTGAGCTATAGTTAAACGTACTGTATTATCCATTCTGAAATTACTTCTATGATAAGAATTGGATTTCCACTGGCACCAGTTCAACCATGTAACAGGTTTAAGTGTATTACACATTTCATTAGAAATTGTGGAGAGGATAAACCAACCGTTACAGACTTTTTCCATGTCTGTATCTTTAATGGGAACAAAGCAGAGGAAAGGAGGATTTGTTCTTCCTAGTCAAGTGCTGTAGTCATTAGTAAGAGAAATTGTCAGAAATATAGAAGAAATTGTCCCTTTTAGTATAATGAACAAGGCTGATGCCAGATATGAGGAAACATCACTGCAGAACTTCATGTTTTGTAATAAGTGATATTTAGTTATAATAGCTGTTCCAGCAGCATTATGTAACACAGACATCATCTGTTTCTACAGATATTTTCTGTGTTACTGTTACTGTATTGTGCTTTATTTTTTCTTTGGACAAAAGTTTCTGCTGTAAATGTCACTATTTGATCTTTTGTCAGAAAAAGACAGGTTTGGAAAGGTATTGAAGAGACAGTGGAGAAAGGAAGAAACATAAGAAAATATAAGACGTCAAGTTATGCCATTAAAACGTAAATAATTAGCAGCCCTTGCTTGTTGTGGGTTTTTAACAGATACAAATACAGATAGAATTGTCTGACACAGCTGAAATGCTGAGTGAGGACACAGCAGCAATGGGGATTTAAATGGTCTCTCTAGCACCAAAAATAAAAAGGATAATGTTAGTCACCACCAAGAATCTATGACACTCTTCTAACTGAAACCAGAAATGCTCCTTTTTCTCAAACTCTCTAATGCCTAGTTAAAAACAGATGCTGCTGTGGGTGGAGTAGGAAAGGTCCCACTGGGGAGCCTGGGCAGGATCAGACCTATGTTATAAACCTTGTACCGTAGTTTAAGACTGAGGAAAATTCCTGCCTTGGCCAGGAATTAGTCTGTTCTGCTCCTGGTTTAATGGCTAAGCATTAATGAGGCTTTAAAAATGGTAGTTGTGCACCCATCATGGCTTTTGGCCTTCTAGGAGCACTAGAAATATTTAAGATACACTTTTTATCCATAAGCCTGAACACTCTATGTCAGCAGGGTCTGTCAGTATCTTCCCTCTTCTGAGACCATGGCAAGCAGTGATGTTTCTTTATTCATTGTTTGATGATCACTGGGACTCTTTATCTATAATTAAATGCCTAGCAATTAAAACACACTTCTCTCTGATCATGAAAGTGTGTAAGTTGGTTCTCAGCCAACAAAGCTCCTGCAACACCAATTCAAGGAATTTGTTCTCACTAATGCTGACAAGCAACAACCTGTGAGACTTTGCTTCATAAATGTGATATTTATTGAAGTTCACAGTATTCTCTACTTAAATTGTGCAAAGGATCTAGCAAAGAGCTAAAGACAATTACCTTTTAACATGGTTGTGTGCCAAGTTTGTGGTTCTTCATAAACAGCAATGTGAGCACATTGTTCAAAACATCTTTTGTAAAAATAACCAGTTAGGGAATGTGGGCCTAGTTCTCTGCATAGCTGAAATAGAATGTGTATCTCTATAGCTTTATGGAGTTTGTACAAATGAACACCTTATTCTAATGAAATATAAATTTTCCTAAAGCTCTGCTGCAGTTGTCCAGGTAAGCGTCATTATGAGCCTCCTTTTTAAATAGCTTGAGAGCTGTGGGGCACAGAAGTTACTTCATTCCTTGGTTAGCAGGTTGGTCTTTCTCATTAAGCTTGTGGAAAGCAGTGCATGGCTACACCCTCTGCACAGGGAGAGTTCACTTGCTTTACCTAAGACTAGCTCCATTTACATCACATTTTGTCTATGAATAAAATTGTTTATTAATTACTTCAATTTGTATATTCCATGCTGGTTGAAAGCCAGTGGAACAATTATTGCTTTCAAATCCTGTTCATGCAAAGCGGGCCTATTCTGTACTTTCACAGCATCAGATAATGCTGAAGGTTAACTACTTAATTCCTCAGTTGTTATACTTTATACTTACACTGATATCAACGGTTATTTTCTTTTCCAATTGTCTCTCTCTGATTTATTTTGTCTTGTAAAACTTTGTATTGTATTACCAGCTAGGATAGCTTGTTCTATAGCTTGTTAAATAACTGTATCTTGCTGCGTGTCCAAAGAAGGGCAATAAGGCTGGTGAAGGGTCTAGAGAACAAGTCTTATGAGGAGCATAATGGGGATTTGTTTAGCCTGGAGAAAAGGAGTCTCAGGGGACACCTTATTGCTGTCTACAACTACATGAAAGGAGGCTGTAGCAAGAGGGGTATCCATCTCTTCTCCCAAGTAACAAGCGACAGGACAAGAGGAAACAGCCTCAACTTGTGTTGAGGAGGTTTAGATTGTTTATTAAGAAAAATTTCTTCACTAAGAGGGTTGTCAAGCACTGGAACAGGCTGCCCAGGGAAGTGGCTGTTGCCATCTCTGGAGGTATTTAAAAAATGTGTAGATGTGGTGCTTAAGGAAATGACTGGATTTGCCAGTGCTAGGTTAATGGCTGGACTCAATGGTCTTAAAGGTCTTTTCCATCCTAAATGCTTCTATGATTCTATGAAGTTAATCTTAATTTGGTCTGGGTAGTCAGAAGTCCTGAACAGATACATAATTTTTGCATTATCCCTGGAAACTTGGAACACTTAAGGAGTTCATTTTGAAAATAATCAATATGAACAAGTCAAGATGGATTCTCTTTTAATGATATACTTCATCTGCTGCTTCTTAAGATATACTGCTGCATAACTGCCTTTTTTTTTTTTTTCAATTACATTATTTATTTCTTCCTTTTTCTATGATTGTCAGGAAAGGCCTGTCGTTTGTGGAAGTTTACTCAGTAACTGATTAAGGCCTGACTTACCACCAACCAAGGAATTTGTATGGTTATAATTCAGACTTTAAAAAAAAGAACAAATAAACAAACCAAGAAAACCCACTCAAAAATTTGTAACTGAGCAGGAGGAGGGTGAGGACTTAGCAGTCAGAGAATTTTATTACTCAGTCACCACTTTTTACCTTTCAAGAGTTGATAGCAATATGAATATAAGCATCCATTGACCTTCTTATAAAAATAGAAATCAGAGTGAAATCTTTTATCTGATGCTTATCCTAAGAAAATAGGTTATGTCAAACAAAGCTTTTGGTTTTGGGTTTTTTTTTTTCTTTTTATGCTGCAACATCCATGGATAAACAGGGCATCTCATATAAAATATAAAAGATTCCTTCTTTCAGCTATTTATTTCCTCTTTTTCAGATCTAAAACTATGAGCACGAATGGTTAGCAAAAGTCATTCTGCTAAGAAAAAAGAAATTTCTCTTTTTAATCGTAACAATAAATCCTTTTTGTCAGCCAAGAAATGTATGGGCAAATAGGGTAGTGACCTGTGGATTGATCCTGAAAACCACAAATGGGTTATATCCTTATTAGCTGCAGTATTAATTTAGAATTTTCTTTCTGTGGTCTTCAATTTAAATGAGCCAAACAACATCTTACAAGAGGAATTTGCCTAAACGTATGCTGCAGACAAAACCATTTATTCACTACTGTTGGACTAATAAATGATTGTGTCTTCCTTGTGAAGCAGTTTTAGTGATTGAACAGAAGAGATAATAGAATATAGCAGTGAACTAGAAAAGTAGATCTAGAACATACTTGAAGATAAGTGGTGGAATGCCTTCTCCTTGAGCTATATCTGCAACTGGTTCCAGTATAGGAAAATCTGTAAACTCAATTCACATGTTTTCTTTAAATATTATGTCAGAAATGTGGAATCATCTTAATTTCTTTTCACTCTTTAAATTACTTCAAAGGTTTGCTAATAACTTCTCAAAATTATAGAAGCTAGGGCCTTGTAAGGAGGACCTGTGTTTCCAGAATTTCTCTTATTCTCAGATAATATCCATTCCCTAAACAGAGTTTTCTTGGATGTGTGTTATTCTGGATGGATGACTCCTGGTGACAACTCTTCTTATAATACTGAAAAAAAAAAAAAAAAAAAGTAAGAAAGAGTCCTAAGGAAACAATATCTCAGCATTCTGACTGAAGATAACCTTTAAACATCACGATTTCCCCTAGCGTGGGTCACTAAATACTGGGTTTTCATGTATGAACTTTCACACAAAGATCACAGAAAATGTTCCTGTAAAAAGCGCTTTGCAGAATGGAAATTATGTTCATGCAGAAAGCTCCTGCTGTCAGAAGAACTGGTGGATGTTCTATACGTGGCATTTTTGTCTGTGCTTTTAAGAGCCATGAGTTATAATTTAGGGTGGTTTTACAGTCAGTCATGACATAATGCATATTTCCTATGGCAGATTCCAAAGATTAAGCATATACAGTCAGAAGCATTTGTTAAGATTGGAGACTGCTCTGTGCAGAATGCATTAACTATGTTCTAAAGACCATAATTAATAATGTAGAGACAAATTTAGGAGTAGGTGAGATGAGTTTTGTATAACCTTCTGGTGATAGTGACCAAATTATTAACTGCTTTTTTTCTAGAGAGATACAGAAGTTCCTCTAGAAATCTTTTTAAAAGCAGTTAATATACTCTCGAGTGTTCGAGAATTCTAACTAGAGCATTCTGTGACTGTAGAGCAAATCTGTGAGTTATTTACTACTGAGATCTGCTGAGATACCAAGTCATCAAGTTTTCATTTTAGTTTTGTTTGGGTTATGTTTTCAAAGGCTTAAAGCTCATACAAATGTCAGTAATTAAAACATAGTTCCTTATCAGGTTATGTTATTTGTGTTATTCCAGAAAAGATGATTGTGCTGTAAATACTGGATAGATCCTGCATACTTCGGACTTTGTGATTAATAGGAACCTCCATACCTACAAAGAAGTTGTACCGTGAAGGTTTTTATATGGTCCACTTTACTGAAACAGCTCTGTAATTTGATTAATATTTTTAATTCCAAGAAGGTACAGGATATGCAGACAAAAAATGTTAAAGCATTAAAAAATGATACAAACCTGTGATTTTAATGATTTGTATAAGATACTGACCATGCACTGGCACAGCACAACCCCTGGGAGTACCTCCCTACCCTCTAGTGTTTGAGCTGTTTTTCTGGACTTTAAAATCTGCCAGAACTGAACACATGCAGAGATTTGCCAGAGGATCTCCATGCCTGTGAGGTGGTAAATAGTCAGTGTTCCACTTCATGTAAACTCTGCTAATTTTAGAGGAAGAGAGATGCTCTCATAAGTAGCCACTGTAATACCAGACTACTAGCATGGTTCTTTCATATTATCTATATGTTAGAAAAACATGCTCAGTGGAGCCGTTGCTTAGTGCCACACATACAGAATATTTGCTGTGTCACTTATAGGTGGACAACCTTTTAAAGTAAATCTGAAAAAAACACTTCTGGGGCAGATTTTTTTAACCTTTTGGAAAATCAAATAACATAAACAGAAAATCTGCATATGTCAGACAGTGAGTAAACAAATCACAAATTCTGTTTTCATCCAGTAACATACTCCTCTGTTTAACCTTAAAGCAGATTTTTTTTTTTTAACCTAATGATAAAGCTACACCAAGAAGACTGTCCATTTTCAAGTTCATTTTGAAATAAGAGGTAAATTGGTTCTTTTTAGACACTTTGCAAGCATTACCATAAAGCATAAAGGTTCGTGTGCAAGCTAGGAGGAAATTTCCAGGCTCATTGTACTTGGTCCAGCCGTGCTTATTATTACAGAGCTGCAGCTACCTCCTTTGATTCCAAAGGCACAAAGAGTAGCTTGGTATGCAACAATGAAGGAAAAAATACCATTTTCCCACTTCAGTGGTAGTAAAAACTACCACCAAGTCACAAATGCTTCTGCAAGATCATTAGCAAGTAATCAAATTAAATATTATGAAGTTTTTCTTTTTGCCAAAGAGCAGTAATCAATCACCCAGAAACTGTTTTAACATTTGCTGTTTTGAGCACGTGCCCCTTGATATGCCTTATGCCTAGGCAAGGTATTTACTCAATAGATTACTTAATTGATTATTCAGTACTCCCTTGATTCCATGAGCAGAAAGAACTGGTAGCTCATTATTCACACAGTTTAATCATTTTTCTGCTGTCCATTGTGAGCAAAGGATTGATAGTTGAGAAATTGATAAGAAAAGTTAATATTCTCTGTAAAAATAAAGAGCCTTCTTTTGATGATGTGAGTCACCTATGTTTAGCAAAAAACAATTTAGTTTCAGAAACAAGTGCTGTTTACTGAGGGAGATGTAATCTACCATGAATATTTTTATTTCCGAAAATACTTACAAAACCTCTCTAGGGATGCATCTTTAAATAAATGTGTATCTTGCTTTGGGCATTGTAACTTCTTTCAGAGGTTTTTTTTTTCCCTCCTGTTTCCAGCTGGCCTGTCCACCTGCTTACAATCTGCATCCAAAAGCACAGTTCAAAAACCAGTATGATTTTTCTTTTTCTAGATGGAACAAAACAGTGTTAATGATGCCTGTGTTCTTCAATATTTCTAAAATTTTGACATAACCTAAAAAAAAAAAGAAAAAATCATATCCTCAGCAATAACACTGATTGAACTGATGGTGTTTGTGCTAAGAAACAAAATCATATAGTAGAGTCAAAGATGCCTAGGTTGAAAATTATTAATTTATGATATATTATTGTGCATATGTTACAAAGTATTTTTTCTCATGAACTGATTACTCTGAAGAAGTCTGATTTGCTTTCTTGTTAAATTTGACCTCATCCTCCATTCCCTGAACCACACTAACAGAAATTTAGAAAAAACCTTGAATTTTAATAATGCTTTTGCCTGTATACACATCATTTTGTATCTCTGTAATGAGTCCAAAAAACTTCATTTTCTTCATCTTGCATTTCAGTGTGTGAACAATTCTAACCCTATTGTGGATCTGTAACCTATTCAAATCTCTTTTATTTACAAATGTTGTGGCTTAACCCCAGCCGGCAATTCAGCACCACGCAGCCACTTTCTCACTCATGCCCAGTGGGATGGAGAGGAGAATCAGAAAAGAAGAAATAGAACTCAGGGGTTGAGATAAAGACAGTTTAATAAGGCAGGAAATGAAGGGAAAATAATAATAATAATAGAATATACAGAACAAGTGATGCACAATACAATTACTCACCAGCTGCTGACTGATGCCCAGCCAATTCCTGAGCTGTGGTGCCCCCCAGCCAACTCTACCATTTAATGTACTCGACATGATGTCATATGGTATGGAATATCCCTTTGGCTTGTTTGGGTTAGCTGTGCTGGCTGTGTCCCCTCCCAGAATCTTGTGCACCTCCAGCCTCCGCTGGCAGAGCAGAACGAAAAGCTGAAAAGTCCTTGACTTGATATTAACTCTGCTTAGCAACAACTAAAATATCAGTGCGTTGTCAACATTATTCTCATCCAAAATCAAAACCACTGCACTATACTGGCTACTAGGAAGAAAATTAACTTTATTCCAGCCAAAACCAGAACAACAAAGTATCCACACTTCTAGTTATTTTTGCCAGTTCAGCAGTAAGGCAACAAACATGAGAGAAGTTTGTAATTTTTTATGTTTCTGACTAAATGATCAGAGTCATACTTTGTGGAGCTGATACATGAAATGGTAGAGCAGTGCAGTTACAAGATTTCTGTACTTATGTGCAAACAGGGATCACCTGGTTCCCTTCTGCAGGATACAAAAGGAGAGAAGTTATTTCTTTAAAGCATAACTGAAATATTTATGCCAATTTAGTCTGGAAAATTAACTTAAAGAGTTTCTGAGAATGATTCACCCTCAAACTCTTCTGTCCTGACCAAGTAGGAAATATGCTGCATAATGTTATAGCTCAATCCTTACAATGCTTCATATGCTCCAGGCCTGTGACATCTTTCTAAGTATACAATGATACTACAATCTCCACAGTGTCCCAGAAGAGTGTGTTGAATCGTTCATCGTGTTTAATGTCTTGCAACAGTTCACTTCCCACTGCTGACCTGGTGTTTCTAGACTATGCAAGAACCCAGAAGCACCAAACCTCATGTACAGAAGTGGGTATTTAACAAGAAAAGGTAGTCAACAAAAGTTATTCAGGCTTGAAAGAATTAACGTTTTGTGTCTGATGTGGCCTTTTATTTTTGAATAAACATTAACCCAACCATACATATACACAAACATTTTATGAAACACATGTACTAGTTGACTGTTGTATTTCTGCACAGCACATCAAGATTGTATCTCAGTTCATAAAGACAGATGTACAAGAATATAATTAACCTCTCATTGCTGGAGGTGGTAACCTTTACTCTGCAGCAAAAAGTGGTGCCGGTTAGCTTCCAATTTCACACTTTATTTATTTTGCTGCTTTTCTCAATTGACTTGCTCAGCTATTCGTTATGCTTCCTTAGTCAACATTCCTTTTGCTGAACTGACCTGCTGAGACAAGTGCCAATCTTCCAGACTCAGTGTGCCTCACTGACTTCAATTTTACCAGCATGAGTCTGCTGGTTGTGCAAATGGTGGCTAAGAAAGATTAACTTGAGATATTCTGCTTTGAAGATCACGCAGACTGGCTGGTTATTTTACTAACCCAGCTTAGACTCTGACTCATCTGCGTAGTGGGCAAGATCTTACTTCACAAATAGTTTTGGTAAAATGAAACTGGAAGAAACAACAAAATGAACAGAGCCTTCTTAAGGGAAGTTGGTATTCAGAATCTGTCTCTCTGAATATAGAGATTTCTCTTATTTTTCATGTTGGGCTAAAATCTATGCATGTCAGTGTATTCCAGAATTTCAGGGTGGGAGAAGGGAGGTAAAAAAGACCTAGCTTTCCATCAAAAAGATCTGAAATTGGAAATCTTTCAATCAGACAGTAACATACTTTATAGCATATAGCTTCCATGTAAACTGCTTATTCTGTTTAAATAATTGTAGTATTTTTGTATAAGTGGTTTTGTTGGGTTTTTATTATTTTTATATGATTACAATGTATTTGAAAGAAAAATAAATTTGATTGAATGTCATGTGAATTTCTAGATACGATGAAAAGCCACCAAAAACAGGTGTCTTGTATCTATATATTAGCTTTTCTCCAACAAGCAACAAAACTTTTAAAAGAGTATTGGAGAAAAAAGGTCTGTTGGTGGGAATATTTAAATATCTTTAATTAAATATGGTCCGACAGAGGACTCTGGTGACTGTAAGAAACCTTTGTTCAGCTTACATTTAGTTATTGAGAGGAAACTCTTCCAGTGTTTGAATTATTGCAATTAGTTTATATTAAGAGCTTCCTTGAAACATAGATATAAGCAATTGCAGCTGGTTTGTATGAAGGTTGTTCTGTGAAATAAATTTATATGCTTCTATTAGAGTAGTTATCCAGTATATTAGAGCTGGATGTGTGTTATAGTGCCTTGGCTCTGGGCAGGTTTTGTTACCCTGTAGTGTAAGGAAGCAAAAGATATCACCCCTGCTATCCCACATGCTGTATAAAATCAAATAAGCTGTCAGGCTTCTGCCAAAATCTAGAGGAGATTTGTATGGTGCTGGAAAGAGATTGCAGAGGATCAAAAGAAAATACAGAGTAATTCTTAATCTTCTTTTACCAACAGCGCATAAGCTTTATGAAAAATCCTCCTTCTCTGCATGTTTTCTTATTAAAATGGCCTAATTCAGGGAAGGTGGAGAGAGACTTCAACCCTTGATAAGGTTGACAGTGATGTTTAATGGAAAAGATGCATTATTAAAAAGTCTCACAAAATCAGCATCAGAAGGAAATCTCATCTGTAAAAACATAACTCTTGTAGGTCTGGTTCAGAGAAGCATCCAAAAGTGTGATGGTAGGTTTTGATTTTATACTGTCTTTCATAGTGATTATGAAAAAAGAAGTTTATATGATCAGATTATTGCAGCGGGAGATTCTTGCCATTTAAAAATTTACCACTCGGCAAAGTAGGATTTCACAGAAATTAAATATGGAATTTTTCCATAAGTTGTAAATACAACTTTCATGAGCATTCTGAACAATTATGTTGAGCTATGCTATACTGAGGATGTACTTAGTCCCCATGTAGCACCTATAAATACTATTTTTTCTAATGATTGAAACAGGATCATTACGTTGTTGTCAATCTTCCATAGACTACACTCTCAATTTCCTATCTACTTGTCCTCTGGTAGTACTATTAATAAATCTTTCACATGAACTGCATTAATTAATTTCTGTTAATGAACTATTGTGGATAAAGTTTCAGTTGATTCATTCATGCAGTTTCTAACCAGGCCAACATGTCTGAACTTGCTAGATGAGAAAGAATGCAGCAGTAGGTAAAATTTTCTGTAGCAACCTGTTACGTGGTTTTCTCCTTTTAAAAAAGAGTTCTTTATTCCAGTGTTATTACTTATGTGTTTAGAGTTAGGCACACACTTAAGAGATTTTGCCTCATCAGCATACCAGATGTTTGCTCTTCATTTTGAAGAGATCATGCCCAAACAGAAAACTCTTGTGAAAGGCATTATGTTCCATTTCTTATCTCCTGAGACAGGCAATCTTGCGAAGGATCTGTTTTGGATTTTTGCATTGTGTGTGTACCGTGAAACTGTTGCACACAAGAGGTGTTTTGAATCTAGCATTTTAATTGAAGTCATTTTGCTACTAAAGAAAGGAACAAATTATATTACCAGTGAGTAATTTGATGAATAGCATTCATCTTACCTAATGAGTTTGTAAGGGGTATCCCACCTAGAGCAGTCTCACAGGAGCTGTGACACCCATCTTGTTAGGATCGCATCATGAGTTTCAGTATTACAGTGTACAAATTATTCCATGTTTGGCATAGTCTTCTCTTGACTGATTAGCTTTGAAACTATGATACTGGAATTTGAACATGCTTTGGTTTTTGAAGTTTGAACCCAGTACCTCACCCTTTCTTGAAGCACAGATATATTTAGACTTCCTACCCATGTCTAACCTGCTCATTATTTATTAGTTATTCTCTATTGCTGGAAAACAATACTAATAATACTGGAAAAATAAGATTTTTTTTTTTTCTCATGCTAGGCAGCATGAACTTTGCTAAAGATGAATTCTGTCATCTGGGAAAGAAAATGAATTATTCCCAGCTTCTTGGAGAGCCAGAACATGGCAAAGGGCAGACAATTGCTCTGTGCCTTCTAGAAGTTATGAACACTGTAAATAATTGTCCTCCATTCTCTGGTAAGCGTGTATGCTGCAATAACTGATACACAGGAACAACTGGCTGCTTTTAGTTGTCTAATGACTTCTTATGAGAACACTTTAAGAGCATGTTGAGCTTAGAGGTGTTGTCTTAGATACTGGATAGCAGCTGAAGAGAGCCAAATTTTATGCCGCATTTCCCAAACAACTTTTGCCCTCTCTGTTCTCTGTATCTCCTGGTGAAGCCTTATCCTCTCCAAATAGACTCCTGTCAGGCTGTAAGCCAGTGAGTTGATGAGGAAGCAGCCATACCTGGGGAGGGCAGGTCTTTATCCCAGTGGTTGTTGGTAATGCTTCGTTTTCTTTTTTAGCAGCCCAGTAGGGTTGGAAAACAGGTTTCCTGATTATGTGCTTGGATTGTCTTCCTATGTCTGGTTTAGGGATTAGGAGTCAGCAGGTGATAGAATAGAAATGACAACTTGGGCAAGGATGCTGAGAGCGACTCTTGGCAAGAGGGTATGGCACAGTGTTGAGGTGGGGTGAACAGAAGGAAGCAGGTCCGACACAGGTTTGGCACAGCCTCTGGTAAATGCTTCATTACTAGCTGCTCAGACGTCCCAGAACTGGCAATGGATGGTGGTGTCCTCAGATGCCATCTCCTCCACTTACTCATACCCTCAAAATACTTTTCTGAAAGCATATTGTGAAACTCCTGTTGTTTTCCTTATGTCATGGTTTGAGCACCTCCTGTACTTTGTTTATTTATTCCCCAGCCATACCACAGAAGAGGATTAAACCTGTGAGAAGTTGGCGTATTAAAAAAAACCAGAATGGCACGGAAGGTGACCTGAGTTCTGTTTGTAGAAGCATCTATAACCAGTGTGTCCCAGTCAAATTTACCATAGAGAAAATAACTTCCACTTCTGTTCATCATTTGTGAAGATAAAGGAAGTACAGGCATGCTCACAGCTTTCTCAGAAATCAATAGAAAGACCAATGAGTAAGACATTTTGCTTGTTTTGTGGTTGTCTATCTAAAACTAGGTTCCAATTATTTTGTTTCATTTAAATGAGAGTTGGAAACAGTTAAATAATACTGTGATAGCATATTTCTAGTGACAACTTTGGTGCTGATGTAATACATTTCAGACCCTGTAAGAAGTAAGGCTCTTGTAAGCTACTTATGGATATGCTCAAGCTATTCAATTTTCAAAATTATGAACATGTAGATTGGTGTTTCTCTTACTGTTTACCTTTCCCTCAGGCTTGTTAAGGCAAAGGGTAGGTGTTTCATTTTTGCAGTAATTATTCCTCTAATTTTATTGCTTATATGAACCTACCAAGAAATCTTATCTGGGAATGTTTTTAGAAATCCTATCTTGATGTTACATGTGCATGTATATACATAAATATGTATATAATTCTGGTACTGATGTGTATATATATGTGTGTGTATATATGTAGTACCAGAATTATGTACACTGTGTATATATAAAAATATATTGAGAAATAAAACTCTTATCAAAGCAGAAGAAACAAAGAACTAAGGAAGGGCACATTTTAAAAATTAAAATAGAAACAGTTTTAAAACTTAAGTGAAAAACCACTGGTAGTCTCCCCTGAAAGCGTAAATTATCCTCATACCTGAACACTTCTAAATACTCAACCTATAATAAAACTCACACTGACTTCAACCTGAGCAGGAATGAAAACTTTAATAATAATGAAGGAATAAAATACATTCAAGTACACTTGCCTCCTGTTTCCAGATATAATACCTAAGCTCTTCGTGCTGCAACAGTGACATCCAGTGACCATGCCAGTTAGTGCCAGACTTCATCTGCGTTGGGAATGAATTCTGAGGGACATGGGTGGAAAGGCTTATTTACTAAGAACCTTAGTGAAGCACTGAACTCGTTGAGACAATAAACAGACACCACCTGAGAACGCAAAACATGATAAAAAGCTAATCTAGAAAAACTCTATAAATGTTTGATCAATCTGTATCTGTTTCAGAATTAGATATTTGCTGAGCCAAGGGAAGAATAAATTATATTAAGTGTTTTTTCCAATGATGCAATTAGTTTAAGACTGTGCAGCATTTTGTACCCTTTTCTATTATTTAACAATAGCAACAGAATTCAGTAGGTCATGCTACTATTATATTTTCCTTCAGACATAAATGCAGTTGTATGATGGAAAGTTCCTTCAATTTTTATCAAATTAATTAAATAAAACGATCAAAAATTATTAAGAAACCTTCATTAAGGAAGGTGAAAAAATGCTTACCATCCTTTTAAGTAAAAATTTTCTTATTCTGTTTTGGTTTATGTCACTGTGAGTTTTCTAATGAAATTCAAATCTCATGTAGCTTCTGGCTGTAAAAATGAGTGATAACTGGTACTGACCTGACCCCCTGCTTCCTCAGATATCTGAAAGGTTTTTGATTGGAACTTAGTCTTGAAACCTCCACATTGTTCAAAATGTTACATGGTATGTTCTGTACTTTCTGATTATTGTTATTGTACTACAGAAGTAGCTTACCTCTGGGCTTTTCAAAAAGGTAATAATAGAAACTAATTCTTTAGGTTTCCAACTTCAAGGCATGCTCCTGGTAGACCACTTTTTTACTGTTAAGAAATAGATGAATGAGGAAATAAGTATATGAGTTGTGTAAACTCGTAAGCAAAAAGAAATGTACAGGAAAAACTGATTAAAACAATTGAAAAGGAAACAACTACCCAGCTGAAAATAAGAAACGTGAGTCACATTGACAAGAGGCAACAGTTTGACTAGTGATACCAGGAAAATTTAAGTCTTAATCACAATTGCATTGCTTCTCCTTGCTTGTGCTAAGCCGTTTCAAATTACTGAATATACTGTGTATTTAAACCTCCTTAATGTGGTATCCACAAAGTAATGTTATATTCTGCTAGTATGCCAATACTGGATTTCTGTAGGATAGAAGAAGATAAACAGTGTTCAGCTTAAAGAAAAGAATAATTTTTAAAATAAAAGGAGGACTTACCTTGAGTTCTGAATTTGATGGAAGGATAACTTTTCCCAGGAACAAGCACGGTGGCATCAGCTGACTGCAGAAACAGTGTACTTTTGCTGGGCAAAACTGGAGTTTAAAAGAGAACCAGTTGCTCAACGTAAGACAAATAGGCTTGGAAATCAGAAAGGCAGGTGCTGAAGGTATTCCTTGCTTCCTCTCAAACAGGTTGGGTAGTTCACCTGAGGAAACTTTTCAACCAGTAAGAAATTGATCTGATTATCAGTTTCCTCTCATCCATCATGCATTTCATTTCCTCTTCTCACCCTTTAAAAAAATAGGATAATCCACTTATCCAACTTACCCTTGTTAGCCTTGCTAAATGTTTGACTTTTAAATCAGAAAACCCCAAGACATCTGTGATAAAATAAGTTTGGGTGCAAATCTTGAGAAACTTGAAGATTGTCTCCTCTTTAAAAATATTCCTACATTTTCATCAGTCAACTTCAGTAATATTATGCATTACTGTATTAATTAATGGTATTCCTACCTTTGAAGTGAGGACAGAAACAAAGCCTGTGTCTTTACAGTTTCCTCATTGTACTGTCTTAATATTCTGCTGTAAACAATCACTCTCTCTGTTCATTCTAATTTCAGGCTTTAGAAAACACTTGAGGTAACCATGGTTTTTATGTAACAACAGGAAGTTGCAAGAAAGAAGAAGAATAATGGGGAAAAGAGGAGTGTATTATAGACACAGGTTTTCAGGGGCTAGCTGCTAGGTTCTGATATTTTCACTGGAAAAGATCTTCACTTTCACGTTCTTTCATGTATTTTTAGGTGGGTTTTAAATATTAAATGCTGTGAAGACCACAATAAAAATAATACAACAGAGCTAAAGCAATAACAGAGCCATTTACAAAACTCTTATTAAAAGGAACTTACCTTATGTTCCTGTTGTAGAACCCGATTAGGTTTTTTGAAGTTATATGTCATCAACGTGTAGATTACCTCAGCTGGAAAAGCAGACATATACTTCAGTGGTCTCAAAAAGATCAGCTAATTTTAAGATAATGTAACACTTAACTACAAAACTGTAGTCTAATAGTCTAATAGTACGAACTTGGAGTCTGTGGGAGATAGCTGACTGGTCCCCTCCTGTGTTTGCTGTGGCGTGCCACTGTAGAGGGGAAACAGCAACTTTCAGTGCTTTCAGAAATTCTGCAAGAGCAACAACCTGTCACTGTGTAATACAGTTAGTGTCTGTGCTGAGGAAAAATTTCTTGGGAGATTTTGCCCTGTATGGTGACAGGGACTGCTTCATTTCAGCTCTAACTTCAAGCTCACTGGGACAAGAGAACTATGCTGGTGGCATTTTTCCTGTAAGCTTGCGATCTGGTTCCTTATGAGGATTCAGAAATACCCATACTTCTTCATCCAATTCAGGTACCTAGTAGAAGTATTAAGTTATGATTTAGTTTGCTGAAGGCAGGAGATAGGAAGCTCTTGCCGCTGTAGTACAGTTTTTAAAGAACGAAGAAGCAGAAAAATGAAGCTACATCACTAGAGGGCAACCAAACATCACAAACATCTATGTTGTTAAAGACCAAGCAATGTCTCGCCCTCACTGAGAGGCATTTGTGTTATGACCCGAAGAACAGCTCGTGTAAGCAAATGCTTTTGTGTTCTTTGTTACCTAGTAAATCTTGCTTCAGGGATGATAGAGCTACAGAAATATATATGTTATATATGTGTGTGAGCTGACACAGGCAGGATGCAGAAACAACCATAAAATCACGGATGAAATGCAAAGAGTAAATTTATTCTCGTTACCTCATGACCTGGGGCTTCTCTGCAGCAGCACCCAAGCAGAGACACACAAGCAGGGACACGGGCACTGTGAAGCTTGGTCCTTGCTAGCCAGAAAGAGGAGAAGGAAGAGATCTCAATGCTCCTGCATTTGAAAGATTTTGAAAGATCTGGGATTTTTCAGGCGTAGGCTTCCACAGTGCTTTGATCTTTCCCACAGCAGGGCAGGAATCTCAAGGATGTTCCATAAGGTGCCTCTGAGTCTCTCAAAGGCCTGGTTATCTAAACAGACGTTCTACCCATCAAGCCCACAAACCTAAACAAAAATTAGTATGATATATGTGTTTTTCGACACCCCAGCTGCAAGTCACTTGAGCATGTTTACAGTCCTCTTCACCAATCTTCCACTGTATTCCCCCAATATGCACACACAAAACTTTTTGTACGATTTTGTGCTTCTTTATCTCTGTTCTGGTACAGTAAAACAACAGCAAGATTGGACATTTGTGCATCATTTTAATTTTTGAACACCATGTATTTAGCACTATGGTTAAGTGTAATATATTCTGACAAAACCCATCCACTTTGTGCAGCTAAGGATGCACAGTACAGGAGAATTTGAATTTGAAATTCACCATCTTCCCCTTCATCTCTTTTAGTTTCAGCATGACTACCAACCCAAACTGAGGACAGACATTCTAGAAGACAGTGATGCTGCCCCAGTCCTCTGAAGTTATTAGGTTAGTTATTGCTCCTTTTCTTCCATTTTCCTGATGTCTTGCTGGCACTAACAATACTCCCAGTGCAAAACCAGTAATAGCTTGCCACACTGCAGTGGGAACGTAGACTGTGTAATACCATGGCAGATGATGCAGAGAGGAGGAGGGTGGGATATCTGACCCCAAGTCACTGGTGTGGATCAAGAAAGATTGAACCATTTTTGACCTGTGGATCGTAAACATTTTTATAAACCTGAGACTTATGCCATTAGAATTGTTATCTTTGCCTGCCTTCTGCAGACCAGCAGTCAAGACAGAGCTCCAAGCCAAGGGGTGTTGTGGGATGGCACATTCTGTCCTGTTTTTGTTGCTGGGAAAAGTGGAGTTATCACCAGAAAGAGCTCCACATGTGAGCACTACCAGTTGAGAACTGGGATTTGAAGCATTTTTCTTGTGGTGAGAAAGTAACCACTGTGCCTTTTCAAGCAGTGTCTGTTCATTGTTCAGGTTTGCAATGATGCTGACCTCTCACATAAAGCTTCTCCCACTTTTTTTTTTTTTTTTTTTTTTTTTTAATTCCCCGATTTTCCAGTTTGTGGGTAGGAACTCTATGCACTGTCAGAAGGCTAAAATCTAATCATCTCAACTTTGAACTCTCCAGAGCCAAACTACCCTTGAGCATTCCAAGAGTGTACAAGGCATTTTTTTAATGGCATCTTTGTTTTAGTTTACTTTAGCTGTCCTGCACATATCTATTTACTGATATATAGTGAGGTATAGAGGTTATGAATAATGCAGCTGTAAGTTTGTGGGGGGGTTTTTTGACAGAAATGCATTAACTGTGCTCATGTCAAATTTCTTTATGGAAGTTCTCAGCCATATGAATGATCTGGAATGCATTCAGTAGCAGGGGTCTTGTCTACCGTTCTTCAGACCTTCCTGGTGGGCCTTTCCTGCACCTCTTCAGTCTGTGATGTTCTGAGGTTGCAATTCCTGAGTAAAGCTATTTTGGCTGTAGAAGAAGAATCATATAAATGCTCTCTGGACTTTCCTTTGACTCTCAAACCCAAGTGATTTCAAAATGCCAGCAGAAAGCAGCTGGTAAAGGGGGCTAGAATATAAAGTTTGTACTGTCCCTGCCAGTGTAATCCGTGAAAAACAAGCAGATTTGGTAGCTAGCCTGTTGATGTACGTACTGTAAATGGTCTTTTCTCACACTGATTCTATAATGTGTAGGGTTCCTGCAACTTCATAACCGGCCAGAGCTTGGCTCTGTGAGTTGACCACAGAAGTCACGTGAAATGATGATCTTATGAATTGTAATCTTTGTATTGGCAATTGACTCACGTAGCACATGCTATAAATAAACATGAAGAGAGAACATGAATGTGTCACATACTCAAAGGCTAGAAGTTCCCTAAGGATTTTTGGGTTCTTCAGGTTTGAAACAAACCTTAGCTGATCTCTTAAGGAGAAGCTAGGTTCATGAGTTTTGTGATTTGCAAGTTTTACTTTTTGAGAGGTTTCTAGATTCCCAGAGAACCTTAGAAAAGTGCTTTTGATTAGTTTTAGAGCTCAGAAATTTCGTCTTGCTCATCTTGAAAGCCCCTTCTAAAAACGAACAGAAATTGGTTTTAAGAATTATAGGGACTTTTTCTGCTGTGGATCTTTAAGTATTGACAACTGTCTTAAGCTATCAGCAGGTTTCAGGGCATGCCAGAGGTTAGTGTGATTGTCTATGCCAGGTCAGAGTTGAATGGAATTCTTTGATCCCACTAAAAGCTCAAACCAGTTTTGTTTCTGTCTTCAAAGTCTGATTCCACTTTCAAGTGAAGCCTTTTATGTTATAGTTACAATGCAAAGGAGTCCAGAGACCCTCCTGACAACTAAATTAGGACTGAAAGTGGGAACTGGAGAGACATTAACAGACTAGAAAGCAAAAATATTAATCTTAAAATTAAATACTATTTCCTTTAACTTTTCTTTTTGATTTATGTTCTTCATGCACATGGTGGCATTTTTACTCTTGTCTTGTTTTATTGTAAATAATAAAAAGATTTCCTAATCTTACCTTTAATCAAAATAAGGGGTTTCATACTTTTAATGTTCCCCAAAGTACTGTTCTTTATATGGGATTCTCAACTTATTTGACCATGAGGAGACAAAAGTGTTTTAAAACTGTAGCATTTTCTTGGTTTTCATTTCAGAATTTATTAAATTTGCACACCAAATCTGAGTGATTTGAGTAAGATTTTGCAGGAAAGAAGGAATGATGCTAACATGTTATGACACAAACTTTGAAAATTCTTTTTTGCATGTAATTAAAAAAAAGATCTCATTAAACCCAGGAAAAGTCCACTTGAAGTTTTAAATAGGTCAGATCCCTAGAATAACAATATATTTGCATGAACTGTTAAATTCAGAATATTCAGCATCCAGTATGACTAAAAATAAAGCAGCTCCTCTCTAAATGCCTTGTAGAGTGGAGCAAGTTTGAAACTATCTGTGTTCATCCACATAGATGCATTCCAAGAAAAGCAAAATGAGGATGTAATCTTTTATAAATCTAGTTGGTTTCATTTCTATTATAAATGTACAGACAGAACTTGTTTAAATTGTGGTGTCATTTTAGTACATCTGTTTTAGGCTATCTTACTTGTGACCCTCAAAGCAATTCATGGATAGTGCTGACAGATACTAACTCTTAACACATGGGCCCCTAAAATATATTTTTCAGGGTCTTGGAGTCACACGAATGACTGATTAACCATTTCCATTTAACTGACTTGTCCTCAGCTGGGTTGCTCCTCTTATCTGAGCTATGAGTTGGTAATTAGTAACTGTTTGGCAGAACCCCACCCCTGGCATTTAAGCTGCCCCTTTATTTTATGAGTGCTCCTAGTCTGTTCAAGACAGTTAATCCATTTGGTTATTGACCCAGTTAATAGTCAGTAGACTCAGCTGACTACTGACTTTGCCCTGAAATGTATTACAGGCATTCTTACAGTTAGGAACAACAATCAGGAGATCCAAGTAGCTGCCAGAAGCCACTTCTGTTTGTGTCAGAGATAGTTAGCCTGTTAACTGACCATGACAAACTTCCAATCTGTGTCAGGATGGGGATGAACAGATGAGTATAAATCTTCAATGAATGATTTAACTCACCTGTTTGTCTGTGGCCAGAGATAATTGCAATTAGTTACAGCTGCTAACTGTAAATTATTGTTCTTCAGCTGTTATTTCTGTCTCTGTTGCTGTTTAATTTATTATCTAGGAAACTCTCATCCTGTCTGTGTCTACGTCCACAATTCACAAGGTCTTAATCTTACAACTAAGAGTTTCCATTGTTGTATTCAGCTATGGTACTCTTAGTGGTGCTTAGTTTTAGCAGGTATTAGCATGATTTGTAAATAGAAGCTGAAGGTAGAATAGCCTTTGTGGTACAGCTCCAGGTATGGCGATGAATGCAGCCTGCATCTAGAGTGACTTTCATGGCTTTACGTTCAACCAACCAACCACACTAAACTACAACGTATCTCTTAAATGGGCAGTGAATATGGCAACTTCATGAGCCGTATCAAAGCCTGCGAGGTCCAACAAACAGACTCTCCTGTAGACTGTTTCTTATTCCTTAAAAGTGCATTTCGTTTTAGCTGGTGCTGTTTGGAAGCCAGTTGCTCTGAACTGCAGGCAGTTGTGAAAACTTTAAACAGGAAACGTCCCTGCTGCTGCTGCAGAGCTGTGACTTCTGCCCGCAGCGAGCCCATGTCTTCTACAAACAACACTAACGAGGACGAGCTGATTAATCCGCAAGCAGGAGCCTGCTCTGCTCTGCTCTGCTGTGCTGTGCTCCAGGAAGATCAGGTTGCACTCCTGCCTTTGTAGCCTTACACCACACCCCCTCGACATGAACTAGTAGGGGAGTATCATACTCAGCACTGGTTCAAGAGTTCTTTCTTCTACAACTGTTGCCAGGAGTTTGGTGAGTACTTTGTAACAGACTTTCAGTTTTACGTGAGAGATCTTTTTTTTTTTTTTTTTTTTTTTTTCTTTAGCTGGCGGAAAGCAGTATCTACTGTTATGTTTTCTTTAGAATGTGGTAAATGCAGCAGCCAGATGTTTAGACTCAAAGTCCAGCAATGAGTGCTGCAAAAAGGGAGACCGTTTCTTCTCTGTAAATTTGAAACATTAGGACAATTAATATACTTTTATGATTACTAATACAACTAATATTTGGTTATAAAAATCTCAGGCTGAGGTATTTTGAGCTCCAAGACAGTTTTTTGAAAGAAAGCCATCATAAAGGTGAATATGTGATCAATAGCTGGAGTTTGAAAAAAAAAAAAAAAAAAACAAAAAACCCTCGTTTTTTAAAACAATTTCTCCACTACAGTAGCTTCAAGGGATGCTTGGTTCAGGCAGAATGGTCTTCAAATCCTTCTAAGGCACGTAATGTTTGAAGCAATTAATATTTTGAGAAGTAGAGGAAGATTTTAGGAGAATCAAATTTAGCTGATGCTACTATAAACCAATTTCACTCACAATATGTATTGAAATTCTCAAGAAACTAGAAACACTTGAACAATGTGGAGAGTAGTGAATGAAGCTTACAGACCTTGGTGCCAATGTAAAAAAACAAACACAATCTCTCCACCCCCCTGAAACACCAGAATATTATTGGTGATTTTTGTAATGTTTTATTTGGAAGAACTCACATAAACTTCACTTTCAGTAACTGTGTAATGAAAAACAGTGATACTAGCCTGTAAGCCTTTATTTAAAAAAAAAGTTAGGTAAAATTTAAAAAATTGTGTTTTAGAAAATCTAAATATAATTTAAATGAGGAAAAGGCATGTAACAATGGGAAAAGTGGAGTAGGGACGGCAGTTTGGATGGGGGGAATATGTGGAAGGTCAGTGTGACTCAGTACTCTAGAAATTAGTCATCAAAGTACTTAATGGAAAACATGTAAAGATATAAACCTTCCTTCCTGAATGCCTTATGGACAGACACAAAGACAGGAAGTCCAGCTGTCAGTATAGATACGAACAGCAAAGGCATGCCATAGGAATTGCTAGCCATCTACTTGGGAAAAATTGTCAGCTTCTTCCCTTTCTAAAATTCTGCTAATTATTTAATTCTACTAGGGGAGAGTTTGTGATTGTCTGTGAAGGCAACAAGTATCTGTCTCTACAGTAAATTAATTAGGATTATTATTTAAGCTGAATTTGAGAACTGTAATCAAGTTTATTACGTGTGTAATGCACACAACTAAAGCAATATTGAGGAGGTAGAGATGATTAAATCACATAGTGCTCTGGCCTTTTCTCCTGTGAAATATGTCCCACATGAAAGGGTTCATTAAAAAGTAGTCATGTGGGCAATTGCTTAATAAATCCATTGCTTTGAAAATTTTATAACTTTTATGCTAGAGAATCTCCAAGTGAGCTTTAAATTGACTTTCAGTAATCTTTATGTTTATCCTTATGTTGTGCATTGCAGAGTTTGCAGTCTGGAGATTTAATGCATTTCAAGAGTCTGGTGTAGCTATATGACCTTTAAAGTGCATTTAGCCTTTTAGCGCACTCCCCACATTTACTACTACTGCTAAATGAAAACTCAATTGTAACTCATCTAGCTAATATTCTAAACGAAGAACAACTATAACAAAATTTTATGATCTTTTCTCAGGACAGATAGAATGATTAATGGCATAGAATTTATCTATCCTTAATCTCATTGGAGAGTTAATTTTGAAAGTCTAAGGGTAAAAACTTACAAATTATTGGTAACTATTTTAGGGTTTAGTGTCAGATCTAAAGGGCAAAAAGGAGGCAGAGCTTCTGTGAGAGAGGAAATTTTTAGATTGAGGGAAAAGTGCTCCAAGATACAGTGTGTCTAGGAAACAAAGGAAAGGTGTAAAAGAATATGCTTCCTAACAGACTTTCAGAGAACGTGTCCAGAGTCTTTAGTGAGTTTGAGATCTCACTTCTAGCTAGGCCAGATCCACAGCCAGAGAAGGAGAATTACTGGATGCCACAAGGTCTGTTCATATGTTTCTCTAATAACCCTTCCAAGTTAAGTGCCTAAGCAGGAGCAGATACTAGCATTCAGATTGTCTGTTCTCCAGTACTGGGGCACTGATATCCTTTATGCTATTCTTCTGACTCGGTGGATCCTGAATTACTTTTAGGGCAGAGAACAGAGATTGCTGTCATGGATACATCAATGGGATTAGGATCGTTTCTGGGAACATGAATACTAAATCTCTTCTGGAAAAGAGAGACATTGACCCCATCTTTCACATCCTGGAAAGCTGCTTTAGTACCTACATTTACCTTAAAAAGGTGATTCTAGCTAAAACCCTTCTGCGTTTTAAAATAAAGTTGTAACTGCTTGAATTGCTTTGTAACTATCATGATTTTGCTGGTGTGCATCCAGTATGTTCTGAGAATGTCTGCCAGAAGGAGTCAGGGCATGTATACAGGAACAAGAAAAGAAACTTTAAAATAAAAAAAAAAAATACAACATCACTTGAGCTGAGGAGCCTCAAGAATTATGTGACTATCCTACCTTGTAGTTTTGGCACATAGTGTTTAAAATCTGCTCTGCATTTGGGATACATTCTGAGCAGTCGTCTTTTCTCTCTAAGATCTAGGAGAAGCTGACAGTTCCTAAAGAAACCAAAACTGTTTGATAGATGTTTTGGTAAGGATTGAAGATGGGGTCTTCATAACTAAAGCTCTTCACACTGAAACCAGGGAGAACTGTCTTAAAAAAAAGTCCTACTTCTGTGTGTTTCTCTTATGAAACTGTTTTTACTTTACAATAGCGACAGAGTGCCCTGGGGACAGAATGAAGCAAAACCGTATGGGGAATTGTATCATTCCTCTCCTCTCATAGCATTTCACAGCAAAATAGACTTATTTTTAGTTCTTTTAATTTTCTCTCATAACTCCTTTGTTCGGTTTCCTTAATTATTTCCTGTTGCTGTTAATACAGCTGTTCATTTTCCATCTTTAGTATTGTTGCCATCTTCCCTGACGTGTGCCATTCATAACTGAGTATACCTCTGAAGTTATCTGGTTAATTTGATTTACTTTTTAGTGGGGAAAAAAAAAAAGACATTTGAATATGTTGACCCAGGATGTGGTCTGGATGCAAGAAAGTTCAAACATCTTCCAGAAAACAGAGCATTCAAAAAAGAAATTATTTTAAAACAATTGTATTGAGAATAGCAATTGCATTAAGTAAATTAGAAATAAAAGTATTATATGAGGGAATTACTGAGCTCATACATTTTTTATACGCTTCACAGAAACATCTGCAGGAGTGTATTAGCATTTTCTGTAAATCTTTTCTGCTTTGTTGAGAAGCGATCTTTTTCCTCTATATTCGTACAATCTTTAACATAGTGAGGATCTGGATGATGATTTATTCTTTCATCAGTCTGAAACTTTTCATGAGTCTGAAACTCATCTGATGAATGCTCTAGTTCAGCACTGAAGTCCAGCAGAGAAGCTGGCACTGCCACCCTTAGAAGCAGCACTATCTATACTCCGGTGGGAGATGAAGGGAATACAACCCTTCTTTTTCTACGAAAGTTTTATTTTATATTGGTTTTAAGTATTGGCAGCGTGATAATCTGAGGCAGTCTGAATATGGGGGTATTCCCACTGATGACAATTACAGCATTTCTAACCTGTGTGATGATCCAAAGCTAGTACATTCATTGCAGTGAAAAAGTATGTGGTGTGTCCAGCTGGGAAGTTAGACAGGGTGAACTAAACTTGGTTGATAAAGCAAGGAAACTTGTATTTTGATCTTTGACATATGTGCAAAATGTGATCTATGTGATTATGAGGTTACAAAACTGTAATAGTTGGATATGGTCAAAATCAGTCACGAGACACATAAGTGTGACAGGTAGTTTCCTCCCGTGCCTGCCTGTTACACTGCCAGTAACTGACAACTTTGCTTTAATGAAATTGAGTAGTTGTGTTGCTGTAGTATGTACAACCTGAATTTACGCACAACTGAGTTGATAACAAACAAACAGGACTTAAATGACTCTGTTGGAAGAGAAGGTTGTGGTAAATTAACCAATTTCTAAATACGTGGCTATCAATAACTGCATCTGAGATTTGAAAATATACTTTTCCAGTCGAAACTGCTATAAAAAAGGCTACAGGCTTTATAATGCTAATGTTGGGACCTCCATGCTGTGTTCCTAAAACCATAACTAATATTGCCGCTTGTCTGTTTTGCTAGTGGCTTTTGTGCTCTGAGAGTAGCTATTATTAGGATATTATGATGCTGAGGGCATTTTCTGTTTCAAAATAGGATTATATCTCCTATATTTTTGCTACAAACAGGTAGTTTCTGTCCAAGTAGTACAGGATTGAGTGTGATGGGTTTGGTGTTTTGTTATTTAAGTTTTATGATATTATGTAAACTGGTAATTTGGTTTAGTCCCCATTTAAAAATATTTTGGTAGGAGCAAAAGAATATTTCCTTCCACTGTTGAAAGGTACCTCACAATGATACCAGGCTGCATACGTGGCCTAGAGATTTACCTCAGGCTGGGATGTGGTATGTCAGGTAGATACAGTTGCCATATCTAAGTAAATAACTGGCTTATTTCTTTATTTCTGTTTGAAACAGTCTTCTGTGAGGTGGAAACTGGAATTTAAATTAATGTTCACATTACGTCCTTTATGATAAGCTCATAATGCTGGATCCTGTGCCATGGACTAGTATAAGTAGCTACAAAATCATTAATCGTTCTCCATACAGGTATCACTAGTAGTTATATGATTTGATGTAGGCAAATCCAGTCTTCCTGTGAAAAATGCAGCTATTTAAAAAAAAAACCACGCTTAATTTCAGAGTTTGTAATTCACTTGGACTGTTGTATCAGGTGCTCTGCACTGCATGATCAGGGCGTTGGGAAAATTACTTGCAGGCTACTATTGCCAAGGCATACTCTCACCATCCTCCCAGAACATAGCCAGTTCCCAGCTCTTGGGTGATAGGTATCATGGAAGTAAGGCCCCAGCTGAGCCAGGTAAGGAGGAGAACTCAATGGAGGAGGAAATTAGAGTCTGGGAGTTGTGTCACAAGACAAGCTGAGTGTAGATAGGATGGCAAAAGTACTGGTTCCAGGTGTGTGCTGACTAGGGCGCAAATAGGTCCCGGATCTCAGCTGGGAAAATAGAAGACCGTTCTAAAGCACAAGTGAAAGGAATTAACAAAGGAAAGTGAAAAGGCAAGAGAGGTCTATAGTTATGTAACAAGAAGAGTCTTCTTGTGGCAGGGTTATGGGGTTTCTTGTTTAATTTCAAAAAATAACAAGGTTTTCTTTTCAATTAATTTATCATCTGTGTTTGCAAAGCAGCATTTACTGCCTTAATAAAAACAGAACCAAAGTGGAAGTTTAAATCTGAAACAGTGACATCAGGTCATATAACTTTTCAGCACAAAAACTAATGAAGACCATTGTTTTTCTAAATTTCCACTTCACTTCCCAATTTTCACTTCACTTCCCAGTTCTCACATGGGAATTTGAGAGACTGGAATAATGCAGCAGCAAGTCAATATTTATGTTAAATGTTGAAAGGTAGGTAACCACTCAAAATCCTCCATAACAAGGAGGAATTTTGAGTTCTTGGAGGAATCTGATGGAGTCTCTGATCTCAGGACAGATACAGACTATTAGGGCTGCCACTGTTAAGCACAGAAGCGAGGTGAGTTGGGGGGGGGGGGGGGGGGGGGGGAGGAAATTTCAGTAGTTCATGCTTTCAATCAGTGTTTGCGTGTCAAAGATCCACAGTAGACTGCCTCCCTTTTTACTAAGTTACTGTGTCACTGCAAGGCTTTGCTCTGCTGGAAGTTCCAATGCCAGACAAGCACTGACTGGGACTTACAAAGCTAGGGCATGTATCATTATTTTTTTGTTCAGTTTACATCAGAGCAGAGTTGATAGAATTCATACTTACTCCCAGTGTAAATGAGAAAACATGATGCTTCAAACAGTTGCAAAATAGCACATGTAATAAAATACTTGTGAAGGGAACTAACTGACTGCCAGTTGGGAGACAATGTTACATCTAATTAAATCTCTGTCATACAAGTCCTAGTAGATAGTACAAAATATCATAGGGCAAATATAATGCCTCTGAAGTACAGTGAACTGGAAAAGGTCTGCTTTTATATCAGAGGTGCTATAATCCTATCTAATTAGACATTTTATCTTTACATTTAGGCTGTGCTATATTCAACCTCTGACTATACGCATTCTATCTCCTGCTGTTCATTCCTCTATGTGCTTATACCCTTTGCCTTTTGTTGTTGTGTGCGTGCTTCTATTTCCCAGGCTGTCAGTGTGAATGAGTCACTTTTACAGTCATTACAATGTCACTTTATGCCATTTTCTAAAACTGTCTGGTTTTGGCTACTACCAGAAATTCTAGCTTTTATTTTGCTTTTTCCAGTTAGCTAGTTAGAGATAAGCACCATGCTGAAGAAATGTTTGCTTCTAAGCATTCTATTAACTATAGAAATTGGTATTGAAGAGACTAAGTACAAAAAAACCCCAGCAGTGTGTGTATATGTATATACAGACACACACAGATATAAAAGATCTGGCTCCAGAGGCTGCAAACTGCACGGAGAGAACACAGAGTATTATATTTCTCTGTCTTCAGAAAAAAGAAAAAAAAAAAAAGTCCTGGGAGATTTCTTGTATTTCTGTGTTTAGGTGTCCAGATAAAACAAGGCCTGGTTATAACACCAGGTAGTAAGGACTTATTACTGGCATCTTCCTTGTTTGCTTGTGGTCTGTCTTGTTTACCTGTACTCCAGCCTGAGGGAAGCTAATGGCATTATTTGCAAATGAAAGTATTTAATTAAACCAGTAAATAAATCAGTGCCAATTATTACCCACAGACCTTTGATCTCTTCTGTCAAGTAACTCAGATGTTGTTATAGATATAATTCAAACGGTAAGTATGTGGAAGCAGTAGAATGCTAGTTCCTAAGGAAATTTCTGGAATTTATGAAATTTGCATTAATGATACTTTGAGAAAAGCCAGTATTAATGCAGGACTGATTCCTGGTTGTCCTAAATTAGGAATCTTCTGGAGTAAGGGGCTGTATATACTCTCAGAGATTTTCAGATTTTGGCCTAAATAATCAGACTGTTTAACATAAATTATTTAAGCTCACATTAGATATCTTTCCCATGACAGACAGTCCTTCACAAATGTGTGTATTTGATATTTTACTGAGCCAAATGTCATGGATGAAGTATTTTAAATAGTGCTTTCCATATGAATTAAAAAAAAAAAAAAAAAAAAAAAACAAACCCAAACCAAAAAAAAACCCACTCCCCCACCCCCCCGAATGCATTAAAAGTGGAAATAAGACTATTGTAAGAGGCTTAGCTTTAAAGTTCTGTTACTGGGCAGCTGAATATTAAATCAGAAAACTTAGACTTTTCTAGAGGGTTTGGGTTTCTTAATTGAAAAAGCAGTGCCAAGTTCACTTTGATCTTGGATTTCACTCTTCGTTTAGGAATTATAAGAAATAATTAAACTACAGAAGGATTTAAGTATTTCAGTACTAAAGCTATCATCCCCTTCTTCCCACCTCCACCCATACCTGACACAATGTTCTGGGAATGTGTGACCTTCAGGGAAGGTTAGCAAGCAGATAAAGGAGATTATGTTTTGTCCGTAGACTTTGCAGTAAGGCAGATATGCAGTTATACAAGCCTAAATTTTTCCTCTTGGGAAATTACCCAAGCACCAGGAAGACCTACTTTTGACAAGGTACTCTTTTAAGGGAAAAGTAGGAGTTGAGTGAAAGAACAGAAATACTGTACCCTGGTAAGATTTTTGTTCTCTGTATGAATGCACTAATTTATCCTCGTAATCACACAGTGACAATTATTTACGGTAGATCATGATATACAAAATTCTAGTTTTAAATGAAAAAAAGAAACTTACTGAGTAATTTTAATTTCTGGCTCTTTCTTATATTCTTCTACTTGGGAAAAAGCTTTTGGGAATATTGGATGACTGAGTAAAAATAGATTACTAGATTTTGCGGTATAAATCTCTACTTCACAGATTCCTGGAGGAAGGAACCAAGGCCTCAAATTGAGTGATCCAAAAGCAAATTCAAATAGAATTTTCCTGAACTAGTGAGAGTTTTGCTGTCATGCTTGGGAAAACTCAAATATAGAAAATGAGAGCCCAAACTTGGAATTAACCCACAGGCAACTGAGGTGGTAGAGAATTTTCAAGTTCCTTTATGAAGGGTCACAACTGTGCCAATGATTCAAAATAAAATGTCTAAGGAAAGCAATGTGCTTAGAAAATTCCCCTTTCCCTTGTTATTTCAAAAACTAAAATTGAAAGAATACTTTGTAAATTTTCATTCCCATGAACTCGCAGGAGCCAGACAAAGTGTGAAAGTTATTACTATCTATCTATCAAATCTGAATATTTGTTGATATTTCTTTTACTCAGCCTAGATGATGATATACTATCACCACCTTTATTTACATTATAACGCTGAGTACTTATTCTTGTGCCGATTGAAAATTTTACTTAACATTTCTCTCCATACAAGTTTGGGGTTTTTTAGCTGTGGATTTATTTTCATTTTAGTTAATGTCAAACTAATGTTATAACTCAGATGTCTCTCAAATCATAAAGATAGTCGTAGACAACTTCAGGTTACCTTTTACAGAGTTATTTTCTTCCTCTTTTGAAGCATGACTGAACTTTTAATCAGGGGTGAATAAAAAGATTTGCTGTAACTATTTCTGTAACCTTTGCATAAAAAAGTAAAATCCTTCTGAGGCCATGTACCACAAAACTTTGTCTAGAAGAAAATCTGGTATTAGGCCAAATGCACTGTAAGAGGTACTCTGTTTCTGGAAATCATAGAATAGACTATGAAAGCTGAAAAGAAACATTGTCACCTCCAGTCACTTTGTGCAAAAATATAGTTGATAGAACTCCTTTTTAAGATGTTTTCTTGGTTTATTTTGGATTTGTGTTATTCTCTTACATGGTATCATTTTGATATGTTAAACATCTTGCTTATTACATATTGTGATTTATTTCTAGCATCTGCAGTCTAAGACACTATTTTGCCGGGTAGTGTATAATAATATATTTCTACGGATCTTTTTGACGTTAAACATCATCTACTTTCACAGAACCTGATCAAATTCAGGGCAAACTTCTTGAAGCTGTGACAGTAATGTCAAGGCTGGCTATTGCCCTTGGTCTGCAACAGTTACTTTGCTTTCAATTTAAGTTATAGTATGTACTGTACTCAGAAAAAAAAAAAAAAAAATAAAAATGGAGAGATCTGTTCTTTGACTGGAAAACTGAATATTACCTGAATAATGACAAGAAATTATAAGAATATCTCAAAGAGAGAACATGATAATGTTGGGTGCTGTAAAAGTATTTAGTGGATAGCAAAATTTCAGTAAAGACTCTTCCTTTCCTTTAAGGGTGTAATATTTTAAAAAGTCAGCGGCTAGATAACATAGGAACAACAGCTGAGAGGAGGATGGCATTAGAAAATGGAAATAATTAAATAACACATAATTATCACATATAAACAAGAGACTTCCAAATAGACTGACAAAAAAGTAAAGCAAATGAGAGCAGATGGGGTACACAAATGTAGACAGCGGCTTTAATGGATGTAATGTAGTCAAAATGTCTGGTGTGTCAGAGTGAACTGATAACTGATAAATCCATAGCACAGTTTTTTCCCTGGTTTTTAGCAATACTGTAGGGATATCCTGCCATCAGCACACAAGTAATTCCTTTAGTAAAGAGGTTGGGGAAAAAATATTTATGGATTATTCACATTGAATGGAGCAAACAGATCACTAGAAATTTGTCGCTGGAGAAAGAGGAAAAAATAATACCTTATTAGATTAAGTTTTAATATGTAAAATAAAAAAGGAATATAAAAGTGGAGTTCTAGTTAGAAACATGAATAAGGACACTACTTTTTTTTTTTAAAAAAAATGCCTGAAGATGAGTGATTATAGCTCTTGCACATTTTCTCAGTTTACATAATGTTTCAGAATTTGTAACAAGTTGATTTCTGTTCCAAGAGCAGTTAGTACATGTCTAGTAGAAAGCAACAATTTCTGAATTTGTTCTTAGAAGTAAAAAATACTATTTGAGGAAAATTTGTTTAAAAATCATGGTTAATAGAACAAAATGAAATCTGAATTATTTTGGCAAGCTATATGTGGATAAAGGATTTGATTTGTCAATGTAGAAATCAAGCTTAAAAATTGAGTTTAGAAGGTATGAAAGACAAATACGTTCTTTTGTTTGTTTTAGCAGGAAAGCATTATGATGAAAAAATTAATGCTGTCATAATTTCTGGTGAAAATAGAAATTCCTTTGATCCCAAAACTCTATTCCTTTACCAAAAAAAAAAAAAAAAAAAGAGAGAATGAAGACATCTCTCAGTGGTTTTTGCTACTATAGATACTGAAGCTTTCTAAAGGGAGTTGTCAGTTTAAAAAATTATTCAAATAATTAGTGTTACTCATGTTCTGATCTGTACTTTCACCAAGGCTTATTTTAAAGAATGCATTTCTTTTTTACTACATATGCTGCAAGTTAGGCAAGCACTGAGTATGCAAAAGGAAAAAATAGGTAAGTTGTCCAGGGAGAAATGAAAATTCTGGCTCTGATTTGGTGTTGAAGATAGAACAGCACCTTCTGTCTCTGGCACAGTTCAGAGTAGCTGTGGCAAATTGGTTAATCTCCCTTTGTGCAGGTTTCACCTTTCTGAGACATCATTGCTTGCTAGTATTTTCTTAGATACCATAGTTACAATTTACTTCTAACTTCATAGACAAGGATGTGTTACTCAGAGAAAGGTTTACTCTGTTAAAGACGACTTCTATTAATGTCACCTGTCCCTTCAGCATCATATCTCGATCCTTCCTGCTATAAAGCTGTATCCCAAGCACAGGGACAGGTCATCTCATCTACTCCCATAGCCCTCCCTACACCTCCCTCATTTAGGCGATGCAGACATATCTTTGCAGGCATGTAAACAAAACTGCTGAAGACAAAACAGTGTCTAAAGGCTAGGAACTTTCTAGTCCTTAGATCTTTAATTTCTATTAAGCTTCTGAATTAATTTATCCACAGTTTAATATCATACTTCAAGAAAGGCACATATCTATAGGGAATCTATCTGTTGGTAGCTAAAGGAGATACTGAGCCTATTCTCTAATTGGAATTCAGAGATCCTTAAGGAACTTAATTGGAAAATATATATTTCTAAAAAGGTTAAAGCAAAAGTCTTCCAGAGGTACTCTCATATGTCCATGCATAACCTCATCTTTGGCAACTTGAACATGCCAGCTGCCATGGAATAAAAGTGGGTTTTTTTGTGTGGATGACTAGGGTTGCACTGATCCTAGAAAATAATAGCTCTGCACTTAAGTGAGGTATTCAATATTAAAGGGATCTACAAGATACAAAAAAAGTTCTTAAAGCACTGAAGCCCATGTTGCAAAAAGTTCACCGACTCCTGTAAAATTCCACTTACTCGGTCCGGGAATTTGGTGAGATATTTGTTAAAAATAGAATCCTATATTTGTGTCAATAAATCTAGGGTCTGCAGACAGAGTAAAACATATTTGGAAGGACTGGACATGCCAGCCAACTGTACATTGTGTAAAACTGATCAGAACATTAAAAGGGACAAAGTGTTGCGGTTTATATCATTATATATTCTGGGAGGTAATTTCAATTGTGGCTTAAAATAAAAGTTAATAACAATGCTTCTAATCTGTACTGGCGATGGGATAGGAGACTTGTGATCAGCTGAGCACAACTAAATCTTGTTTTCCATTGTGATTACGATATAATTACACTAACATAGCTCACATTATTTCCAAAGCACCTGGTTGTGTATCTGGTTGTACACAGCTATGCACTACCCTGCTAATGACTTTTGCAGATCACTCAAGGAATTTGATTGAAGTCTATATTGTCATTTTTATGTTATGCAGGAAAGATGAAAGGAAGAAAGAAGGGGTGTTCCTTACCTTTAACCTTTCTCTTGCTGTTCGTCTGTGTCACTGAGTGTGCAGCTACTGACTTTGATGGCAACGAAGAGGAGGATGTTCTGGGTAAGAGGCTACAAAAATGATGTATAAAACTACTCAAACAACAAAACCCACTGTGTTAAAATGCACTGTAGATGTAATTCTGTACTTGAGATTTTTTTTCTGGTAAACTTTTGAAAGTAGAACTAAGTTAAAAATGCACTGATTTCTCACTAACAGGGAGATGCTCAGAATTTTACATTAAGCTCTAGCAATATTGCCTTCTATGAAGGCCTCTGTTTCCCATGCCTTCTGGAGCTTCTAATCCAAAGCACTGTGTTAGATATCAAGATTATTCCCTTAAAGCTCTGCTCTAAGACCAATGGCAAAGTTCAATATTTAGGGAAAAGAACTCAGATTGTATCTCCCCGTGCAAACAGCAGAAACGTGATGAATAACATTGTAGACTAATGTTACCCTGTCCTGTGCACAGCTCTCTTGAGTCACAGCTAATTTGCAAAGTTTGGTCTAAGGATGATGCAATGACTGCCCTACTTGTTTTTCTGGGCCTTGAAGGAGCTCTTTGTATAGCCCCAAGTGATGTGGTATTGCTGGATAAAAGAAATAAAACCTCACCAGTTAGAAGAAGATGTTTGTTAAGAAAAATAGCGTCAGAAGTATGACTGTTAGATCTGGGTTGGATCTCGGACTCTTACCATTGTAAGGTCATTGTTTGCTTTTGCTTCATTGAAATTAAATAAGGTGGATCAAACTTCTATACTGTATAGCACTGAGAAAGTTATTTTCATTTCCTCCCAAACAATTCTGAGAAAACAGATGAGGGAAAAATACACTTTTTGGTCAATACAAAAATATTCTTCTTTCCTTTGAGAAAATTATTTAAAATTGTGATCTCTTTCTTAAGCTGCAGAGAACTACGCAGTGGATACTTCTCCCATTTGACAGGTCTCATTTTGAAGCCTAACTGGGAATGCAGCTAAGGGGAACCTTTTTTTATGTTGGCACTCTACCTAATCTGCTCATGTCTTGTCTGATTTCCATCCACATTATTTCTATCAGACTTCTGCAGCAGTGCTCCTTGAGACAAAAATACTAATTGTGCACAATCATGACTATACTACAAATGAAGTTGGTGCTTTAGGACCATGCCACAATTAGCCACTACAATTTAAGACATGCGCTGTTCCACATTAAGCATATGTTTATCATGGTTGTGTAGTCAAGACTGTTTCATACCAAATAAGTTTGTTTCTCTTTAATGCTGAAGTACATGAATACCTGCCTTCTTTGAGGGCAAATTCACATTTTTCTTTAGTCTGCTCTGTGATTCCTAGTTTTATAAAAATCCTTAGCCTGAACTTGCAGTTCACAAAGGCCAAATTTTCTTGTTTATTAAAACAACTTGCTTCATCACAAGAAATCTGCGGGATTAATTTTTTTCCTCTGTTTACTTTGTTTATAAGACAATAAGAAAATGATCTCAAGGAAATTGAATAGTCTTTTTATTGAACATTATTTTATCACTGGTTGTTTTTCAACCAGTTATTTAAGATTATACAACCAATAACTGATTTAATATGAGGAACAGTTCTGAACTTTCAGGCTTCTACTCTATAATAAAACACAATCAAATGAGATGCTTAGAAATTAAACTAGAATCCTGTTTTCTGACTACTGAAGACTCATTGCAGTGTTTACCAAAAAAAAAATTTTTTGCAGTACTCCGTTTCTATAAAATGGTTAGATTGTTGCCAATTAAAATTATGTTTGTGGTTTCTTAAGAGTGAAATTCTGTTCTCAGTGAGTTTATCTGTAGAGTTAACTGCAATTTCACTGATAACATTTATTTTCTGGGTTAGATTGTTATAAAACATTGACATATTTTACCCTAGAATTCAATAAATTTCAGGTATTAAAAGATAAAATAAGTTGTGTGCATCCATTATTCGTAATGTCATACTTTTGGATCACATTGGGTACAAGTGCTTTGTGAATTGGAGGGTTTTTGTCTATTAGTATTTAAATTACAGTAATAATTAAGGTTGCAAGTCCAATGGGATAAAAAAGGTGTCTCAATTTGTTTTCTGACAGCAAAACCTGTCATTTTTCCACCAATAAATCAGAGTTATAACAAAAAATAAAATATATTAAAATAACTAGTTTAAAATAGAAAAATAACTAGTTTAGTTTATGTATATTTTTCAGTAATACCTTGTGGTTGGGAGCACTTTAGTTGATGTTCCAAAGCCTGAAGAAAATTACTCATAAGTTGAATGTGCTTTTTATTTGTATGTGAAAATTTATCAAGAATAAATGTGACTGCTTAAAGAAAGGGTAGGAAACACATGGGTAGGAAGAGCACTGAACAGTGTGCGGGTGGGAAGCTGTCAAACTGACAAAGATGGAGAGAAGAAACAGCTATTCATTAGTGACAGGGTGCTTAGTATTGATATCACTTATCAAAGAGACACATGTACACGAAAGCCTGTAAAGATGACAGCATATTTTTATAATTAAGGGTAACCACAGAAACTCATATAAGGTTGAGAACCCATAACCTAAGCAAACAAAACCAGAATGTATTTAACACAAAAAGTCAGAAGTATTCCTGACTAATTTTTATTTTCCCACTTTAATTGATATAGTTCTACTCTGAAATGCAATTCTGCAATAATATTGTTGTCTTTCATATTTATTGTCCAGTAGGTATAATACAGAAATCAGTTCACTTTCTAATTAAAAGGATATATTTTTAACAACCAGCCCTGCAGATTATCCTTAAGAGTCTGAAAGTCAGGTTAGAGTCTTTCATTATTCCTACAGCCAGGGGAAAAAGTATTGGTTTGACTTGTGTTAACTAAGAGGATTAGAGACATTATTCACCACTTCTGCTTTTGTAATATTATACAGCTTACTAGTCAAGTGATAACAGTGCTGTGCATTGATCATACAAGCTCCATGCTCAAGGATACAACATGACGAACTGCAGATTATTAGAGCGCTCATGATGAAATTACTGCATATTAGTTAATAGTGGCTGTTCATGTGTTAAACAGCCATGTCTTGAGTTGTAAAAGTTGCCATGAGAATGACAATAAATGTGAGAACGGCTGTGCTGTGTAGAAACAAGAAGCCTTGGCCAGTATCCTGTTTCTGACAGTTACCAGGACAGGAAGACGGAAGGAATGGAGGAAGAAGGGAGTGACGTAAAATATCTGCACTAAACTAGTGTTCACTGTGAGCCATTTTATCAGCATTACTTTATAGTTGCCACAAACTATGGCGTGGAAGGATTATTAAGACAAGAGCGGTGGAGACTTAGTGCCTTCTGTCATTAAATTAAAAAAACGGGGGGGGGGGGGGGGGGGGAGGAGAGGAGGGGAGGCTTGGCTTTGCTTTGGTTTTAGTATAGCAAATAATAACTTCTGTGTGGTGATGAACATCAGCTGTAACCATTACTTAGGGTATTTCTAGCAAAACAAACTCAGTTTTCTTAGTCTAAGGTAGTACAGTCCTATAATTATATAAATTTTCTAAGTTTATTTGGACCAGATACCTAAATTGGATGAGTAATAAACATCCAATGGGGCTAGATCCAATGTGAAGAAATAAACTAATTTTCTTTTTAAAATTAAAAATGCAACATGCTATACTTAAGTATCAAAGTGTTCATAAATATTTATAAGGTGGAAAATAACTGATGAAGCACCTGTATAACAAGGTTATATTTGCTGAAAAGTAAAAGAAAGTTACAGACCATTACAAAGATAATGCAATGTTGTTGTAAAAAAAAAAAAAAAACAAAACCAAAAAAACACCCCAAATAATTCTGTGTTGTTTTAAGGAAAAAAAAAAAAAAAAAAAGTATAATTATTCCACTCTATTTGGCACCAGTAATGCCTCATGTAGAGGATTATGTTCAGCTCTGGGCAGCACACTTTAACAGCAATCCAGACCAATAGGAAAAGATCTAAAGGAGAGTTTTAAGGGAGTTAGAAAGCAAGGCTAATAAAAAGATTGGAAGAAATTAGTTTATTTAGTTTAGATATAATTAAGAGGAGGCAGAAGTCTTCTGAAAGAAAGAAACTAGATCAGAGGTTGGCTACTGAAATGATGCTGTGAGTGCTGTACCACGGAGGCTTTGAGCAGCCAGGGAAGGAGCTGAACCTGGAGAGCCCAAAGTAAAAGCTAACAGTGCAGGAGGCCACTTTTTTTTTTCTGCAGCAGCCTTGAATTGCAAGACACAAATGGTGAATTAGAAAATCAAAACAAATTTACTATATATATGTTTTTAAATTATTCTGTCTATGCACTGGAGGAAGTGCAAAATGATTTAAGTAATGAACAATAATTAGGCTGTATACTACAAAAAAGACCTGTCTTGAAAGAAGGGTGGTAAAATCCTGGAGCTGACTGCTTCAGGTTTCTGGGAATTTTACTTCCCTGGATTTTATTTATTTATTTATTTATTTATTTTAAGAACAACTTAGACATCTGCTGAAAAGGTCTCGAGGTATTTATCCCATACAAACATGCTGAAACTTGAATTAGAAACTCCGTTAAAATTCCTTTCAGTTTTAACTTCCCATGTTTCTATTGAAGAATATTCACTGACATCTTTCCTAAATGTCATGTTCTGTGATCTTCACACAGGACCTAAAATGTAGTAGGAACAATTTGTTCCAGTGTTCAAGATCAGAGGAGGATGCCTTATACTAAGAACTAGTTTCCTCGAGGTATAATCCACACATGGAATGAGTACAGGCAGATTTGTATTTGCTCAGATTTACTGGCCAAACACTCATGTTTGCCTTCTAATCTGAGAAGGAAAGCTAATTTTACATCAATTTACAAATAACGGGGAAGAATTCTTTCACTATTCCCAGACTCAGGAATGATTCATTTCCCATAAATCCCTTTGAGACTTTGTTCAGAATCACTTGGTTATTGTTCAAAGTTGGAGGGTTTGGCCCCTGAGGGCTTCACAGGGTACAGATTTTAGTCAAAGTATTGTAACTTTCTAGCACTCCTAAGAAAGTAAATATCTGATTGCCAAAAAGTGTGACACAGATGGTCATTATGTTTGCAGCAAATTTCAGTACATCTGACAGTGGTAACAGTGTTACTGGCAGCAGAGGAAAGGACTTAGGAGGTAAGCAAAACAATCATTTAGTTCTGTGGGTTTGATGGGAAATAGGCTAGGAGTTGAGACCAAAAAGTTCCCAAGATAAACTCTACTAAGCCATTTGTTCATCTTTGTGTAGTTTTGCAACTATGCTTGTACACTATTCCTGTTTTGATAGCCCACAACATTGGTGTGGCATAATGTAGCAAGAAAATGAGCTGACATAACCCTATGTCTGAAATTCTAGTAGTTAGGCAACCTAGTAAATTTTCATAACCTCTTCTAGACTGAACTGGGTCGCTGACACAGTAGGAGATCTCATTTCTTGTGTGCCAAGAAAATAACATGCTTATAAACCAGCTGCCAGTCCTCACCCCAACTACACTTGAGTTGGATTAGTTTCTGTAGAGCTCTGAATGTTTGATTTTAACATTTCGGGAGCTATTCCAAAAGTTACTGAGAACTTTGACGTCTTTAAGGTATTATTGAGTGGGGGAATTCCAAAGTTTCATTTTGCATTGCAGTATCCTCTCAGCTTTTCAACTTGAGCCTTTGTAAGTCCCTTCCAGAGGATTCCCAAACCTGTTGGAGAACTTTAGACCTTTGAGGCTCAATTTGGGATCTCTCGTGACTTCTAAATCTTTATTCTTCACAGACTCAGAAAGACCCGGATAAGGAAACTGTCAGGAAACACAATACAAAAATCTGGCAAGCTGAGTTCTATAGGAAGTTTACTGGATTGAACATTTCTTTAAAATATTTCTTTTAATTAATCCACATTTCCTATTAGACAGTCTCCAATAATATTTTCAAATCTATTCTTCCCAACTTCAAAATCTGTAAATATAATTTCACTAATGAGGAAAAAGCCACTAATTATTTTAGGGGCTGAATATTTAATAAGAATTTCAAAATTAGTCATCTTCAATCTACATTTTAACACCAAAATTGTCCATTTTTGTAAGATCTAGTTTTGTGTTACAAGTTTTGTGTTGATGGTAATTGTGTAATAAATGTTAATTTTTCATGGATTTAAATGCTATGTATTAAAAAATTTTAGTGCTGAAAATTGTTTATTTCCTGTGGGTTTAATAGTTATAAGTGGCTCATGTAGTATAAAGTCAGTAAACTTCCACTGACCTCAGTATTTTTGAGGATTTATCTCAGCTGTGAATTTCATTTAAAGATTGCGTAATAAGGCCAATTTTATATATTAAAATTTTATACCCACCAAGCAGGTAGGTAGTAGTTATACCAATTTCCTTTTTACCATGACATAAGGCCTGATTTTTGTGTATTCTTTTAATTAATACTGGAAACTTAATCTAGTTGGTAGTAAGCAGCTGTGCAACGATCATGTAAACCCTTGTCCTCATCCTTTTTTTTCCTTCCGTCTCCTGGGCCACTTCAAAGATCACTGATAGATACTTTTGCATATACGTGTTAAGAGACATCAATGTCCTGATTAGCTCTGTGAGAATGAATGGAAAATTTCAGGTCTGTTCTTCTGGCTGCTATTGTAACCACACAAGCTCTGTAAAGCTTTCAAAGTCCTCTAGGGTAAAATAAAAAAAGAAAACCAGGAAAATATATTAAACCATATATCGATAAGGGAACAGTATCACAAACTGGTACATCAGTCAGAATTTCCTTATAGACATTGACAGCGTAAAACTCTGTTAGTGTTCTTTTTCACAATATATATGATAATTCACAACATTCCCTGACCTAATGTATATTGAAAGACATAGCAATGACATGATTTGAAAAGAAAAGGGTTTTTTTCACCTTATCTTTCCAGTTGTGTACTTCTTAGCTCCTGAAAGCTCTGGTGCAAGCACAGTGAGATCAAAGAGGACGGTATGATGACTTTTGTATTGTACGGGATGGATTTAGGTACCAGGAAAGTGTAATCTGACAGGGGAATGGTGCCCTCTGCAGGGATGCCTTGCTTAGTTCACCCCACGCGGTTTGCTATGAGATGTCTTTATGAGCTATGCTCACGATCAGAAGTGCATAGAAGAGAGTACAAGGAACCCCCTTTTTGCCTTTTTGATGCAGAGGTAGTCACTGTGTCTGTGGGAGCTACTGAGATTTTCTCGATGCATTTGTTGTTCAGAATTGCTCGCTAGCTCCTCTTACTAAACCACTGTCCATAGCTATTCAGACTTATGATGAGGAGTTAGTTTATACTATGAGCTGTTTTCGCTGAAAATCTAAACCACACATTTGTTTTGACTGAATGGAATTCGTGTTCCAATGCAGATGATGATTCTCCTTTTATGTCTTTGTTTAGTGTGTTCAGAACTTAGGAGTCAGATATTAGGCAGTGACTCTCGAGCAGAAGATACAAGCAATCTCATTTTGAAGCTATGATATTCAGTGAAGCAGACTAACTTAACAGTTATTCTATTTCTCCTCTGTATTACAGGTGCTGCTTTGCCACCACTGAAACTAGGGCACTCGATCTGTGCCATGAAAGCAGATGAAGGTCCATGCAAAGCAATCCACATGCGCTATTACTTCAATATTCAAAGCCGTGAGTGTGAAATATTTGAATACGGTGGATGCCATGGCAATGAGAACAACTTTCTAACACTGGAAGAATGTCAGAAGTGGTGTGTGGTAACAGGCCAGTACCCATTCTCTTATCCTCTTACCAGTTCTTCATTTGCAGCTGTTATTTCCATCCACAAACCATATGAATTTTGGAAGTAGAGGCCCTCTTCAGTTCCTATTAATGCAGTAATGCGATGCCTCTAATTAGTTTCCCAAGTATTATACTGTGTTGTTGTCATCTGAATTATTTTACATTGTACAAGCAAACATTGAGGATTTGGAAAGATAAGTATGACTTTCTTTAGTGGATCTGTGGAATAGAGAGACCAATGCAAAAAAGATTATTTTCTGACTAGAGCCTTGTTTTGAATGAGTTCTTAAAGTGAAATTGATTTTGATGTTGAGCTAAGCTGGTGGGCAGCACAGATATTCTTTATTGCTTTCAGAGTATCCAACCCAATTTTTGACTCAAGGTTTCTCTTTCACTTGAGGAGTTGATAGAAGCTGTCCAAAGTCTTGGACATCTGCTATGATTCAGCATATTTAGAACTACAGTAGTAAATAATTCTTATTTAAAATGACAGTTATAACTATTTCTCATAAAAGCTTTGTTTTGTTGAAATTTCATCAATTGTTAAAAGAAAATGAGATCCAAAATCTGATACACAGCAGAATATGCAGAAAGCGCCTTGTGAATGCTGGTTTTGCTATTAAAAATGATCCTTGTAATTAAATAAGGCTTTTAGCCTTGTGAAAGTAACCAACTCCTGTTCCTCACAGGAGTATATGAAACTTAAAGATTCTTAAAATTGGAAGTTAATTCCAGTGGAGCTAGAAAATGGAGAGGTTCATATTTTCAGAGACTAAAGGAATTCAAGTCTTACTGAGAGTTTCCTCTGGACAACTAATATGGATCTTTCTTTCATGGCAATTAGATGGAATGTGTCTGGCTGTGTAAACAGAAAGTGATAGTGAGGGAGGTACTGAGGGGGGGCAATAGAAGTAGAAAAAAATCTAGAATAAAGAGCTTCTCAAAAGTGTGTGATAACCCTCAGATAATATACCAACTATGTGGGGGTTTTTTCCCAAGGGAATTCATATATTGGATGTTCATTTATTTTGACTTTGAGGTAAGTTAGAAGGATTCATTCTCAATACTTTTCAGTCACATACGCCTTGCCCAGCAGCAAAATATGTCATTAAGTGTTACTGAGCTCAAGACAGTGATGCTGGGCAATCCTGCAGCAGGAAATAATTTACAGGTTATTCTGAGGACAGGCAACACAATCAGATAAAAATTCTTAATCTCTCCTGCCTATTAGAGATGTATCCTGGTAGCACCCTACTGCTATACAGATCTAGGTAGGTGTCACTTTACCATTTTCATAATGTCTTGGACCTTTCCATAATACTGCAAATCTGCTGATGTGCTATAGGCACTGAGTTGGTTCACGGGATATATATTAGTGCCTTCTAGGATTAGCACAGGTCACTTTCAAGGACAGCAAGTTTATATATGTTACCAAAAGTCCTTCCAGAAATTTCAGATCAGAAAATTTATTTCAGAAGCTCCTTTTTGGGTTTTCTGACCCGAACAGACTATATATATATATATATATATATATGTGTGTGTGTGTGTGTGTAAGACAAGCTGATTTATAGCATTGTGCTTTGTCTGTAATAAATGTAAATGTTTGTTACCCATCTACTATCCCTTTCAGAATCCACATCTATGTAATATTTAGATCAGACCTTAAATCTGTTACATTGTCTGCTTCACATCTGTATTTCCTGATAAAAATGACTATGAATTGCATCACTAAATTTATTCTAGACATCAAAGAATGTCTAGATGAGAGACCTTTCTCCCATCCCTGTGTCAGAATAATGGCTGGGGCTGATGTGCACATTACCCTAAGTAATATTTTAATAATGTTTTTTAGTTCTAATGCTTCTAATCCTCAGAATCTGCAAGCATTACCTGATCATATCAATAGCCAGGTACTGTAACTAAGCAATTTATTATCTTTCCTTTCACTGACAGAAAAAGAAAGGTAGTAAAGTAACAGAAAAATAAGTGAAGTCCATAGACTGTGTTACAATCAGAGCAGGGAGTACAGCTCAGGGTATCTGGCATTTACTTGACTAATGGATATAATATCTTCTGTATGACCTATATAGTCTTGATACTATATTATATAGCCTTAGTACCTATTTACACTGCCACAAGGTTGATCAAGTTTTTCAAGTAGTTACAGATGTTTAAAATAAAATTAAAATTTATTTAAAAGTTTTTGCAGGTTCTGTGTTTCTTTATACTACTTTTCAGCGACCTATATGGGTAGCTGTTGTTTCCTTGCAGATGTGTTTATGCAATAGAACAATTTGTCTGAATACAAACCAATGCAACAGCAACACATCATTGTCCAGTACAGGCTTTGCAAATTTCTCAAGTCTGTAATTCATTTCTTTGACTCAGACTTTTCTCCCTCTGTATCCAGTCCAACCAGAGCAAGGGAAAGAATGAGTATATGCATTTATTATATATACATTTCTAGAGTGAAAATTTCCAATGATGTTTACAACTTACAGAGCAATGTAAGGTTGCTGTCTTACCTACACAAAGTGAGTCAAAATGGTGTGGCTGAGTGGAACAAAGCCTCTGTGGGACTGTGTATATAAATAATAGCAAAATTTAGCTTGAAGTGTTGTACATGAGCACAATTTTTCAGTGGTTATAAAATATTGGAAGAACAGCCAGCAGAGGAAACCCAGTCCTTCCTAAATGGTGTCCCTGGTCTTGGTCCCTTTGATCTTTCTAGTGACGACACTGCATGCATTTTATTTACTCACTAAATATTAACTCAAGGCATTATTTACCATTCACACTCACTTTCTGATCTGCTGGCGCCACCATGCATTTCTGTTGTTGTACCTGGCACTACAGACAATCTACCCAAAAGAAAAAAAAAAAAACAAAAAAAAAAACCCACAAACATGAACCATAAATTTTAGGATGAAAGCAGGTTTCAGTTATTTTTCCAATCGATTATGTTTTGCTTTTAAACAATTTCATGATTATAAAACTATCTCCATCAGGATGGAAAAAGCACTATGAAATTTCACTAACAACTTCTCAGAGTGAAAAAGATCATTCTTTAAGTGAATGGCATTTTACTCTGAGGATTAATTTGAAACATCTTTTGATGGCTTCTGGCAAGATCCACTAATGAACCTCATAAACCACATGTGCTCCAGCGAAGTGGCAAGAATCAATCAGTCCTGCTCTGTTTTCAGGAGTCATACATGGATAAACGTAGTGCTAATGATATTAAAATAAGGTGTATCTTGAAATGACATCCCACTGAGGAAAGATTACATAGAAATCATAATTCCTCAGTTACTAAATAACATAATCTAGAATTTCATGTTAAAAAAAAAAAAAAAAAAAGGCATAGAGAAAAGCACCTTTCTGAATTTAATATTTTGTCCTAAATGCAAGCACACACAAAGTCAACAAAACTTTGTCCTACTTGGACCTGAAATGGGTCTTAAGTCAACTCTTACTGATATAGCTGAGAAGGGCAAGAACCCTTACATCAGTAATTCAGTTTCTTTTAATTTTAAAGTCTCGGATACTACTAAAAGCGCTAATTTGGTGCTCCTGTACCTGTATTTGTTTCTTTAGAAATCACTTGGGGTAAAATCTGTTTACAATATTGTTCTTTCTCTAGACTATACTATTTGTGTCTTGGATTCTTCATACCTGAGTAAAAAAAAAGTAGATGACCTAAGATAGAATTCAAGTAATATGTTTTTAAATCTTCATAAGAAACTATTGGATAGGAGCAGATGACAGTTATTGGCAGAAAAACAAACAAAGCAGAAATTCGTTATAGAAGAATGGAAGATTAGGGCTGTGCTTAACCAGTATACAAAACTAACACAAAAATGACCTTTTGCTCCTTTTCTACCTCTGATGTTTTGTTCTTATATTTCTACAAAGTCAATCAAAAGTTCTAGCTGTTCATCCTTTTTGGGAAATGAATGCTACATTATTTATGGAGAGCAAATAGCCTTGTGTGTGGGTCATAGCACAGCTTATAGTCAGTAATAGATTTCAGATTTCTTGTATCAAGGCCCAAGTGATAATTTTTATATCTCTGTATCTGGGTCGTTTTCTCCAACCAGAATATGCCAGTTTTAGTGCTTGTTAGGAGAAGGTAGGTTGTTCTTGTATATGTAGTTCTTGAGTCTTAAAAGGCAAGAGCTGGTCTTGCTTCCAGTTTGGGCTGAAGGTGGCCACCCACCAAACTGGATGTAAAAGACTTACATTTAGTGTTTTAGTAATTGTCACACCTGTAAAAGTTTGTGGCTAAAGAAACTCATGTTCTTCCTCTACTTAATCCAGCCTGGGCAGATTTTTGAGTATTAATTAATATTACTTATTCTGTGTGGTTATCCAGAATATGTATCTCTATCAGAACTGAATTATGATATTTTTATGAGCATTCAAGACAGATTAATATAATTTCAAGGAGTTAAAAAATTATTCAAATTGTGGTACTAATATTTTGCACAGTAATTATCTAACAAATGGCCTTTCTAGACTTAAAATTCTTCCTTTGTCATATGGCTTCCATGAGTCATAAGTTTGTATCATGAATTTGAATCCCATCCCCCATGGACATCCAGCTTTAAAATTTCTTTCCATATTCATTACATTTTCAGCTCAGAAATTAATGAAACTTAGTGCTGAACTCCACAGTTAATATGTAAATAGAAGTTTAAAAAATGAATGTTGGTAATGTCATTCTAAGAGAACAACCTTCCTTAAAAGGGATTTTCTTCACTTCTACAGTGTTTTGTTTAGAAAAATGTGATGAATCTGTTTCTAGTTATGGTTCCACAAAGTTTAATCAATACAATCTTTCAAGATAAAAAATGGAATGTTATCTTTTTAGATTAGCATTCTGCGTCAGAAAGACCTGGGATCTAGGATGTGAAGATACCTCTTCTTTTTCTGTCACTGGGCTGACTTTTGGTACCTTACATGTGGTATCTGTTTTTGCGTTTCAGCTGCACCTGCAGCATTTTTGCTGTGCTTGGAGCAGGGTTGTTTGCAGGACTGCAGCTGCTGGTATCTTACCCAAAACATGAGACTTCCTGGTAACTTGGAGTATTTGTCCTAAATTCCAGTTTAAAGGCTAAGATGGAGGGCTAACCTGAAAAAGGCAGGGTTAATAGATACAAAATTTAGAATGGAAAGTGTCCAAAAGTCATGAACAGGTGCCAAGGGCAAAGATCTATAAAATTATTTCTTCAATCAAATGTTGCTATTTTGACTAATACTGTTATTTTTATTCTGACATATGTGTTTAATCAGTATCTGGAACAGATTGTCTGGACCAAATCCTGTACTGGCATATAATTGACATAACTCCATAGAATAAAACTGGAAGTTATTTGAAATGAGAACTGGCTTAGTGTCCACATCTTGGTACTCAGCCCAAGTACAGTATTTGGTGTATGCATGACAATGATCCAAGAATCTGCAAGTGTTGAATCTGCTGTGAGGAACTGGAGGAATAAAGGCTCATTATTTCTGTATTCTCTGAATGAATAACGGCAGATGAAATGGTTCAGTGGCACACACAGTATGCTGTCGACCATCAGCCATAAAATAAAATAAGTTAACTTGCTTTTGCCAACATAATTCAGTAACAAAAAATAGAATTCAATAGAGCCATATTTAACAAATAGAACCTATCTGTGCAGTCTTGTAGTATATGGTTATGTACCTCTTACTGAATGCTTCCAGTATTTATTACTGCAGGAAAATTACTATTAAGTAACTGTAGAAATTGTACTGAAAAGACAGTATCAGTGATAGGAAAATTCTTAAAAATAAAGACAAATCTAAGAGATACATGCATATTTATTACTGTGACGAATGTGAAGGTAGAGACTGCTAAAAATAAGCTAAGGAGAAGTTATATGATATATATACAAATTCAGAAGAAATAATGTCTATAGTCAGGGTCTTTTTCCAGTATTAAGCACAAATAAAAGAATAAATGAACCAATATGAGTGTCTTGGCAGGCTCCTTAAATCAGAACAACTTTTTTAAAATTTTTGAATGAATAAGCCATCAAAGGCAGGAATGAGTAATTCCCAGAACCGATTAAAGTCAGTGTAAGAGAGTTCAAAGAGCCCAATTACAGTTTGTCCACTCCAAAACTCTCTAAGACAGTGTTCAGATTCAAGATGCCTAGTACTGACTCAAGTCTCCTAGAAATCAGCTGCATTTTTTGTTTCATGTGCCCCATACTCACTGCCTCAGGGAAGAAAAAATTACTTTTAAGAGAAGTTTGCCTATAAGCTCCATTGTTTATTGGATATGAGCAGAATCACAAATGTCATTGCTAGCGCAAAGGTCCTAATTTTCAAGGCAGTGAATATATGGTTTGGACTAATTAGCTTCTAACATGGGAAAAAAGCTGCTAATTAAATGGTTCTGGATATGACAGCAATTCTGATGTCTGTTATTTACACAGCAGATGTACTCAGAAATACAGTTTGTTTACAATGAAGAAATTAAGTCAGCTATGGATTTGGCTTTTTGACTGAAACCAGAAGCAAAAAGACACGGTTGACTTGGTAGTAAGATTAAAACTTTCTAAGCCTGTATCGACTCACAATAAATTCTTCCTGTTCTGTGCCAGAAGAGTAGATAGAGATGGCATGCCAAAGTATGATGGCTGATTTTGGCCTGAAGGGGACAGCTGAGTGAAATTAGTGAAATGGCTTGATGTCAGTGTCCATGGTTTAGGTTATGAGTTTAAATGTTGAAGGCACAGCCTCCTACTAATAGGAAGCCCTGGAGATATGTTCAAACAAGTATGTCACTCTAAAGTGCATGTCATGTCTTTAAATAATATTTTTTAAGGATGCCAGCTGCATTATCCCAGAGATGGAAGGAAAATATGTCATGACAGAATTTCTACCCAATGGATTTGCTTTGACAATATAACACGGGCATGGTTCCAGAAGAAAAAGAAAAAGCTGTGGTACACAAGGGCAATACAACTAATGCTAAAAGCTTATTAGTCATCATCAGCACCTCTTAAAATAGGAGACATGGAAGGTGTATCACTATATAAAGGATGGTTAGAAGCACTTGCCTGGGAATATGAGTAGAGAATAAACTGCTGAAACTCCTGTCAGTTTTGGACTGTGAAGAGATTGTTATAAATAGTGGTGGTGGGGAACCTTATTAAAATTACAAATTATAGGAAAGGTGAGGATACAGATGGCTCAAGTATCTTCTCTTACTTCTTCCATAACAAGGAAGGGCACAGCAGCAACTTTACTTTCCAGCAGGAACTGTTTTCAGTCTGAGGTCTTGCTAGTTGGTACCTCCAGGCTGAGACAGGGTGCAGTGCTCCTGTATCCCCCAACCCTCGCCAGCTGGGCAGAGCAACTGTATCTCACTCATCAAGTTACAGAGAAGCTGTAGTGATGTTTCCTTTCCAGCAGACGTTAAGCAAAGCACTAGCTGTACCTTCTCTCATATGCAAGAGGTCAGCAGGCAGAGAGTGTTAGAGAAACTAGCATTTTATAATGCCATTCAGAAAAGCACAAGTACAAAACAAGAATTATGAAGCAGTGCAATTAAGATGACTTAAGTGAAGTTCAGAAGCTGCTATTTCAGATGCCTTGCAAAATATCTCTGTAATAGAAAATGTATAAGCTATCCTTGGCCACTTTTCTCTCAGATGCTGAAGAATGTTCAGCCTTTATTACACATTGGCTGAGACAGTCTCCCCTTGGACTCCTTTGTAGTTTTATGATCAGGCAGTCTCCTAGAAGTGGAAGAAGGTTTGTTCTCAATCTCTGAAAAGGGATGTGGGGCTGAATTCAGATATTGACCTTCTTGATCAGGTACAACAAAAGCCAGGCTCCTCTTTAAAAATTACATTAACAACTTCACCACCGCTGATCATGTGCTGAAAGAACAGTGCAAATAAGTTTGTTGTCTATGCTACCCTGAAGATGGAGATACTTGGCTGAATATCATAAACAACATAATGAAAACTTTACTTGGACACTACATAGCACAGCAACGGGAACTGGATAGCATGAGAGACCTGTATTGCTAGCTAGATCACCTCCAAAGCTATTAGCAGTATCAGTTGCTCCTTCTTTGAGGAGTAAGATTACATAATACAGGATTCTGGTTCCAGTAACATGAAGATGAATTTCTCTGTTCAATATTGGCATAATTTGATTCCGGTACTTTCCATATCTTCAAGTTTCCAATATAGCAGGTCTTATACAAAGGAAATTATACTTCAGTCCTCCAGAACAAGCTTCTGTGCTGATTCTCTAATGAATAGAAGAAAGAAGGGGAAGAGATGATGTATTCCTCCTCAATGCTCAGCCACTGCTAAGCACCCTGGCGTCACGGATGAGACTTAATGTGTCTGCTTTTGCTAAATACTTTCCTTTTTATTTATATTACAGAATTGCCTCAGAAGATGATGTTAGCAAAAATTAAGAAAGGTAATTACGTTTATATAGTATTCTAAGACTCTTATAAAATGATAAGGGTTTAAACTTCTTTCAAAACTATTTTTATGTATTGTTCCAAGATATCACCTAACAAAAACAGCTGTGTCAGACTAAAATGGGTTCTTACTCTAATCTTCTTCTATATTCATTAAAGACTTTAAGGACAGTTGTGGTCACTGAGGATGGTAGCTGCAGTCTCTTCTTCCCAAAATGAACACATCGTGACACATTTTTTTCTTTCTTCAGTAAAGAGAAAAGGACTCTGCAGAGATTCAGGCATTGTATAATTAGCTATAATGTGGATCTCTTATTGTGTATTTTGAGAATAATCTAAATGCTTCCTCCACAGTTAGCAAAAATAGGAAAAAAAGTCACTCTGAAACAGAACTTTTCAAGCACTGCCTGTGTAGGAGCTAACAGATGTTGGGGCAAATCCCCTAATTACACATTAAGCGAGGGGACAAGTTTCCCACTCTTGCAGGGGCAGACTGTTTACAGAAATTTAAATGCCTGATACCCAGACTTCCTAAACAGCCAATGTTTAAGCCCTGAGAATCACTTGTCTGAAACACTGTTGGTCTGTTGAGATAACCTACGTTCCTAACAAGGATATTTATATCTGGCACTTACAACAGAGTTTCTGATTCCATCCTTACCCTTTCCACATTTAAGACTTATCTGGATTGGGCCCAATCCTGGTAGTCAGAGTTCCACAAATAAAGGCTTGAGTAAATGTCTTCACAAGTCAGCATCTCTTTCTCTGCTTACCCTCCTTCATCCCTCCTTCCACTTGCTTCCTCTTGAATTGGCGTGTATTTAACTCCTCACAGAAATACCAATGTTTGCATATACATTTTGAAATAGACTAATTAAATCATTTATCTTTGCAGAATGGTATTTGGTATATTTTCATACTGAGATGATGGTTTTCTTTTCCTGTTTTCTACTGTCTTTTCCATGCTTAATGCATTAAAAATAGTAATATTGATTCTATGCTGTGGAAGTTCCCAAAGTTGATTTTCCACAGATGCTGCAGACATTTAGCACTACTTTCTGTAAGGTCTGAACCTAGTTCCCTGCTTTTAATGACTAAACAGAACATAGCCAGTAAAATTCAGCTTATAGCTATCATCAACATCATTACATGTTTACTATTGTTTCCAGTAATGTAGTCTTGAATATTGAGTCTCTGGAGAAAGACATGGCATTTAGAAGCATAATATTAGTTTGTATAGTTAGGATTACATTGCCTTCATGAACTCTCTCTTCAAAAATGGCTCTAAAATTTAGCTGTGAGCTCAACTTATTTGGACTTTTTCTGCCAGAACCATTTTAATATAAGGATTTCCTAAATGAAGAGCAGCTGTTTTTAAGAATCAGTCATAAACCTGAAGTTTACTTTGCATACCTTTATTATTATCTGCCTTCCTTTCTCAGTTAAGATCTATCTCATGATATTTTTCTGTTATTTTACAATGTTATGCAATGTTTGATGAAAGAATTTTTTCTGTAGCTCCTATTGTCTGTGAGCTCCTAATAGATGGCATATGGAATAGATATGACTCTCATAGATTCCTGCTTGCTACCTGTCTACATAATTGTCTCATTTCCATTCTCAAGCTGAAAGCATATCGTATGCCTTGCCCATACCTTTCATATTTCTAGGTGTATGTGAGCTTAATTTTTTTAATCTGTGAACATCAATAGGTGCTGCATTTGAATAGTAAGAAATGTGAAATATCTGAACTGTAGAATACATATACTTACTGTTAGAGAATGAAATTTGTATCAAAATTATGCTATCCAGGAATGCTTAAAATAGTTGATTTTGTTACTTTATGCAAGAATATTTTAATTATTTAATTTTATATATGATTTCTGAAAATGACTTTTTGCTGTTCATGAAGCTTTATAAGAATTGAAACACAAGATACTGACAATTGTTTCTTGGAAAAACACTAATTATGAGCTATTATTATGTTTTATATGAATATATGATGTACCTCAATTGAATTTAATAATATTGTTCTAGAAATTATTTTTAATAGATACTTAGCTAAAATAAATATAATAGGACCAACTTCTTTTTAACACCATGATCTACTCCAAAAATGTTAGGGACTTCAGAGGAATTGCTCTATAGTCATTTTTATTAAAATGGCAGCCCTCTGTATGCTCTTTTAGTCTCAACATTCTATTAAGTTTCACAGATAAGGAAGGCCTTTATAAGTTGTGTCTGATATGATTGTCTTATATGATGGCTAAATACACTTCAAGTTTTCTCTCCGAGTCAGCTCAGTCAAGAATCATATGTACGTACTAGCAAGAATTTGAGAATATCTCCACACATATTTCATTATTGCTTTTGTGATTTTCTTTTAAGAATATAATTTTGAGGGGAAAAAAAAAATATTACATTTGGGAATTATTGTATGGCTATGTGTTTTTCTTCTCTGCTAGAAGCCATGATAACGTGTCTTGATAATATTCAGTCAAATCATGCAGTATTTATTTGTTAATTTTTTCTTGGTTGGTATTGTAGTTACTAATTGCAAACTAGAATCCAGGACTGAAAAATAATAGTTAGAATAGCTGCTCTGTCTCAGTTTCCTGTATCCTTTTATAGTGGTAGACTGTCCCAGACAAAATGCATTGTTAGATTTTCTTTCATTTTTTAAAAACTATTTCCTTTTTCCTTCTATTTTAACATTTCTTATTGTATAATTCACACTAACATTGACTAGAACGACTACATAAATTACAAGAATGTGTACTTAGATTCAAACGATCCCGCTGAAATTCAAGTCTAATTTTCATCTTAGAGCTTCAATGTAGGAGGACACTTAAAGGATTTGTTAGATGTCATTTTCCAGGATAAAATTACTGACTACTTGAAAAGAAAAAAAAAAAACAAAACAATAAAAATGTCCCTATAATGCTCCAGCATAATGCTGCAGTCATATGCAGAACAAAAGCAGTGCAATAAAGCAGCAGTTACAAATGGTTTTTATTCCAGAGTTAGAGGTTTAGTTTATAAACTTCCTACATTTCTGTTGTTGTCTTGGAACATGTGTTGATTTTCTTTCTTCCCCCGTCCTCTTTGTCATTTACCATTGTTCACAGAAAAGCCCAAATTCTGCTTTGATGAGAAAGACCCTGGAATCTGCCGAGGCTATTTTTCCAGGTATTTCTATAACAAAGAGACAAAGTTATGTGAAGTATTCAAGTATGGTGGGTGCCTAGGAAACCAGAACAACTTTAAGAATTTGGAAGAATGCCAGACTACCTGCCAAGGCAACTGTAAGTTGTTGTCTTCGTTATTCTTAGTTTATTCTCATATAAACAACATCAGGTTTTGAAGGTTTCTTGCATGGAAAAAAGGCAATTTAGGGTACCTCGAGGTGGCAATAATTTATATCTGAAATTAATAATAATTATATATATATTTTTAAAGGAAAATACAAAAATGAGAAAATATAAACAAAAAAAAGGTAGGTACTATGAACTTTAATGAATATTACAGAACTCCTCCTTTTTTTTACTTTTCTCATGACAGTTAATCTGCCAGCTGCTTGGCTTTATAAAATCATAAAATGCTAATATGTGTATCTTAACCTGTGTATCTGAATATATTGTTTTCAAAGCAAATCTTGTAAGGAAAATAGGTGCCAGCATAAGAATTGGTCTTTACTGTTTCCTTATTGTATGTTGCTAGCTTCCCACCAAAGATTCATGGGAAACCTGTCCCTCACTTCTGAATGATTTGGCTGTGCAGCTTAGGCTACAAAACAGCCATTCGGACTGGCCATAGATCATTCATCTCCTTCCTCATCCCACTAGTTCCTATGAATTGGTCTAGATAGAATATAGTAGCCTTCATAACTCCTCTCACCTTCACAAAGTACTTTATTGTATTCATAGGGCAAATACATTTTCCCACTCAGAGCCTCCAGACCCTTCTGCCTTGCTTGTCTCTAATGGGTCTTTTTCCAGGACTGTTGCCATAATCTGTCATTTTGGCAAGGGGAGCTTGAGTTTATTCACATCTAAATTAGGAAAGACCCACTATAGTTCCTTTCTAACAATTTTTAAAAAAGATATACATTCTGGACTAGAAGTTGGAGAATGATTTTTTTTTTTTTTTTTTTTTTTCCCCCCCCTGAAATAAAACCTCTATGTAAATTTGTATGAATGCCCAAGAAGAAAGAGAGGATTAGGGTCCATTGCCATGGTTTAAATAGATAAAAGGTTTTACGTTAGTAATATTGAATCATTGATACCAATTATTTTTTGTGGTTTTTTCCTTATTGTTTTTCTTATGCCCTTTTTTTTCTTTTTTTTAGCAAATGTACTGCCAATTATTCCATCTGAAGAGCATCCTAACACTGTGAACAGTAGTTCCCCAGTAGAACCACCCAATCAGGTCCCTGGAAATTCTGGTAAGAATTTGCTTCTGCTCTTTATAGTTAACCTTTTTCACAATTGGCTTGTCCACTCATTTTCCTGTTTATTTGAAGATACGTATGTTAGCTGAAATATATAAGCACAGCGAACTCAGTAACATTAAAACTAGCTTCATAGCCATTTTCTTGTCAGTAATACATATTTTGGAAAAGGCCTACAAATGCAAAGGTTAGATTGTCTTCTAGTAATATAAAAAATAACCTTACCAAAGCATGATTGATGTAAATCATCCATAGGTAAAATTAAAGAAGAAAAAGGAATCCATCCCAAAGTTTCCCAGCACATCAGTTTCCTATGCCTTTGGGACTTTAAAGAAATGCTACCTTTTAGTGATATTAATACTGGCATGGAGCGAGGCAAATCGGTACAAATCATAGCTAATTTTCAGAGCTTTGTTATGTCTAGATAACCCATTACTTGCTATTTCACCCTTTTTTTTTTTTTTCTTTTAGGAAATTCGTTGCCAGCTGCTCCAAATGAGAAGTCCAACGTTCTGAATAGTAGTTCCACAAAGGAGGAGCGTAACCACTTTCCCATTTTTTTTGGTAAGAATTCACTTTTGTAGTTCTTGGATCTCAGTCTTTTATATGCGCTCTGATTGCTTTTCCATTTCCACCCATTTTCCAATGTATCTGAGAGTAAAGAACGGGCTTCTGCCTATGTCAAATATTTTGATAAGCAGAGAAAGTCAAAGAAAAGAAATATATTGCTACTTACAGATCTTCCATAAATATCAGAAAGTGAAAGACTGACCACATCTTGTCCTCTTCTGAAAGTGTGCCCTTCCTGAAGGTCTGATAAATACAAAAATTGAAAGACCAAAAGCAAAAGCAGTGATGCAGAGTCCTTTTATGCAAAATTAATGTTTTTGTGGAGATCTAATTGGCAGCTGATTTAAAGCTCCTTTTACCCATTAAAAAAAGCACCATATTTGGATTTTGGAATATGGCACAGTATATTTATTATACTACGTTTTTATTTTCACTAGGCCATATTAAACTCAGTTCTTGGTTTGAGTTTAATCAAAGTGAATGTGAATTAATTTTGTGTCTGCTTCAAGATATTTTTGCACTATGTATGTAATGCAGATGAGAATCTGGACCTTTACTGCAGAGGGCTAGGTTTTAACAGTTTCTGCAGCTGGATGCTGTCCACTATATATTGCTGGTACTTGCTCACACTGTAAAAGGTAATTGAATTTGAGGCATGTCATTTTTATGATCCACAGTTATGCAAGAGGAAACAAGAAACAGTTGGAAAAAGCCTGAGCGTTCTTACCAAGTATTTCTGTTGGTTTTTTGCATTTACACTTACCTTTACTTTGGGGCTTGAGTGATGGCTTACAGATTCATTAAGTTTTTTCTGGTTTATAATAAGATAATAGACATGTAGAATAACATTCCTGTGCTCTTTGCTTAGAAGGGTATATCTACTAAAACTTGAATGTGTGTTGTACTCTATTTTTTTTGCCTGCACTGTGATCCACATGTACTGTTGGGTTGAGGTAAGTTTCTGTGATAGTTGGATTGTTTGTTTACCACATACAAAACATCAGTAAACTGTTATTAAAATGACTGAATATAAAACAGTAAAGCTTTTGGCAACTTATTTTACTGAAAAATATTTGAATTATTTAAGGCCTGATGATAAGTCTTGGTACGTAATAGTGTACACATTCCCTGAAGATTTTTACTCATGAATCCCCAAATCCTCAAAACAACTAAACTAAACAAAAGGGCATCATTCACTTTGTTTTCTCAGAGGAAACAGGAAGGTTCTTGGTTGTGAGTAATAGTGAATTTTCTTGTAGAGCAGATTTTGGGAGAGAGAGGTGAGCATAAGAAGAAGAGAAGACTTGCAGGTTGGTGGAAGAAAAAAGGTCAGGGAGCAAGGGTGGGTGAAGTCAGTGTAGCTGGATGGGTCAGGTAAGAAACATGACCTTAGAAGGGCCAGTGTGTTTCAGTGGAAAGTTTGAAGACTCCCCAGGTTCTTCCCTACTGTATAACCCTTGTCTGCCTTGCACTAACCTGCCCCGTGCAGCCACCTGCTGCCATTCTGTTGATCAGGCTGTATCTTTCGGGTTGCTGGGATGGGTGAAAATCCGGTGCCTTTGTGCAATCCCCCTGCAGGGGAGGAAAGGGTAGGGCCAAAACTGACAGCTGATTTTCCACAGAGATGTGGAGACCATAGTCTCCATTCCTGCTATTACTAGAGGTAGAGGTGCAAACTGAAGTTGCAAGTAGGACCATCTCACACAAACGCACTGCAACTCCCCATGGCCCTCGGGGAGGGACAAGGATCTGGCTGTGCACGTACGAGGTCAGGATGGACTGTCTGGGATGGAGTGGCTGATGCCCATCTTCTCATGAACAGGCAAAGTAGCTGGTCTACCACTGTAACATCTATTTTGCATGTATATTGGCCTGGCTATATATCCTTTTTTTCTAAATACATGACCACCATTAAAAAAAACATTACAAGGAGTTGTCTCTTACAGAATGCCTTACCTCACAATTGAAATGGTATTTCATCTTGATTTCAAGAAAAAATATTGGTGGTATGTATAACTCAGTAATGATAACAGATTAATAGATTTCCCACAAAGTTCTTGGTCTTCAGAAATTTAAACTCCTCTATGGCCAAACAAAACAAAGTTTGTGGTTTGTTTTTTTTTCTTCATATAAACATGAAACTCCTAGCTCTGTCTCTCAGCAAGGAACTTTCTGCAGAGAGTGAAGACTGTTCTGCTCTTACTCTGCTGCAAGATCTAAAATAACTTATTCTCAGGAAGTTATGAGAAAGTGAAGCCAAGAATCAGACCTTTCATTTTTAGATTAGTGATCTATAGTGGGAAATTGCAAGGGAAATACTCTACAATTGATTTGTGAGATCTAAGTGGGATGCAGGATCAAAAGTCAATTTTCAACTCGGCAAATATAGAATGGCACACAGAGGCAATTCCTGTTATTACTTCTCAAAGTCAGGGACATATCTTTTCCTGATATAAAGTGACACAATTCTATTCTGCATCAATTTATACCTATGGAGTGCTGTCAAGTGCAGATGACTCATTATTTTTGTAATAGTTTGTCTACTTGAAGATTCTTTTATTTTCTCTTTGCTGCAACCAGAAATGAGATACTGAAGCCTGCATATATCAAAAATCTAGCAATAAACATGAAGCTTCATGAATCTCACACACTCTTGTCTAGTGATAAAGAATTTTTCTCATCCAGCTCACCAAGATCGCTTCAAACTTCTTTTCTACTGTGATCAATTAACAGTTCATTGTCACACAACCCCAGCTAAATCTGAGGGATAGTGATTATTGTTGCAATGCAGAGTTGGGATTATTTTTTATAAATATAAGTCTATATCTGAATATGCATGATTCAGATATTCTGAAGTATGTTCCTGACATCTGTTCACCCTACAGAGGGGGGTGCCTGGGATTTGAGAAAAGACTGGTATAAAAAGTCAATCTTAAACCATACACCTTTCAAGACTGCTAAGGTAATAGGGAAGGGTAAGATACAATACTCTTTTTACAGGTAAGAACAGTAGCCTTTTTTATCTACTGCTTATTTCCTATAATTAGTTTACCTATTTTTTTTCAGAAACAAAATATCAAATATTGAAGTTTGGGGTCTTATTCACTAAAACAAAATTAGTCCAAACGTCTGCATCATCAGGAAAAAGAAGTAACAGAAAAATAAGATTAACAGAAAGATCTACACTGTATTTTGCTGTTGTAAAGCCTGAAACTCATTTGAGAAGCTCCTGTAGAGCTGGTGGCAGGAGTTCCAGTTCCCAAGCTCCACTTGAGATGGCTTCCAAGGTCTAATTTCCTTCAAAAATTTTTGATGGAATTGGCATGTTTCTGAGTAACATTCTTTGTATTTCATTGTATTGGTTCTTTCCAGAAGAAGAAAATCTTACACCTGGAAATGTTTGACTAACTCAGCTTGAAAGCTTTCATTTGTCCTTTGCCTGTATGAACTGTAAATTCTTTTTTCCAATGCCTGTTTGTGACCTGACTTATGTTGCATATTTTTGGCAAATAATATATATATATATCAAATCCAAGCTTATGAGCTTGCTATTGGGTATTTGAAACCTGTTTAAATTGGATAGTTTGGATAAACAGAATAGTATGAACACAAGGGTGAAACCAGAGTCTTAAGGCTTGTTTCTGTCAATGTAAATAACCAATTGATTTCTGCAGAAATTGCATCAAAGGCCGTAGGATAGGCCATGTAGTTGCATGTATAAAAAAGTTAGAAAGCATTTAATGACATTTATTAAATTGTAGGTTCATATGATCCACTTGATATTAACACGTATGAGTTATGTAATGTAACGAGCAATGCTACCTGCACTGTGAAAAAAGATTGCTAAAATGTATTCTAAATTGAGGAAAAAAAGTAGAGTTGAAAACAGCAAATCTATCTCAACTAGTCTTTCAATTAAGTTGATATCTTTATTTCATAGACCTGCAATGACTGGATCAGGAGAAAATAATTCTGATAGTGGGATATGTATTGCTATTTTTTTTTACCGTTTTCTGTGTTTATCCCTTTTTCTCTGTGTAGTTTTGTGGGTTATGGGATTTGGTTCTTTTTTTTCTTTTTTCAGAAGATAAAGTAGGAGATAAAACATTTCAACAACTCTTAGAAAAAGGAGGGTGTAAAACCAAAATATCTGAGAGAGAAACTGAAGGACAGGCATAATATCTAAACTTACTATAACTTCGTATACATAAGTATAGTGTTAGAAGATGGGGCTGAACAGAGAAAACTTACCTGGATCTAAAGCTCCCAGTGACTGTGTTAACATACCAGCTCAAAGGCTTATAGATTGTCCTGCCAATAGAGATGTTGGGCTGGGCATGACAGCACATATTTTATGTTTACAGTAACTTAAAGTTAACAGGTCTTTTAGTGATCAGTATATTAAAATCAGTTCATAATTTTTATCCTCCCTCATCAGACAAGAAATTATGATAAGACATTTCATTTTAATTTTAATATAATCTTGTTGAAAAAATGGCTGCTATATGGCAAAATTAAGAGGTTTTCTTCATGGGTCGGTTGTTTCTGTGAGTGTAAAGAATATGTAGACATTCTGAAGATGAACAGGAATAGTGTTTGGTATCTGTGGCATTTATCTAGCAATGTTCTAGAGAAAGAACACCATAGTTTTTAGAAAGAGTACATTTAGGTGTTGCTCTGCCAGTTGCATTATACGTACATAGGTAGCCCTTATTCACCAGTAACCACGTCACTGGCTCCATGGCTCCCCTAAAGCTTACAGTTGTTGTGAGAGCTCCTTCACAAGGACACTGTGAAGTCTCTGGGAAATCCTGCATACCAGATAAATAATTTACATTACAAAGTATATATTTAAATTCTCTTATATAGTTAAGAAACTTATGCTGTTTGGCTCTTTCATCACTGACAAGCCTTTCTGTTTTGTTCTTTTTAGGTTCAGAAATTATCAGTTTAAAATAAGTAAGCCTTTTTTTTTTTTAATGTTGCTGAACTTACACTTTGAAAGCTAACATCCTCTATAGCTAGAGAGAGATTAAATTCATTCTAGATACAAGTTCTCAGAGCAGTACCAAAAGCATTGCATTAATTAACTACCATCTCTGTTATAAATAAAGCACTAGATTTAATATAAATTGTATCGCATTGTAGGGTCTTACTCTGGATCCAGAGTGAACCTTACTCTTACAATAATGTCAGTTATAAAAAGAAATTAAGTAGTGCTCATTTTATAACCTGAAACTAACTTAATCTATCCTGAAAAAACAATTCATGACTCAGTTTTTGCATTTCAGGATTCTTTTGAATAGTATGATGTTGCTAACACAGCTTCAAATGTATCACTAATTTCATTTTTTGCTATCTTAGCTTTCCATAAATCACCGTTCATTTCCCATCAGTTTTTCATACTACTTCACTGCTTGCTGTCAGTTCAGCTATTATACTTGGCAGATGAACCTTTTTCAGCAGGTGTAATATGTGTAAGACAAGTAAGATGTAGCATGTTTTTTTTTTATATTTTCTTGCCAGCCTGTTGAATTGTCCAAGTTAACGCATAACTTCTGGCTTTTAGCACCTCAGCTGCTTTCTACTTTTGTGACAACAGGATGTCTTCAGCTCTGTTGTAACCCAAATTATTCTCTGGAATTTTTACTTGGCTTTTCCTCTGAACCACTTCTTCCTGGATTTGTAACTTCAAGAAGGCCATCTGACTAGCTTCACGTTTCCATTTCTGCATTCAGATCTCAGCTATCTCAATTCTGCTGCTTTTGAAGGAAAATGGTGCTCCTTTAGGTCGCTCATAACTGATGATATAATGGTTCCCATTCAATTTCTTGCATCCTGTGCAGCAATTGTATCAGTTCTAATTTTGTATATGAGTCACTCCAGGGTGATAGATGATGGAGATTCTCCAGGTTTGGGAATTCTGGTACGGAATTTATTGAACTTGTTCCAGTGCCCAGGTACTTCGGATGCCTCAGGTTCATTTTCCAGTGTTTCAGTTCTCATACTCTCACTTGCAAGCAACACTGAAGAAACAAACCAGCAGCCTGCTCCTTGGAATGGTAAAAACCTAACAGCAGCTCTATAGCACCAGCACCTCGGTTGCTTTGTGCACTTATTCATCACGTTCAATCCTTTGTTATTCTGTGAGTTACAAGCTATTTCTTGATAATTGCTTAGTGTTTTCCAATAGACTGACTTCTATTACTTAGGTTGAGCTTTCTGTATTCATACGACAAACTCAGTATTAAGGTATTGAATCTTACATTTGAAACGCTGGGTACTTTTACTTTTTACTTGATTTCTAGCAGTAATTAGAAAAATTCACTTCATTAATTATCATAAATATTTACCATATTTTTAAAGCCATCCAAGTTTAATTTATTTCAATTCACTTTCTACAAATACTTCACTTGAAAATTCCCCAGTTGAATTTGAACACTATCTCCTATCACAGAAATGGCAATTTTATCACTAAATATATAGGAAACAAACCTTGCTTTCAGATAAGTTTTTGCTGGCTTTTGGAATTCAAAGAGAAAATAATATTTACTGTGGTATTTTTTGTAATCATAAAACCTGAGATGTTTATGTAAAATATCCTAGATTTTCAAAAGGGCAGAATTAAATTTGCCAGTAAATTTCATATAAATTTCAAAGTTCTGTGAGCTTCAAATCTTATATATAATATAAACGTGATGGAAAACTGGTAAACTGCAGTTGTTGTCTTTAACCTTGTTTTTCTTGGTATTTCTAGAACGACCCCCTATCCCTTCTTTGTGCCTGACCCCTCTGGACAGAGGACTTTGTAGAGCCAAAGAGTTAAGATTTTTCTACAACTACTCAACTGGAAGATGTCACCCATTTAGCTACAGTGGTTGTGGTGGGAATGAGAATAATTTCACCTCCAGAAGATCATGTTTGAGGATCTGCAAGAAAGGTATGGGAAATGATACTGCCACAGTCTATCATAAGAGATAAATATTATGCAGGCTGAAACATTCTTGCAACTTCTGACAGTAAGTGTTGGCCTGATATAATTGAAAGTCTTAGAAAAGTGAAAATGGAAATCAGAAGACAGACAGAATGAGAGAGAAAGATGGACAGTAAAATACAGTCCACATGAGAAATAAGGCAACTTGGCATTGGTCAGGCATATGAAGACTTTAGGTAAGACAATGTTATTTTTTTCTTTAAAGAATATTTCTTGGAAACAAGACGCCTGTTATTTCCTATAATCTTGGATGTGTTAGTCATACAGCATCTAATCTTACTTTCTTCGTTTTACCTTTAGGATTCAATAAAAAAAAAGGAGAAAGAAGAGTAATAAAAATCAAGAAGAAAAGAAAGAAACAGTCAGTAAAGGCTCTGGGTGAGGAAGTCATCCCTGAAAGAATACAAGTTTGATTTTTATGGAAATGTGAACTACTATGCACCTGTGGTTGAAAGCTTTTAGTGTACACCATTTAAATGTATTTACTGTACTGATTATTTTGATTACATATTATTAAGTTGCTTATATTTTTATTATGTATTCCTCATTCATGTTAATAAACTTTACCTTTTACTTTGATAAAGGCTCTTAAATTGTAGTTTGATTGTATATAATTGTCAGAGCTGAAACAGGACAGAAGAGACTGTGTGGGTGTATAACTCATAATGATTAAAAAGATTCAAATTTACTTTATTACCCCATTATTTTTTTTAATCTATTTTTATGCTAAAGAAAGCATAATGCCTGTCAAAGAATAATCACTTGTCAAGCACAATTGTTTCAATCACAGATTAAAAGATAGCTCTATTCCTATAAAAAGGAAATAGATGCTGTGTTTGTTTTAATCAGATTTATTTTAGGTTATGCGAGATAGACTTAACTCCATCGAAGTGCATATAATTACACTATTGTAAAATGAATGAGAGATCAGAATTAACCCACCAAAAACCATAAAGAGACTGTTAATGTTGTAAATGTGTGAAGCAATGTGACAGTTATTTGCAAAGATTTAGAAATATATTTGCTGGGATCATTGTTTTTTATCCTTGTTACTGAACTAGACTCATGTCTAGCAAATTAATAATTTCCAGAAATACGTATTAAATTTTTAAAACAAACAGAACAAATTCCTTCCATAGAAATAAATACATTTGCTTTAGAGGTAACACCATGTAAACTCTCCAGTTGCCTTTAAGGGGTTTTTTGATCGGGTTTTCCTCTCCTTCTCCAAGGCACCTCTCTGGTCTTGGGTAAATCTTTTATAATGAGGTTTTTATAAGGGAAAGGAAAGAAAACAGAACAACAACAATCAAAGAGGTAGTTGGTTTCCTCTTAAGGTTTTTAGGAGAACCTTGCTGCCCATGAAACAAAAGATAGCAGGATATTTTTGAAACACTTCCCTATCTTCTTTGATGCTGTAAATCTTTTTTTAATGTATCACGTGTTTTGTCTTTATGCTCAAAACTGCTCAGATTGTTACACTGCTGTCTGTGAGAGATGGTGTAGAAGTAAATAGTTGAAATAGATGTAAGGGGCTCAGGCACTACAGCAAGGAGCAAGGACAGCAGTGACAGAATAATAAATGATCTGTTGGCCTAATCTGCCTTTGCCTGGGCACTATGAATCACATGTGTGATTTCAGAAAACCCATGTTTTGTGTGCCTGATGATCTTTGGACTAACTCCACGAGGAGGCTAAACTTTACTGCTGAAAATGAACGTATTTATGCATTCTAAATATCTGAGTGAGCGGGTGAGTAAAAGTCATAGAAATTCTCTCCAAATCTCTTTTCTGAAACTTAAATCCTTTCATGACTCTCTTAATCTAGGGTCTATTAAGTCTGATTTGAAAAATGCTCATGGAACTGAAATGTACACCAGAAAATATTTATGTAGAGTCTTATCACATAAAATGTATGAGCACCACAGACTTACAATGCAATAACTATACACATCAGACAAGTGCAGTTTGACAGGAAACTTATAAACTCCACAGACTGCTGAAAACTAGTAACACCAGTTCTCCACACAGAATTAATTTGGTGTGTCATTATCTGCTAGTTTCAGTTACAGTTTGATATCTTCCCTTGGTTTTGTTGGGGTTTTTTTCCATCATTTTTATTGATCTTACTCTCATCTGTACTCCAGGCACTATGAGTCAAGTCTGTAGCTATGAGCTGCACTGCACAGGAGCAGAGCAGTAGGTTAAATACTTGGACCAGTTGGAATTTGTCACTGCAGACAAGTGGAGAGCCCATGGTTTGCACTGCTCCCAGGCCTTTCCACTTGTAGCATAGCAACTGCCTCAGCACAGTAGGGTGTGTGGCCTCTGAGAGCAGTTGGTTGCTTTAGGTACACAAGATATGGGAGAGGCAGGACCTGCCAGGGGGCTGAACACCCTGCTAAAGCCACAGTTAACCTGCTTCTGCACTGACACTGGCTTGTGTCTGCCTGGCCAGGAATGTAGGTGAGTGCACAGGCATCTGCACCTTTTCTTGTCTAAACTGTATAGTGAAGATACAAAAATATCTAACGTTCCTTTCTTAGTCATGATAATTTCCCACGGATGGCTAGTATTAAAACTTGCATAATTGCTAGATTGTGTGATGTACTTCAGAGTGGAGACAGAACTGAGGTATGTGCAACTGGCTTCTCCAACAGCTCAGTGACTCAGTGAGGACATTCCGGATTTACGGTTTCAGATTAAAGCAAAAAAATGTGTTAAGTGCTGGATAGGTAATACATTTGCAACAGCCACAGTCTGTCACTAACGTCTGACAGATGGGCAGTACTATCCTATATACCAAGTTAAAATCCTTTTACAAAGAAACGCAGTATTCCCTGGCATGATTCTGAGATATCTGACCACGATTCCCATTAAGCTAGAACATCTTCTTGAGCTTTCTTGTGAAGGAGAATGAAACTCATTCTTCAGCAGCAGGAGTGCAACATTCAGATAACTCCAATGTTTATACAAATCTGCGTTATTGGTGGCAATGGCTCTTTAAGAAGGGTTTTTCCTCAGCTTCAAGCCCAAATAAAGGTGATGTGGACAGAGCTGAGGCGATGAGTGTCCTCTGCCCAGCTGTGACTGCAGCTCAAAACCTGGTGGTGTTTTCAGTTGTGATGGGGCTGGGATTGGAGCCTTGCAGGGGCTGGGAGGAAGGGAGTTTGCCCATGGTGTTTCTTAAGCAGTCCCACCAAGAACACTAACAAGGATTTGTAAACTCTAAGTTTTATGAGATCATAAATTAGAATGATGAACTTTCTAAAACAGAATATTCTGGATGAGACAATAGATATAAAAGATAGGAAAGAATAGATGCATTTGTTTATACACAGATTGACTTATGATCCCTGTGTCATTTCATAGCATTATCTCTCCTTCAGGCTTCCTCTTGGCCCAGCAACTTGTCCCTGCTCTGCTTGGATTCAAAACCTACAAAATCCACCCTGAAGCGCAGGAATAATCGTTCTTTCTGTCCCCGCAGAACTCTGGCTGTGTGGCTGCTGCTCATTCTAAGTCTCCTGCTTGCTGAGCTCTCCTGCACGTTAACAGGGTCTCCTCACTGAGGGTGCTCAGTTGCTCACCAGGACTGTGCAGTATTTTTCCAGAACCGCTGTAGCTAGGACAGGACATACAGGTACTCCCCCATGCTCTCCCACCCCGTACTTACATTATACTAAAGAAACTTTTTGCTTATTTACTTTGCAGTAACAGTGATTTAATAAGTGATCCATTGAGGGATCTCTTCTATCATTGCTGAGACAGAAAAAGACCTTATAGTTACAGCATCTCAACAGTACCTCTATTTCAACTGACTAAGAAAACATTACAAAGTGATTAATCTTTTAGGCTCGTTTAGTGGAAGAGAAAAAAGACTGGAATTTTGGAGACTGTATAAAAACTGCTCTGATTATAATCAGAGATTTGATCTGAGAGTGCATGCTCTTCTTAGTGTGTGTACTAGGTTTGGCCACCATACGTTACCCAGCTGCCTTTCTGTCTTGTTTTTGTATAACTCTACAGTGCATTGAATTATTTTTTCCCATAAAAAGTCCAGACTGCAGTGTGAGCTGATCTGATTTTCATCAACTCCACAAGAAGGTTCTTTTGTGCCCTTCTCCTTCATTCACCTCTTTGTGTTCCTGTGTCTCCAATATCTGCAGAACAGCTAAATGCCAGAATAAGAAAAAAGATCTGTACATTTCTCAAAGATACTTAAAGGGTGGATGTAGAAGGTGAGATAATTGAGCCACAACACAGGGAAAAGATAGGGAATCAGATGGCAGAATGGTACAGAGGTCAGAAAATGAAGCTGCGCTAAGGTATTACAGTGACTGTACATTTCCAATTAACTGGAGTCCTTTCATCCAGTCATTTCTTTCCAGCATCCCCCCTGGTTGCTTTGGAGAAAATATGCAGGGTGCCATGAAATTTCACCCACTTTGTATGATGGGAGCCAACAAGCCGAGGCAATTTTACAGAGGTTTGATGAGTTTCCACATATCATCTGACCTGCAGAAACTTGATATGTGCCCTTTGTCCATACAGATGAGGAAGCAAAATGTCTTTGAGAAATAATTTAAACTCTTTTTATTCATTCTTTTTTCCTCACATTTTTTACTAGTAAGCCCTCCTTTTTCTCCTTTTTACTTTCTATTCCCTGCATGTCTTTTCTTTCCAGTTCATTTGAGGCAGCATTTCTCCCTGCAACTCCAATCCATCTACAATTTCAAAGCTGATAGATTTATTTGCATTTTCATAGAATGATAGAAAGGTTTGGGTTGGCAGGGACCTTAAAGATCATCTAGCTCCACCCCCCTGCCACGGGCAAGGACACCTTCCACTAGCCCAGGTTGCTCACAGCCCTGTCCAACCTGGCCTGGAACACTGCCAGGGAGGGGGCAGCCACAGCTGCTCTGGGCAACCTGTGCCAGGGCCTCACCACCCTCACAGGGAAGAATTTCTTCCTTAGATCTAATCTAAATCTACCCTCCGTCAGTCTAAAACTGTTACCCCTCATCCTGACCCTTCACTCTGTGATGCAGAGTCCCTCCCCACCTTTCCTGTAGCCCCTTTCAGCACTGGAAGACTGCTCTACAGTCTCCCCAGAGCCTTCTCTTCTCCAGGCTGAACACCCCCAACTCTCTCAGCCTGTCCTCACAGGGGAGGTGCTCCAGTCCCCTGATCATCTTCATGGTCTCCTCTGGACCTGCTTGAGCAGGTCTATGTGCTGGGTGCCCCAGAGCTGGACACAGCACTGCAGGTGGGGTCTCACAGGAGCAGAGTAGAGGGGGAGAATCCCCTCCCTCGCCCTGCTGGCCACACTTCTCTTGGTGCAGCCCAGGACACAGTTGGCTTTCTGGACTGTGAGAGCACATTGCTGGCTCACAGGTAGTTTTCCATCCACCAGTACCCTCAAGTCCTTCTCCTCAGGGCTTCTCTCAACCCACTCCTTGCCCAGCCTGTATCCGTGCTTGGGATTGCCCTGACACATGTGCAGGACCTCACACTTGGCCTTGTTGAACTTTGTGATGTTTGAGAAAATCTTCATCTTTCTAGATTCTACCTTTCAAACATATTAAAATGGACCTCAGGATTATGATTCATAACCCGTTGCTTTCAGTGGTATCTTCTGTTGAGAAAGAACCATGTTCAAGTAAAGTGAAATACACATTTATATGCACAAATGAACATGAACGCCTAATATTTTATTCATAGGCAACACATGAGAGGAGTTTCCTTGGTTTTGCTTATGCCATAATCTCTTTTGAACATGTAGCATTGTCACATTGGGAGTCACTCTAAGGAACTGAAGGGATTAATGCCTCAAACATTCATCGACATAGAAAACCTCAAGGAAAAGCCTTTGTGATTAGTCGAAGGAATGCAACCTAAGGAAGCACAGTGTATTGAAGGATGCACGTCCCCACTCCCTTGATGTTGTATTGCCAAACTCCTTAGATAAGCCTCAAAGGGGGGAAACGTGGGCTGAGTGAAACCAGATGTTCGGGTTAAAAGACTGATAAGAGAGATAGCCAACACCAGGGGGACCTAAGCAAAAACTGAGGAAAAAATAAGGGGGGAAGTGGGACATGGAGACAAAAGCATGACCACCAACTCAACTGGACATGGTGGATGGGGCACCCCGTTCCCTCTCAATGCATGCACAGAACCCATGCTCCACCTTTTCCTCATCTCTCATGGAAATGATTTCATGGAATACCTGCCTCTCTTGGTCTAGTATGCTAATCAGCTGATAAGATGAACTTAAAGGGCAACAGAAAAATTTGCTGTGTGTGCACCCACCACCCAAGATTACCAGATCTGAGACAATGCTGGAACCTGGAGTGGTGATCCGGACTCTCTTTCTCCCCTTTCTTTTTCTTTTCTTTCCTTTCTTCTTTTCTTTCTTGTTGATTTACAAGAGATCACATTGCTTACTATCCTTTTCCAAGTTTAAGCTGTTTCTACTGCAAGTAAAACATTTTATCTGGTCATCTGGTGTCGCTTCACCTTAACTTAACCCGAGGGGATCACGGAACCTTTACGATTTCCTGGGCTCCCAGTCCAGGTCCTAACAGACACTTGTCAAGGAGTTTTTTGACATGACTGCTCTGTCCCTGACCACGGGCAAGGTAGGCACCCTGCCTCATGGGGACCTGACACGCAGAATCATAGAGTCATCAAGGTTGAAACTAATCCAACCATTAGCCTCTCACTGACTGTTCCCAACTACACCAGTTCCCTCAGCACTATGTCAGCCCGACTCTTAAACCCCTCCAGGGATGGGGACTCCACCACCTCCCTGGGCAGCCCATTCCAACGCCTAACAGCCCGTTCTGGAAAGAAATGCTTCCTGACATCCAGTCTAAACCTTCCCTGGCACAACTTGAGGCCATTCCCTCTTGTCCTGTCACTTGTTACTTGGTTCCAGAGACTCATGCCCAGCTCTCTGCACCCTCCTTTCAGGGAGCTGTAGAGGGCGATGAGGTCTCCCCTCAGCCTCCTCTTCTCCAGACTAAACCCCCCCAGTTCCCTCAGCCGCTCCCCGTACGACCTGTGCTCCAGACCCTGCACCAGCTCCGTTGCCCTTCTCTGGACACGCTCGAGTCACTCAATGTCCTTTCTGTAGTGAGGGGCCCAAAACTGAACCCAGTCATCGAGGTGCGGCCTCACCAGTGCCGAGTACAGGGGTGAGATCCCTTCCCTGTCCCTGCTGGCCACGCTATTGCTGACACAAGCCAGGATGCCATTGGCCTTCTTGGCCCCCTGGGCACACTGCTGGCTCCTGTTCAGCCGGCTGTCAATCACCCCCCAGGTCCCTCTCTGACTGGCAGCTCTCCAGCCACTCCTCCCCAAGCCTGTAGCGCTGCTGGGGGTTGTTGTGGCCCAAGGGCAGCCCCCGGCATTTGCCCTTATGGAAACTCCTCCAGTTGGGCTCAGCCCACGGCTCCAGCCTGTCCAGGTCTCTGCAGAGAGACACAGGGACGAGACCCCCCCGACGTGCCCGATTCCTCGGCCCGGCGGGGTGCAGACGCCGCTGGGAGCGGGGCCGCGGCCCAGGGGCTGCCGCGGGGCGCGGGTGGGCGCAGCCCGGCCACCGGGCGCCAGGTGGCAGCGCCGCGCCGCGCCACGCCGTGGGGGCCCCACGGCCCGCCCATGGACCGCCCACGGCCCGCCGGTGCTGCGCTGCGCTGCTCCGTCTGTCCGCAAGGAAAATTGGGGAAAAAACAGCCTACCCCGCGGGGTGGGGGGCATTTGTCACAGCGGCAGTGCTGGAGAGAGATGTTCTCCCAGCCGACCATGAGTAGTTTCATTGTTTGCAAAACCGTACGTACCCGTGAACTTTTCAGATCAGATCAAAATGGTGGTAAGTGGTGGAATTGGCTTTATTTCTTCACGTGGTTTTAAGCCTTCTTTGGGTAAAGTACAGTTAGTCGTGCTCGTGTAGACCCCCTTGGGGCTGTCATTCCGGGGCCTTTCGGCCAGACCAGGGGTAGCTGAGGTACTGTGGGGCCCCTCTGCGTCTCTGAAGTGCAAACTGCACCAGCTGAGATGTCTCAAATACCTGTAGAGTCAGAAAGTTCCAATGACAGCTAAATAAGTAGAACATAAGACTTCTGAACCAAAATAAAAAAAACAAACCCCACAAAACTCCACTGAATTTGACATGCCAAAACAAACGCGGCCTATGTAATAAATCTTCCTGTTAATTCAAATGTCTGTCTTGAACATGTGTGCTTGGCTGGAATACATGGGTTATTTTGTAGGTTACAGTGTACAACATAACCCTGTTGTAGACTGCAGCCTAGACCTAATTGGTCTAAAATAATGCAGCCAGGCTCACTTCTGATGAAATTCCCCTACCTCAGGTGACACCGTTTATTTCAGGGAAGTTAATTTCTGTCACTGTTCAGAATCAGAGCTAATCCCCGGGTTGTATCTGTTTACATTGCCTAGAGGTTTAGAGTGCCAGTTCTTAGTTGTTCACTGATTATAAAACTCAGACATTCTCCTGTTGATGTAAGATCCTAGAAACACCAACACGTGCAAGTGCCAAATGAGTATTAAAGTCATATGACTGTTCTTTTAGTGACCCTAGAGTGTGATTTCACAATTCTTATTATCCAGTGGCTGTATGGATTTAGAGTATTCCTGCCCCCTTTCCCTCTTCCAATTTTTCCTGACCCTGGCTTGGGGTTGGTTTGTTTGTTGTTGGGTTTTTTTTGTTTGTTTTTTTTTTTTTTTTTGGTTTTTTCCTTAGTTTTGGGCTTTTTGCTGATTTCATTTTTGAGGAAAAGATTCTTCAATGGCCAGATGAATTCACTCATCCAGTTCACAACATGTTCTACAAATGTTTCTGCTGGTAAGAAGAGTGGATGAGCAACAGCTAGTGAAAAGCAGGCAGAATACTTCATCTTGTTTCGTGAACAAATTTAATGGTTATCATTTTAATGAGCACTTACAAAACCATGACCTTTGGGAGGTCCTTAGGGACTTCCATAAGGAGCACTGGTGTTACAGGTGTTAGTGTTATTTGAGCTCAACGCTCCATGAACTCCACGTTTGTTCAGCATACTATTGTCATGTGCACACAGCAACTGTCTGTTGAGCTGGAGAGCAGAGATTCTGTAGCACAGGCACCAGCTGTACAAGTGACAAACGCTCTAAGACACATTTTAGGTCCTGATACAGAATTCTTGTAGAAAGACAGACGTTAATTTTGCCTTGTCTTCAGTTATGGCAGTTTTCAAAGCAGGCAGCTCATACTTGTGTTTTCTAATCATTAAAGAAATGCAGCCTAGAGATCTGTGCAGCAGCAGTAATGTTCCCGCTGCCTTTTTTCTACCCTTGATATTTCAAAGACTTATTTACAGGTGAGTTTTGGTGGTGTGGGGTTGTTTGGGGGTTTTGTTGTTGTTGTTGGGGTTTTTTTGTTGTTTTTTTCGTGGGTATAAAGCAAAGTGGCATTTTAAATTACGCACTTGCTTGATTTTGAGACTTGGATTCTGACCTTTAATGCAGTTTTACATTTGAGGAATGCAGCAGGATGCATTTGAGGCATGGAAGTGTTTCCCTGTAGAGCTTTTCAGCACTGCCAGGACGGGACACAGCGCGGCCCCCGCGGTTCCTGGCAGAGGCGGGCCAGGTCAGTCACGCAGCTCCCGCGCACTGTTTGCCTCTCATTTATTTCTCGGGGTCTGGTTCGAGGGGGAGGCGGAGGCATCTCGGTGGCTCGGTCCGTGAACAGACAGGTCCCGTGGTCCCCTCCGCGCCTTTCCCGACCCGTTTCGGCGCGTTAGCCCCTACCCGGGGCGGCCGAGCGGCAGGGACCGGGGGCGAGGCGCGGGCAGCCCGCCCCGCGCAGGACCCGCCGCCGGCCGCGGGCGGCCCCGCTCCCGCCGGGGAGCGCCGGCGGAGCCCGGCTGCCCCGGGACCAGCCCTTTGAGAACGAAAAGTAACTTCGGGGCGGCTGCAGGCGGGGTCGGGGTGATGTAACAGGAAGCGCTGCCGTGCCGCCCGCCCGCCCGGGAGCTGCCGGCGCTGCCCGCCGCGGCGCTCCGCTCGCCCGGCAGCAGCAGGCGCGGCCGCGGCGCTCGCCCGGCGGCGGGGTCGGGGCACCGCTGCGCTCCGGCCGGCCCACGAGTCTTGGGAGGCGGCAGGGAGCGAGGCGAGGCACCAGGGAACGCGGCATCTCCTGCCGCTCTCGCCGGCGAGGGAAAGCAGCCCGGTGGCTCCGAAAGCGCTCCCGCACGGCTCGGCGTGGTGAGTCCGGGCTGCCGCGTGCTCTCACCGGAGAGCGGCGGGTTGGTTTCGTGCCCTCCGGGAGCACGGCGAGTCATAGGCGTGTGTGCCTTAACCCCGGCGTGGGGGATGTAACCTGCAGGGAGAAGGGGGTATGCCTGAGGGAAAGCTTCGTTTGTTTTTAGTGAGCGAAACGTTGAGTTGATTTTATAGCTGGTGTTGTTGTTATATACCTTCGAGGAATAATCACCGATAAATAGAAAGGGAGGTAAAAATACCCTAATCGGCACATAAAGGATTCTGTCTCAAACCCCTCATATTTGCTAACCAAATTCCTGTCGTTGCATCTGGAGAGAATTAGCGGCTCATTGGTTTGAAAAGGGTCCTTAAGACTAATTCAGTACAACTGGAGCTCTTCCAAGAGAGGCTGAATTAGGTGACAAAGTGGTGTAGATTTTCTTACCGAGTATTCCTTTAATCTCATTGACTCTATTGTACCGGGAAGAGGTCATACTTGATTTAGTTCATAGTTAGGTTTTGTATTGCAGTTCCACAACTAAAAAGATAAAGCTTCTGGTTTGTTTGGACTTTCTGTTTCCTTGAGAAAAAGCTCGAGTTTGAAGCTCCTACGCGTGCCGGGCTGTTACTGTTTGACATTTTTCCCGCAAACGCCGAACTGATTTATTGAAAGGTAATTGGCTGCTATTTCATTTCCTTGAGAAACTATTGAACGGCGGAAAGTGTGTGATCCTGTGACAGTATCAGCTGAGAGACGGTTAAGAGTCTTGCCACTTCTTCAGTTTTCCAAAACAGATGCGATATCCCCCGTTTTTACAAATACGGTTGCATGAGAGTGCTACCTCTAGGCATTTGCTTTTGTGTGGGAGCAATGGGTCTGTAGAATCAGGAGAAGAAATCTTGTTTCCAAAGGGATAGTTAAGAAAAAGTATAGCCTATAAATCACGCTTGGATATGATCTACAATGATTCATTTAGTCATCCGTACGTTTTATAGGGGCCGAGATTTAAGTAATAATAATAGCTGAGGTTTTTTGCTCTCTACCTTCATAAATTTATGCCAGGTATCCTGGGGCCAGAGTTTGCTGCTCTTACAGTTGTGCCAATGCAGAGTCTTTCCAGTCATATTGTACATACTGGCGATATTGTAATTAATTTGCACTAATAAGTTTAAACCCGTTCAGATCAGTGATGTGCTAAAAGCCTGACTGTTGTGCTGAATCTGAGGTCCTTTCAACGGTCACACTAGATCTGGATAAATATGAATAAGACCAGATCTAAACCCATGTGTGCTCTTTCAAAGTACACATGCTGCAATACTGTCTGAAATTCACAATGAAAAACAGTGATCTGTATTTTCGCGGTATTTACTTTTGTAAGTCTGCTCAAACTCTCACGGGCTTCGCTGCATATAGTCCAACGTCTTTATCCGACTTCAAAGTCCTCAGCACAAAAGGCACTTGGTGACACTAAATCGAACAAGGTGACACCAGATAAAAAGTGTTGATGTTGTTTTAATGATCAGTGCAGTAGGAACAACTGTCTTCAGAAGTATTTCAGCTATATGATTTAGATTCTTATTTTATGCTCTTCTCAAGTAACTGGTTTAGGTTGTGGTGGGACTGCCCACATAGGAAGTGTCAGGTACATATGTATTTGCAGGTTTAATGCCAGAATCTACATTATTTGCAGATTAAGAAAAGACACTGGCAGGATAGTGATGTAGAACAGTGTGACTGCACTATTAGTGGACAAAACTAAGTACCTGAATACATGACATGCACTGCAAGTTCAAGAATTGCATGATATATGTACTGTCAACTTCAAATGTTATTGTACTCTGAATTCCTGATCAGTTGGAGTCTTGCTCTGGATTAAGAAATGTAGTGTTTGTCCCTTTGAATAGGCTTTTCCTGATACAACACAACTCTTTGAAATACTGGCCCACTGAGAGCCAGTGGGAATTTTCCCACTGACTGTCAAAGGGCAAGATATCATAAATGCATTTTTCTGTTGAAGGAATTATACATGCATCACCCATCCAGTCTCTTGAATTCTGAAGTCTGTTGGCAGCCGTCTTCTGATAACTTCTATTACTTTATGATTTTCTATTATTCTATTACTTCATTATTTTGATAACTTCTATTTGAATGCTCAAGTTAAACACAAACCTGCGTGTCTCATTCTTGGCAACTAATGTCTGAATAAAGAGACCTACTCCGGAACACAGTATTGCTCTGTGGGCTGTCTGGGCATTGCAATCCAGATTTAGACTAGGATACAATTAAGAACAGAACTGAAGGAAGAAAGCACACTAATACATTTCCTTTGCCACCAATATAATTACTAATGTAGTTCTATATTCTCTGTGTTCGAGTTATTCAGCTGCTTTGAATAGCATTCCTAGCATGTGCAAGAGCTGGGTAGGATTGAGCCCACAGGAGTCCACCAAATCATACCAATAAAAGATTCGAACTGGTCCACAGCCATGTGGAAGAAACTATTGCTATCAGTATGTTTTTAATACTAACATGGTTACGGCAATATTTAAAAAGTGTGTATCTCGTCACTTCTATAGTAAATACTGAACACAACATAGGCTATTTATGAAAGCGTTTGAAGGAATTTCTCCAGTGAGAAGTCCAAGTCTACCGTTAGGAATACAAAATATAATTTCTCTTTAAGAAGTAGTTCCCATCTGCTCCCAATGTGTTTACAGTGTTCTTGATCTAGCAAAATTCCTTTTGTGCTTCTGATTAGCTGTCACTCCTATAGGGCATGTACACAATATTGGCATTACCTCAGTGTTACAGTCACCCCTGTTCTAAAAGCATGTGTAGCTATGTCATTGGGTTTCATATGTAGTAGTTTCCTTGGTTAAGCTTTACACTTATAGAAAGCAGTCTCTTAGTTGCTCGTGTAACTGTTCTGTTACTGGGACATATTTTCAGTCTTTGGTGTAGCAGATTGTCAGAGCTCTGGAATTAACTATATCTTTGATACCACTGTGTCAAGGAAGGAATGAATACTTCTATTACCAAAACAGATGTGAGTTGACAAACAAATAACTTTTAATCAGTAAAATAAATCTGGAAGTGTTTTTGTGTATGTGTTTATGTGTATTAGACATGTAATAATATATATAATATTTCTATGTACATATGTACAGTATATGCGGGTTGGTATCATGCTGACTTTTATTATTCCTAATGTATCAACTAAAGAGAGAACATGTACGTTTTAAAAGAGATTTTTGAAGTAAATTAGTCCTAAACCTCACCCTTTGTTTAGAAAACTGTGAGTCATGTATGTTAATATTTTAAATTGAACACATTTGAATCTTGTTTCCTTTTAATATTTAAAGGAAAAAGGAGAAAGCTTTCCATGGCTGTGCACTGCACATTTTTTTTCTTTTTTGTACTCACATTGGCAATTCTGATGTTTTCAGTGTAATGCGCTTGCACAAAGAGCAGCAGAAATTAGCCTATTTACTTACCTGTTACCTTAAGGGAGAATTCCACAGCCAGTGTAGTACAATATAAGATCTTCTTACAAATTTTTTTTCCATTGGAGCCGTTACATTTTTTTTTGTTTCCATTTGTTTTTAGAAACACTTTTTCTTTTTTTCCTGTTTTAGAATCTGGGCAAAACTGGAAGGCTAAACTTTTGCATTTTCTAAGTCTTGGCTTCACGGTTCTCTCTCATGCGTATCTGCCTTAGCCTCCCAAGCTTGCTTATACTGTTTACATTTTCCCAGCAAAGCCATTCTTTTTCTGTCCCAGTTCTGTGCAAACACTTTCAATCACTGCTGCAGTATACGCTGTCCAAAAGAACAGAAGTGATTTATTTAGAGTTGCTTTTCCTTGGAAAGATGCATTTGAAATGCACTTAACTGAATGTAATGCATTTAAAAAAGACTTTCCATGAGAGAATCAGTGTACTCGCTTCAAGAAGAGAAAACAGATTCTCAACTGGTGTAAATTTGCATGTGTCTCTGAAGCTGTTACCTTTTAATTATAGCATAGATGTCACCCAAGACTTTTCTGACAGTTTTGGCCACTATTAAGCTGTAGCTGACCGTTAAGATGCTAATTGAATTTTAGAAAAATAAACCAATGTTGTATTTCTGGATTTATGCCTGGATCATGCAGGCCTTATTTAAAAAATATTCTAAACAAAATTAGTGACACAGTTTTGTTTAATGAAGCCTGTACCAGTCTGACTTCTCATATAACACCAAGGACAGGGAGCGAAACGCAGTCATTAGTGATTTTCTTAAAACTATTTATTATGTTCAAAGCAGCTACCTCATATACTGTTGTATGCCATCAGCTGTGTTTAAGCTGAATATATTTTTAGTTCCTAAAATCTATATCATCTTTTCCACATATTCTTTGATAATTCTCAGCTTGGAAGCTGCACAACCTTGATGCTCGTATGGGCATAAAGTATCTCTCTTTGTATGACCATTTAGATTTTTCCCTCACTTTTTTCCTTCCCCATTACAGTGGTAAAATCTTGGTAATTAATTTTAATAAGCTTAGTATTATTTTAAATTTGCTAATGCTGATAGAGCTTCATTAAAATAAAGCAAAAGATGTACTGAGAACAAATTTGTTATAACAAAACTCAGTTGTTTTAGGCTTTAAAATATTTTTCGTATTAATATTATAATAAATTAATATAGTTTGTCTCCCAATATATAATCCTTCCTGGACAGAAATTTTAAAATACACATTTCAAAAATGAACAAGAGCTTCGGACATCATACTTCTTTCCTCTGTGGTTGCATCTATGTATGTATTTACTGCCCTAAATGGATCCAAAAAAAATGATACTGTGTAACCTTTGATTACTAAAAGGCCACATTTTTGCAATGATTATCCTGAAATGTTCTGTATAATGGGGATATTGGCTCTTTTGTTCCTGTTAGGGAAATCCAGCAGGTGTCACTCTGGGGATTAAATAAGGAATATTTGACAAACTGAGATAAATTTGTTTGGGAGAGGACATGTAAAATTTAAAAGTATTTATTCTAATACATTTTTCCAGGATAATTTTTTCCCATGCATGCCTTCTTAATTATTAACTTTCATTTTTTAATTACATGATAGAGTGGGTGTATTTGTCTTTCCGTGTATCCCTTTGAACATGAAAACTGACACAATAGTTAGTATTAAGAGTATACAATGAGAAGTTTTACTCACAGGTGTCAGTTTTGAAACATAAAGAGCTGGGAAACAGTTAAATATTGCCTTTATGATATTAGAAATGCTTTTGTCATCTTCTCTGGGAACCAAAATTATTCTTTTTGTCAATGGAAATTCTAGTTGCACAAGTAATGTGTTTTCAGTTATGATGAATCCAAGGAGGTGCTCTGCAGTGGGCCGCTGGCCAGTGAACATATTTAATGAAACTGTTTACATATTGTTTTCTGTTTGAATTAGCTAAAATTGACATGATAGGTGGCTATCGTGATATTTTTGACATGATAGGTGACATGATGGGTTTCACAGTAAACAATATTTGGAGAAAATTTTTCACGTTGCCCTGAGCTGTTAGTACAAGAAAGTACAAGCTGTGCTTTTTGGGAAAAAAAGTAGAAAAAAAAGTCTTGTTTATTGCACAGAGTGTTACTTCAGAGCATGGTATAACAATGTGCTTGTTGCATTCTGGTGGAATTGTACATGAGTGTATAACTCCATATTCTGTGGGTTCCATATTGTGTGGAATTGGAGCATAATTGTTAAAAATTTGGGGGTTTCTAGAAGGGATTCTTGTTTATTTCCTGAACCATGTTAATGCCAGCTTGTACTGATACAAATACCTCAGCAGGTAGCTTTCAAAGGCAGTCCACAACTACAAGTCTCTTTTCAAATAGAAGGAAGTGGGTTTTTATAAATACATGCAGACATACATGTATTTTTATATATGCATAAATGTGTGTATGTATATATATTTTACATGTATATATTTTACTTTTTTTTTTTTTTTTTTTTTCTAAATCGTCTCATTATAGAACTTTTAACCTCAGGCCACTTTGAACAATCCAGTTTCCTTTCTCTCACTTCTTTCTCCTGTTTAAGCCTCCATCCTGTTCCGTTTTTTAATTCAACTTCCTTTCCTGTGATGACTCTGAATGAGTCACTTTGCCAGGCATTAAGAATGTGGCTTGACAATATTTCTAAAAGCTTATCCTACACTGGTTCAGGCGGATGAAATTAACCTCTGCCTTATCCTTCCTCTCAGAGAGAAATGTCTGGTGTTCACACATCTAGTTTCTTGGAAGGGGAAGGTGGGGGTGAGAACCCTTTCCATAAATGACTATATATTGAAATTCATAGTCATCCTCCTTAAAGAGGAACAACAGATGTGTGTACCGTAACAGAGCATCAAGATCGGTAACCTCTTATAAATTGATTTAGTATTTAGTCGGGAAAAAGTTAGTTTAAACAAGTTCAGGAAAGCCAAAATTAAGGCTCTTTCCTGAGTGCTATGCAAGTACTCTCTGCATGGCCACCATTCTGCGTTCTTCATTTCTTATTAAACGTTTCGTTTATTGCATCATAACATTGAAGGAAGGCCACCAGGATTGTGGGTTTTTTTCTACATAGCTAGCAGCAATCGGAAAAAGCACATGCTTAACACTAAGTGGGCACTTAAACACTGAACTAAATTGTAGCCTTTCTTGTGGTTATGTGCATGCCAGTGATAGTGTGGGGTTGGGGGGGGGTGGTGTGTGTGTGTGTGTTCTGTTGTTTCTTTTGTTCTTTGGGTTTTGGTTTGTTGATTTTTTTTTTTTATTTTTTTTTTTCCTTTCTCTGTTTTGGAAGAAGTGTCTAAAGAGAGATTTTTAAAAAAAATGTTTCTAATCGGTTAATCATGTATGTGCATCAGGAAATAAAAGCCTTTCTGCTGAAAACAAACAGGGAAAATTAGAATCCCAGAGAAGACTATCTTTCCAAACCAATACGCAAAATAGAGTAAGAACTCCCATCAAGTTAAACTGCTATTGCAGTGTTCTCTTTACCCCATGGAGCTGGGGAATCTCATACTCCATCAGTTTTTACTAAGGGAGATCTGAAAGATTGCATCCCTTCTGTCATATTCTGTGTGTTATGTCATAAGTGTAATTAACATTGACACAAATTACACAACAGTGAGTAAAGTAGAAATATAAAATTTGTTCATTTCTATTTGCTATCACAATATAGGTTTTATATAAATCAAGAGTAATGGTTGTAATTGGAAGAACAGTTCTGTCTTGAGTAAAATAATTGGTTATTCATTTATATTAATTTAAATTTATGTTTAGTTTCTTGTACTGGAAATGCTTAATTTCTGACTAAAGGAGGTGATCTGAGCAGCCCTCAAATCTTGATAATGTCATTCTTGGATTGATTATGGAGGCTACAGCATGGTTTTACAAGAGCTTTATGCCCCTTTACACCTCATGGTGGATGCACTCTCTCAGAATTTTGGGGGTTTCTATGAAACTAGATATAAAAACATCATTCAGATGTTTTTAAGATTTTAGCATGAACCACTGGGGTAGCTGCTGGGCCTAGGGGTTTTTTTCCTCCCCCCCCCCCCCCCCCCCCAGTTATTTCAGAAGAGATTGTACAAGTAGAGTTTCTTCTCTAGAGGAGATCCCTCTTCTAAAAACTATGTGTGAGATCCAAGGGTAGAATATTTTAACTGGACACTTTTTATTTAGAGCTACAGAGATAAAATAGTCTGCTGACATGCTAAGCTTTTCCTAGAGTCACATTACAGCTCAGTGAAGGACATGGCAGTAATTCAGGTTTGTTGGAAGGATGGCAAAATACTTGCGCTCTCTGTGCAGGGGCACTGGGGCACCAGAGCATGTCAGTGTACACTGCCATCCGTAAGATTAAGTGTGTAAGGTTAGGGTGAAGTTGGCATCAAAAGAGCCCAGATTCAAAGCAGATGGGTGGGACTGATTGCAGTAAGTTTTCTAAGTCAGACTAGACAAGGGGAGAAAAGATATTGTTGAAAGATGTTTTGTTAAATGAAGACAGACTGGCGTGATAGACAGTTATCTGTGATAACTCAGCTTCATCAGGGGATACACATTTGCCAAACCAAAGTCTTCAAAAATAGCATTATACCATGGAGGAATGTGGGACTTCTTAAACCAAAGGTTTTGTTTATTTTATTTTATTTTTACAATTTCTTTAGCCATTGTGTTTCCTAGATTTCCAAGTTTTTATATTTTTAAACATTTACAGTTGTTAAACTGGACAGTTGTCCAACTGCTTCTTCCTTAAATACTAATTAACATTAAAAGCATGAAGTCTGGAAGCAGAGAAGCAAGGAAGATAAAATGATGGAAGGAATGACAAATGCACAAAGAAAAAAGATCTGAACCTCAAAATATATTTCCCATAGGCAAGTAAACTGTGAACAAATCAGTAGATGGAACGATGTTGTCTTTAGCATGACCTTCTGATTGCAGAGACAAAACTGAGTCAGGTATCCTGTGGTCAGTCAAAAGCCATTTCTTTACATACATAGTCAGTTGGCTAAACTGAAAGATTCCTTTAGATGGTGAGAAATCTGTATCTGGAGTTATGTGTATGACATGAATTCAGAGTAGGGTTGCTAAATTAATTGTCTATTCGGTATTTTAATTTATCAACAAAAGCAGATGTTGGGTTTCAGTACATGATCTAGTTAAAATACCAGTAGCTGCAGTGATATGTTAGTTCATTATTTGTCATACAGAGTGAAGGTGAAACATTTAGTTGTCACACATGGAAGGTGATTATTACCACATCTCTTCTTCATCTGTGCAAGGGAAGGATTCTTCCTATTTCTGCTATCATGCTAACTTTAAATGTACTGACTGTAAGACTCCATCATATCTCAGAATTTAAACCTCTGATTTTTCCTTTTTCATTCCCATTCTTGTCATTTGTTGCCCTTCACAGGTAAAATGATTCTTCTGTCTTCTCAGTGTTTACAAATCCTTCAGGCATTTATAGGTAAATATTTTTATTTGTCTTATTCAAGTTATGCAAAGATGTGGGGTTGTTTTGTAAGGCTTCACATCCAGTTCACAGCCCACTCAAAACTTCTCTAGGTGTGCCAGGGTCTTTTTCTCACCTCTGTTACGTGCCCTGATTTGTGCACGTGCAGTCCCACATTACATTGGTTCCTTTGCTGCCCTGCATCCGCTATTAAGAAAAATTGCTGAATGAGAGTAATAGAGAGGAACAATGGGCTATTACAGGATGTTCAAGACAGGGTCATTACAGTATATTTTCTTGTGCAATCTTGTTATGAACAAGCTTCATATTTACCAGCTTGCTTCATTTGTCAGCACCCTATTATTAGTGTTGTAAGGCTACAAACTGACTGTTTTCTAACAGAGTTCAATTTGATGAAATATAAACTTCATCTAATAGTTCTGTGGAAAGCTGCTTTACAATATTTATAATAAATTTATGTATTTTGTAACTATTCACTATTTATTTATCATCAACAGTAATGAGAAAAAGAGCCAGGAAATTTTTCACTACCAAACTACAAATTAGCTCTAGCATACTTAGCAAAATTAAGTCATGGAAGCTTATGATGGGCTGTTGAATTTGAAAGTCTTGACAGGTCATTTAAAAAAAAAAAAAAATTGCTTTTGAAGTTTGAAAAAGAAAATGGCTTTTTCACAGTGCTGCTTTTTGACATACAGAGTATTTTTTCCATAATTTCCAACGCTTGGAATCCAAAGGGTCAATTTGATGTAAAAGGTGAGGATAAGAAATAGCACCTAGTGGGCCTCTGAAGCAGCTGTGGACTGTTTTTGTGATTAAATTAATGGTTTTCTAACTAAAGGACACCCACTAATGAGCACAATTGCTAACATTTAAGAAAGTTTTCAGCTAATGTGAAATAAGGAGTTCAAGGAAGAGGATTCAGTCAAATTTGGGAAGACCTGAATTCGGGTTTGAGATCCAGGAGTTAGTAGAATAGACTAGAAACCAATCCACAGGGATTTGGGATGCTGGTGAAAACTGCATATGTTTTCAGCATTGTATGAAAATGTCCCAATCCTTAATCAAGACACATAATTTTCTTAGACATAGTCTTGTTTGTGTTCTTGGAATAAACAGCCTAATTTTGAATACTGGGCTATATTTGTGTAATAGAGCCTAAGGAATGGAAAACTAAGGGTACTGTAGGTCAGTATTGAGGTTAGCAGAACTGTGAGGAGGAAGTCTGGCAGCTGAATATCCTACAGCATGTCTCAGTGCTGCCTTCTTTCACATGCAGGGACAAGGGGGATGGGGGAATCAGCCACTACAGGAATATACATGTGAGTCTTGTTCTTGCAGATTAAGAAACATATTAACTGTCATGAAGTGTCAGCGGATGAGATTTGAGTTAATGCTACTCATCAAAAGCTTTTCCAAATTGTACAGTTTTTGTCCAGTTTGACAAATGGCTCACTGGAAGTGTTAGAGACCAACTGTTTTTCTTCAGCCCTCTGACTCCATTTGGCATTTGAGTCTTCAATTCTACAAAATCCTTGAAGTCACTAGTATATCCCATATTTCTATATACTCAGTGAAACTGTACGGATGATACACAGAGAACAAAACAAGGTGTGCAAAACCAGCAACAATTTAAAGGGAGTTGTAAGTGGGGGGAAAAAAAAAACTAGGGACCAGCAAGAAAGTACTGAAGAGAAAGTATGTGTTGGAGAAAATGTCTTTTGTCCACTGGGTACACACAACCACTCCTTTTGAAAGGTGAGACATAGAGGGTGCTCAGTAATTATTTTCCACACCTAATGTAATTTTTATCCATTTAATAAAGATCATTAATATATCTCTTGGTATAGAAAGGGGAGCATGCACTGCTTAATGTAAAAATAAAGCAACTAATTAATGCAAGTCAACAGTATTTGTGTCACATTAACTACAGCACAATAGTTAATGTATTTGTCCTAAAACACCACATGTTCTTATGTGCATGTATGTAAGCAGTTTTTGAACTAAAATAGCTCCAAGAAATACATGCGGATTTCCAGAATCCATTTGTAACTTTTTAAAGCGAGCACTGAAATGCTTATAGCGTTGAACAAGTCAAAAGTATTTCATGTGATAGTTTTTTTTAATCGGCTGGGTTTCCAGTGGGGTAACCTGCAGCTCATTGCGAAAATCTTTTCTCTTGACTCTCTCTCGAGATTGTAAGCATACTCTATTAGAAAATAAATTAGTTCCAGTCCCATAGAGAGGGATGAACTCAGCTTGTCACAGACAGACAGTTGTTTCCTGACATTGGGCACTTGGTTAACAACTTCCACTGTTTGAAGATGTCACGGGTCATATGGATTCTATGTGTTTGTGGCCCTTTGGGCTTAACAGGAAGGTCACCAAGTTATCAAGCAACTGCTGTCTGTTTGAAGAGATTCGACTGCCTTTCCTGCCCCTCTGTTAGAGAACCTTAGCTTTCAAAGAGAAAACAGTGTTGTGCCTGTGAATATGCCAGTATCTAGACCTTGTTTGCTAGCTAAAAACAGAAAAAAAAAAAAAAAAATCAAGTGTAATTATTTTCATTCTCATTTCCTTTGTGTTCCATGTGATCCTATTGACTCTCTTTTCATCTAGCATAGTCTCTGTGGAGCAACCAAATATATCTTTGCTTTATATCTTTTCTGTGCTCTGAGAGTCTTTCCAAAGCTGTCTGTATCCCCAGATCTTTAGGAGAAGGATTCCTACTTCTCTGCAACCCTCTGGAAGAACTTACTGTGTTTTCCCCATATAACCTGGGTGTATATGTTGTAATAAAACAAAGCATAGAATAATCCTTGCTCAACAAACCTATATGGATAATACAAAGGGCGGTTGAGCCAGAAACTTTGTTTCCCCAGTATAGCTTTTGACTGACTTTATCCTGATTGCGTGAGAGCATGGCTATCAAAACACCTGTTCCTAAGTTGCATCTCTTTCAAAGAAGCGCAAGATACGCATATGGAAATTCTAGTTATGTGATCCTTTGCAGGAATGTAACTATTATTGTAGCCAGTGTTAAGGGACAACTAACACAAAATAAGAGTTGTTGGTTTGTTTGTTGTTTTTTTTTTAACTTCCAAAATGTAGCAGCATGTATCATTATTAGCAATAGAAGATCCCTTTTCACAGTCTTTCAACGAATTAACTATTTTCCTTGTTTTCTGTGAGGAAGGTAACCTTTGCAACATCCTGTTTTATTTACCAGCTATATCTGTAAGCTGCAGGAATCCTGTGTATGAAGTCACAACACTGTGCTCAAGACAGAAATCCTTGATCTTTATTAGAAAACCAGTTGGTAACACACTGAACAAAGTTGTGACTCCTGTCAGGTGTTTGTTTTAAATAGCACCAACTAATACTTTTTTCAAAACTAGAAAAGGTTGAAGTGTTTCAAATTACATCAGAGTCCTCTTGTGTCTTCCCCAAAATTCATGCTCTAACGTATTGCACATTGGTGAGGAATGGGGAAAGAGAGTTTTATTACTGATCACTCTCTCTTTAAAGTTCACACGCCTCTGCAGTTCCTACTCTTTTGCTGGAGTTGGAATCAAAGTACCAAAATACTATGGAAAAAGGCTGCTCTTGCATTATTTCTGGCAGGCTTATAACCTGGGAGTATCTAAAATATCATCAGAAAGCCTGTTCTCATGAGATTCCTGTCCAAATTTCCAGACCAACAAATCTGGAACATTATCCAAAAAAGTGTAGATATTTATACAATCACACAATTACAGCAGAGCTTGTGGTTGAGTTTTTTGGTGTGGGGTTTTATTGGGTTTGTTTTGGTTTGTCTTGGGGTTTTTTTTGGTTGCAGTTTTTCCTTTGTCACTTTTCATGTAAAGATTTTTGCATAACTCTAGCTCTTTGCTTTTATTCTTGCCTTCTCAGGTGTGTAAGAACTTCCTTTGTCCCCTTCTCTTAGGTTTTTTTATTCAGATTGATCATTCTACATTCATTATTAGAAATAAGTGTCATTTTTTATGAACAACAATCTGTTAAAGTGTAGGGTGATGAAAATTTTGCAGAATGAACTATAGAACCTGTTCATACTAATTTTCTAATTATGACTACTGAAGATTAACCCAAGTTAGCGGATAGATATTATTTAAGAAAATGTTTTTTCTGTGTTTAGTTTCAGGTAGATTTAATAATGAGTCTGCGTGCTATTGCTATATCAAATTCTTCTTACCAACAAATCTTTGCTAAATGTAAACATCTCATAGATTTAGACACAGTTGACCACTTTGTTCATATATTACTCTAGAAGTACAATACATGAAAAATAATTTTGGAAAAGCTCTGTATTAAAGCAGTGGCCACCATGAGCAAACACATTGTTTGCTAGACAGTATAGGTAATGCAGTCGTCAGTGCTATTGCTGTGTTAGCATTCACCAGTAATTAATTCCATTTCTTGAACAAGAACACTCAGAGACCATGTTATCATTCTAGCAGAGTCCTGCCAAGCAGCTGGTGCTGTTTCTTGTTATTGTTTGGTTTGTTTTTTGTTGTTTTTTTTTTTTTTTCTCAGGGAAGTAGGATTGAGCTCACTGGAAATGTTTCTCATCTTTCACTGATATGAATTGGTAAACATAATCATTCAAAGAAAAACACATTTGACATACATTACCTATATGGACAAATATATATTATGCAGTGGTGACTCCTATTTATAGTTCCTTGATTCTGTAACAGGTAAAATAGTAAGATATGTGTGGTTTAAATTTTATTTATGATATTAGTCCATATTAGATTCATAGTCTCCTAAAATACAGTTTGATGATCACATAAGCTTAAATTAATTTGAATTTTAGGAGGAAAAACTCTTTGTGGTGAATGTGAGGCAAAAATCATTGATCAGCACAATTTAGGACTACAGAATGTATTAGGGTGCTCTTTTAGAATTTAATAGAATTTAGTTACATGTATTTTCCTGGGGAAAATGTACTTCTCTAGCACCTCCGTACAGTTGCAGCTGCTCTGAGGAAATATATGCATATAGGAATAATGTTCATAAGATTCCTCTATTAGGTGAGAGACTTATGAAAATATATTCATTGTGAATAAGGAGGGGGAAATCCAGCTCTTGATAGACTGTTGGTGTTATTTGCACTGAGCAGACCTGTGCTAGCATCTTTGTATCACCCTCAATTCAGTGAACATTAATGAGTTTAGTTTCAAAATTGTACTTATTAAATGACTATGCCTGTGTGCACTCTGTTCATAATATGGAGGAACTTGCTTGTGCTTGGAAGAGCATTGAGTATACAGAAGGCTATGTAGCTTATCCAACTATGCTGCTACTTATTTGATAAATTGAATTTGCTCTTCAATTCCTCATCCTTGGGCTTCAGCCTCAGCACCCTCCCACCCCACCTAGTATAAATTTGTACAGAATTTTTCTGTCCACTTAATGTGCAGATCTGCTTCAATAAAAACATCATAATGGAAACCACGTGCCTCCAAAATAAGTCAGGTCAGAGAGAACTTGCTACTAATAGCCTGTTCTCAAGTCTGAGATGGTTTAGGTATGTGCTTATACTTGCTCATAAACTTGATTTTGTTTTCCTTTGCTCTTAATTTGTGAATTGGCTCCTGGCTATGGCACCTGAGAACGTAGCTTAGTTTTTACAAATTCTAACTGGCCATCTTTTCTAACTTTTATAACACAAGGACCAGAAATTTTCTGGTTTAAGCAGTTTCAAGGTGCTGACAGTCTATATATAATCATACCATATATTCATATCATGTTCTATACGTATTTGTACCTTGCACCTCTAGCTGTAGTTTAGGAAATGTTGTAAAACTGACAAACATGCCACATCTCCAGTAAACTAAAGAAAATGCACAAGTTTGTTTACACATACTGGGATTGAGCTTCCTCTTTCCCACCATCACCTTCTCTCCAATCCTGATGATTTATTTTTCTTAAGGTATTAAAAGCTTGGCCCACAACAAATTGCTCATAAAGCCAATTAATGTTGTGAAAACAGATGTTTCTGATTTGTTAGCAGTGACATGTTGTTTTCAAGGATCGGAATATCACAGGGATACTATATTTTTGTAATGCAATTCATGCTTTGCATTTATTTTAGAATAGTTAATGCTGTTTCACAGGTATAATTGAACTGGAACCTTTAGACTCAAAATGGAGGGTTTCCCATCTTGAATAAAACCTAGGCAAGTGAGCTTTAATATCCCTTCTTTTGACTTCTGTCTGTACCCTGTGCATGGTGCTTCCTGAAATGAAAAAAACGTTTCACCTTAAGAAACTGAATTTATTTTTGCAGTGCTTTGCATAAAGAAAAATTAATTTCTCCTTGATAGTCTTGGGAACTACTTACTCCTCTGAAACTCATGTACCTTTATCTAACTATAAATTTAGCTAACAAAGATAGTATAATATTATCCAGACTTATAAAAAAGCCAGTGACTGAAAGCAGTTGAATGAAAGATCTTTAGTGTTTATGCAAGCTATATGCTGGGCTATATAAAGTAACACAGTATTTTTATAATTATCAGCCATTAATTGTGTTGACTTCCTTCTCCTCCTAGAATTAGCACAGAAAGGAAGGCATGCTTGTGTTTTGTTTAAAGCCTTGATCAACAACAGCTCCCTAATTCTCTTTTTTACTTTTCTAAACTTTACTTGCTCATAAATGGTATTTGTCATAGTGACAAAATTCATGTTTGCCAGTTAGGCAGTATGCTTGTTATGACTACAACTTCAGTTCTCCAAGAATGGTCATGAAACGTGTGCACAAAGACCATTTGAGCATCTAGCATTATGGAGGATAGGATCAGTACTCACCAGCTGCTCTAGGCTTGCTTCTTCTACATAACATGGGAAGAGAATTAGATTAACAGTGTGAGCATAAAGCATTCTGCATTTGAATAATTTCTGACCCCCTCAACATGGCAGTTACATTTCAGTGACTGTTTTTTCTCATGATGGCGTAAGGGCCAAGGAGCATGGAGAAGAACAGAAGAAATGAAATCACAGTTCCAGTAATGAAGAAGCTTTTCAGAGAAGAGTCATGATCACACACAGGCATCTCCTGGGCCAAGATAGCTGACAAGCCACAGAAGCACTTAAAGGGAGTAACACTGAAGAAATTACATTAAGTAGTCAATTCCCAATGTCAGATCTAGCTGTGAGGACAGAAGTAGCACAGAGAGAATGATAAATGTGTGAAGACTCACATTTGTAGTTGTCTCAACAAGTCTGTCTCTGCAGTTAAATCAAAAGACCCCAATCCAAATTAACTGTCGGATGTATCAAAAAATGACAGGATTTAGAAACAGATTTTCACAGTTCTACACAGCTCATAGCTCTTTAACAGTTGCATGGGAGATAAAGTGTGCTAAGAGTGTTAAGACTTGCCTTTAGAAATTGTAGATTTTTACAACTTAAGAAGTTCTGCTTTCTTACTTCCATGTTTTTTAGTACAAACAAGAAATAATGTGCAAATAACACTGAAAGTTACTGAAGCATTGCATCCCTTGGAATGCAGCTAATTCCTCAAAAGCGTGGCTCTGAAGAATAAAATTCTGAAATCCATAGCTCAGATGATAGCTTTCTGCAATAATGCCTTAGTTATCCCTATGGGATGTGGTAGATGCAGCTAGGACAGGGAGTGCTAACAAACCTTAGGATGTAGCAGCAAGTACATCATAACAACTTTTGCCAAGAAGCAAATACAATCCCACAGTGATCAGCTCCACCTATGTCACAGTCCTGTTAGGAGAAAAAGGATGTTGCTTAGAGAAAAGCACTTGAGGTATTTTATGGTAGAAAAGAGTGAAGATACATAGTTTTGCTATGAGAATTTAATATAAAACAGGGTTTTTTAAAATTTCAGTTTAGTTTGGGGGGTTTAAATTTTTTTTTTCTCCTAGAACATGTTATAATAAAGAAAATTCCGTATTATACTGGTCAGGTGTGAGATGCAAATGATATGAAAGTGAAGTATAGGATAGATTTTTCACAGCCTGATTTTTTGTTCCCAAGAAATACATTAGAATTACACAGTACAGCTTTCAAAGCTGACTACCTGAATATAGTGAGAAATAAAAAGTTTGATTTATATAGAGTAGGAACCTATTAAAAGCATAGCATCTTTCAGAAATAAAACACTTTTAATAGTTAAAATACAGTTATATGAAGACTCCATAAGCACACAGTGTAGTAATGAGTGATGTTCCTAACACAATTTGCACAGTTTTGGCTGTTGGAAGCTGCATTGTTAGGCTGCTGGCTGAGACTCAGGATATCCCTTACTGCTTTAAAAAAAAAAAAATTCTCTTGGGCCCTTAATTTCCAGCTGAACAGTCACCAAAGGTCCATGGAAGAGACCTTGAGCAAAACTTAGACCTAATGCAGCAATGCGGATGCTTTTTTTTTTTTTTTTTTTTCTTTTCATGGTAGATCTGTTTGGTTCTTTCAGCTCTTTTTTACGTGGTAAAAATACATTATCCGAGAGAACTTACAAATTGTCCAAGGGACTATCTATATTTACAGCCTGATCTTATTTCAGCAAAGCATGGCACTTCTTAAATACATATTTCTTCATAAAATATTGTGTCTAAAAGATATATTTCTTTTGAGCTCTTTTGAAAAGTGGAGAAGGGTGCTGGTGTACTGCTTTTATAAGATTATACCTTCAGAGCTGCCTTTTTTAGGACTGTTTGGCAAAGCCCAGCAGTGTCAATTACAATCACAGAAGCAAGTGTCTAAGCTCAACAGACAGTGATCCTTAAGTAAAAATAATCTTTGTTGTGAAAGGATACCACACCTTCCTTCACCTCCTCTCTGTACTTCACGATCATTTGAATCTTTTGGTCACTTAAACTCTGGGAGGAGCTGTTTCCTGCAAAAATGACTCTGTATTTCTGCATTTGTCCATGTTTTGGGTATACGTTGTTTATAAAAAAAAAAAAAAAAAAAGCCTGTGTAAACAGGACAAATTAAACACAGCGGACAATACTCATCTGCCCTAGTGACTGTAATAGATTACAGTTGCTGGAAAACCGCACATGTTGCGTTTGCAGCGTTCCTCCAGCTGTCTGCTGGGTTCTGACAGCCATGCCGCAATGATGTTTCAGCTCTTTGTTGGGATCTCACCCAAAATCTTCTTAGTGGTCTTCTGCCTCTTCTTTGGCTTTCTCTGAAAATTTTGCTTACCAATTTGCCCCTTCTTTGCAGTCTTTGGAGGTGGTCCAGTCTTTAAGTGTGACCCCCTTTTCACATGACCTTCTTTTTTTTTGAGTTGTTTGATTCTACTCTGGGCATGTCATGTGTCATGACTTAGTGACTAGTGAAACTGCTAGGAAACCCAAAACATAAACAGGCTGTGTATTTTTTTTATTCTTCATCAATTTTTCATTTTGTTTTCGTGGTGTGGGTTTGGTATGTTTTTTGGTTTTTTTTTCTCTTCCAGCTCCTTCAGCTAAGTTGTTTATAGAGAAGCCGTTAATAGGGGAAGGATTTGCAGTGTTCCATGTTTGGGATGGGATGTGGTTACCCAGTACTCAAGCATCTGCTGCTGCCTGGGAAGCCCACCAGGCCTGGCTGCCTCCACACAGGATGCCCCAGGGACACTGCGGCCAGGCTTGGCAAATGTCTCGTACAGCCTCAGGGCATCTCAAAGGGCACGAGGAGCCTGTGGTCGGGCAAGTGAATTTAGCCTTTGGTCTTGATCTTTCTCACTACCTATACATGTGAGGAGCAGCACTGGAAAGGTGCAGGATGTAGGTGGTGCCATCTGTGTGTTTGCAAGTTGCAATCGTGATACGAATGGACTTAATACTTAGGGACTGATTCTGCTACTGGCATTTTCTAGAAAAATCAAAATGAGAGACAGTGGTTTTATTTCTAATGGTTTTGCATTTTCTGAAATATTCATACGTGGTGTTCACCTTTTGCTATTGTAAAAGATCAGTTAAAAATGAAAGGATGATCATCCTTAGCTAGGCAGGTCCGTTTTCCACTGCACCAGCACGTGTTGTGAATGTCCCCAGGGTATTTTTTGGACAGTAAAATTGTTATTGGTGCTGGTACTTAAAAAGCTATAATTAGCTCCTGAACTTAACACCCTTTCAGTTCTATTGTTTTGCTCTGAGTGCAGAAATCCTTGGTGTATTCCGACCACTGAATAAATTTCCCGGACTAAAAGGACTGTAGAGTTGTTCAAAATCACTTTTAGTCTGAGAGCGCGCTTAAAATCTAAACAAAGACTTGAATTTTATGTCTGCAGCTTTTAAAAATTGATATTCAGTAATGATAATTATCAGATTCTGGTTTTTGAATCTCCTGTGGTGTAACATGGATATCAAGCTCTTACATATATTATGCATGCTATTTTAATGTAAATTGTATTCTATTTTACATTGTAATATTTTTTGTATTTTTAATCTAGGAATATATCCTTTTTAAAGTAATAATTTTCTTATGGTTCCTGTCCTTTCTTGATGTTCTTGTCCTCTGACACATTTTTAACAGGTCAGACTACTTATTCACTGTAGTTCATTTTGACACTATATTTGTATAATTTATAACAATAATAATGAGAAAATTAGTTTGGCTGCTGTCATGAGGTGATTAATTTAAAAATCAAGAAGTATTTAAAACAATGTATTTCAGGTGCTTTTATTCTGTCTGGGGTGCTGTGGAGGTGCATTCAGGATTCTCATTGGTCATGATGGCTTGATTAACAGCTGTGATGCCTTTGTGATTATGCGTCTAGGAATAGATTTCTAATTCTTCTTAAGGCTTTAGGGGAGAAATGAAGAAATCACGAAAATGACTTGTTTGCCAGATCGTTAAAATCAGGTATTAAGTCACCTTTATTAATGCTTGCAGGTAACTTATTTAGTGGAACACAACGCTAGTGTTTCATTATACTTTACTACAAAGTAGGTACTCTTGAGTTATCCATTGAAAATTGCAAGTAGTACACAATATGAGGGTATAGTATATTTGTTTGGTTATTGGGCCACATCATGTCAGTCATTATTAAGATGGCTGAAAAAACTCACATCCACAATGCTACCATATACAACTCAATCTGTAGGGTGAGTGCTTGAAATAGGTAGCGAGAGATTAGAAAGAGATAGAGCTGGGTGGAGGAGGTCACTTTAGGTGATGATTATATGTTCTCTTCACTGTACAGGAAGAGCCTACTTTGTGTTTCTTAAGTGCAAAGTTAATATTAAGGTAGGTTGTTTCACTCAAGTAACTTTTAATACTGGGAATTTGTTTTAGGAAATGTTCCTTTAAACTCAGCATCTGAAGTGTCCCTAGCAATACCACAGACATTAATGTCTGAGAACAGATTTTTGGTCTGATACCATCTTATGAAAAGGTAAGTACAGTTACAGATGAAATATTGATGTAGAAAATAAATTACTGATAATTTATTAGCAGAAATATTGTGTTATATTTTCCTGAGTTTTCATTTGTCTGGGTTTTCTCTTAGTTAGCCCAAGGACTTTTACTCTCATTTTGCAGTACCTTTGACAATCCCTACAGAAACGAATGGTAAATCCATTGTTAATTGCTGAGTGAATATTTAAACCTAAGATGTGACACAACACGAAATGTGGTGATAGGCAAATCACTTAAATTCTGTGTATTTCTTTTTCTTGGACACATCAGGGGGTTATTTCTTATATCCTTCAAAATTTACCTGTAGGTTTTTGTAGGCCTCTCAAAAACAGTAAACCAAATTAGACTGATTCTAAACACTACACTTTGGTATTGTCTCCTGCAAAGAATTAGCAGTTGAAAGACACTTAGATTTTTCAGCACTGTCTGTCAGACGTTTAAGCTGGTTAAAATACCTCTGACAATAGGTATGTCTTTAAGAGCCAGACATTGCTTAAGAATTCTTTCACAAAACCCTTACTGTCTTCCTTGATAGCGACTGACTGTCAGCTCTTTGATTCAAGATCAGTATTTTTAATTATCTTACTCTCATCTTCCCTTTATGTTCATTCTTGGTGCTTCTCTGTATCCTTAAAGGAAAAACTACATTGAAGGGGTTTTATTACTTGTTTCTTGATTTTTAGAACTGAACCATTTTCTTCACAGTGTAATCATTCTACAGTTGGTAGCACTATATAGTTTCAGTAGCTGATTTGGCTCCTGCATTTGGACTAGTCTGAATTTCCCATCAGTTTGGTAGTCTGATTTTCAACAGATGTTTTAGGGTCATCCTTCTTGTAATGTCTGACCCTCAGAGATGACCAGCCAAGTGAGGTTCAGAGTTCAGATCTCTCAGTGATGGCCACTTCAGATTTAAGGTTCTCTGTTCCCTAAAATCAGAGGTTTATTTCCCTTGCCTTTAGCCTTGTAAAGTGGTGTAATGAGGCTGCCTGAGGGTGGATAATGACTTCAGAGCTAGAAGTTGTCTGATAGCAACGACATGAGAATTAATTTACTTAGACTGGTAGTGCAAATGATGCTTACTGGTATCTCAACATCTTACTGAATTTATGTCTGGGAGATGATGTCTTTTAGAATAGGACAAACCAAATATAGCTAAAGTTGTCAGTGTCCCTCTTGACTGGGGTCTGTATCTAATCTATTTTATACCTCTCTTAGACAAAGCAAAAAGTACTTTGCCTCCTAGTCTATAAAATGTTTATATGATATCCAGAATAATTAATGCCATCATTAAAATGCCATTAGTTTTAGAACGATGTGCAACAACTGTTTAGCAGTGCACAGTCAGTAAAGATTTGGGATATTGCAAAAGAAAGTGAAGTATAAAGATGATTTTGTGATTTTTTTTTAAAAAAATTTTTTTTTTTGTACACTAACTCATCATTGAGCAGTTATAAAATATGCTAGTGCAGTAGTTGTTGTCTAATACTCTACTGAGAAAGGGAAATTTATTTACTAGGTGGGAAGGAAACCAACCAGGTTTTACTCCTGAAAATTTTTATTTCTTTTGAGAAACCTGGAGATGTTAGGGCAATGAGAACTTAGCTCATGAAACATCACCTATTCTTTGTGTGGTGTAGACCTGTAGCAATAGCCAACCACTTTTCTTTATATAAAATTACTTACAGCGTCAGTAAGACATGTACCTGTTATGGAATTCATTTGCCAGCAAGACTTTCATGTAGTTAAGAATTAGTACAGAAATGATATGTCTGCTCTTGACCCAGTTACATATCTTACCAATAAAGTATTTGATAGTTCCTTTGGAATAAAAAAAAAAAAAAGATAGCTGTCCTTACAGCTTCAGAAGAGAACAGACTTCTCTCTCCACCATATATGCTGATTAATTCAGAATATCACATTCATTACTTGCTGTGTTTCACCAAATATCCTGCTCTATCAACAGCAGGAGGAAGCCAATGCAGGAGAAATCTGGATTTCGCCAAAGGAAGCTTGGCATAAGCTACCTCGATAGAAATAAATGCAGGAGATTTTTTGTTTATTTCTGAATGGTTCCCTCGCATGGAATCGGTTGGGTGATGTTGTTTCCTTTGGCTCCAGCAATGTCAAGGCCATTGATGATGAAAGTTTTTTACTGTTTTCCCCCATTGCTTGGAAAATTGTCTCTCGCCTCCTCCCCCCCTCCCCTCCCCCCAACCAAATCCCTGCCAAGCAGGCAGCTGTGAACAAAATTTCTCAGCAAGATGGATTTGAAGTTTTGCATGCTCTGTGGAACAGGATACACAAATACAGCTTTGAGAGGGTAACGGTTAAGGGCTTCAAGTCTAGACTGTCTGGATAAAATGCCTGTGCATGGAATGGATGAGCCTTTTAAGGTGTCTGTTTAAGTTAAAAGGTACAGGAAAGAATCAAAAAAAGCATGGGAAGGTGATTGGTTTTTTTTCATAGTGACTTTTGGTACCTCAGTCTGAAGTAAGCAGTGCCTGAACATCTGATGTGCAAGCTTTGCTGTTAAAAGTCAGTTAGCAAAGCTAGTGCGTGTGAGTACTGGAGCTGCACCTGAGACACTGGCAGAGCAATGGCAGGAACCAGTCTGCAGAATTACAAACTCAATGGAATATGTTTTAACTTAATTTTGGTAGATGTTATCCTTATCAAAGCTTCCCATCAAATTCCATGCATTTTGTTTCCACCAGAGATTTTTTTTTTAATGGAGTGTGAAATCAGTATGAAAATTCTGTGGGTTTTTTTTCTCTAGGAAAATAAATGTGGGATGTGAGTGTGCAGAAAATATGGACACCTATATTAAAGCCACCAAATATTTTCCATGCTTGCAGTGGAAATTTTCACTTGCTTGCCATTTTTACAAGCTTTAACTTAGATTTTCCATGACACGTTTCTGCCTTTATATTATTATTATTTTTACATTTGGAGGGGAGATAGTGTGCTTAAATGTGTAAATGACATATAAATAACATTTATACATAGTTTATAACCAGAATAGCTGTGCCTGATTGTCGTTCTTCTGCCGTAGCTATAGTGCTTGTAATGTTTTATTACATTTGGTATGTAATATTTCATCTTCATGAAGTACCTTGTCCAAGTGAGACTCGAATTTATCAAGGCAGTGATTTTTGTGTCCAGTTTATGTAATATTTTGAATGTTCGTAGTTAATATTTTGGTTTGCTTTCAGGTAAGTCAGGGTGGAATACTGCAAAAGGATATGGAAAAGTCTGTTTGTAATTAAAGGAACACTAATTGGACTTTAGGGACTGTGTGTAAGATACACTAGTCTTTCCCATGGCCACACCCTGAGCATATGATCTTTAACTGAATTCATGGAAACATTCACACTGCTTCCTACAGATTGCAGCTGGCACTGTCTGTAAAATCTCTGCTTCACAAAGAGCAGAGGATTTTATGTGATAATGTGCAATGATACATTTCATTCTGCTGCAGTGTTACCATACAGCTATGTGAAACAGATGGAGTGCATTGTAAAAAGACTAATATGCAATGCTCATGCAACAATATCGAAACCCTAGTAATGGTCGTCCTTGCAGTTCTCGTTCAGAGGATGTGAAATAGTGCAGTGCTCAACCATCAAATATGTGTGTAGTTTACAAATTGCATGCCGACTAAATTGCTAGATGACCCACCGACTGCTTTTGCTATTTCAAACTTTTAACATCTTTCCCAGCAGCATAAACTCTGTAAGTAGAATTTTTCAATGGTACAAAATCACTTTTCTATTAACAGCATGAAAATATAATGGGATGTTAATTGAAATATTAGTCCAGTTAGACCTTGGCCCATCCAGTTTTCAGAAACTGTTAATCTCTGATATTTCAGAAAAACCAAGTAAGACTTTGCAAGAGACAATTGATGGACAGATTTGAAAATTAGAAAAGGGTTAGTTTCTTACTTTTGGGTAAGGACTGATGTATACAATTTCAGGTGGAAGAAATTTTACCTACGTGGTATTTCAGAAAATATATACAAATGTATTATTTGGTGCTAAAGATTTCTACTTAAATAGTTTTCATATTCAAACTAAAAGACTGTCCTCATGTAGAAGAGGAATTATTCTTTTAGAAGTAGGTGCACATTGTCAAGAATAATTGATAAAAATCACTACATAAATCTGTTTGTGTTGATTGAATATGGCTTTAGGTGTCCAAACAGTCATCAGTGCCTTTTGAGGGATTGTATGTAACACAAGAAAAGTTTGAGACTCGTGTTTGTACTGGTGCCAGTTGTTTTGTGTTCTCCATGTACGCTTTCAAATCAGACTGAAGAATGCATGGGGCAAATACCGTAAGAGAGGTTAGTGTAGTCACTTGGTAGCAGTTTCCTTCCTCTTCTTGTTTTGTTAAGATGGTTAGTTAATTGCTATGATACTGTAACTAATTTTTAAACTGACAGCAACTTGAGAAAAACAAGTGTTTCTTCACTCCTGCATGCTTCAGTCTGTGTCAGAGTTGTGCATATGTCAGTATTCCCATGGGTGTGGTAGGGTGTGGATGAGGCTGAAGGGAATTCCTATTTAGAAGACTTTAAAACATTGATGGATGATACTTTCCTCAATTTATCAATGTTCATGTTCACTCAGATTGACGGAAAATGATATTAATGTAAAATATCGTTGGCTGCAGCAATATGATGGTACATATCTTGAAGGAGATATAGGGAGAAGATAAAAAAAACCTTTCATCACTGCCTGCTTTGTGGCTTAGGTTGATTTCTCCAGCTAGTCTGTGAGAAGGAGAGTTATGTATAAAAAGAAAAGCTCTGGTTATAAGTGTAAAGATAAGAGCTTTAACATTATTGTGGTTTTAATCTTTTTGATCTTTTGCTTGTGTCCATCCATTCTTTTCTCGTTTGAAGTCGCTCAAGACTTCAAGAGCAAGTCTTGGCTCTTCACTGTACTGAGTGTAGGCCCTTGGAGGTCTTGGAAGTCAAGACTTGTGTCTGTGTGGGTCTCAAGAAGATGTGCATATATCCGTATGCAGCTGTAGATTTAAAAAAAATATATAGGAGACAATTTCTTTCCAAACCGTTGAGATTAACTACTTCTGGTTTTTAACTTTCTTGAGTCTCGCAAGCTCTTTTATGGCTGGCATACTCTGTGTGAGCCCAGTTTAAAACATTTGCTGCTAAAATGCCATTTTAGGAATATAACAGATGAAAAAACATAGGAAAGATGGGAAATATCTGTAGCTAATTAAAAGCAAAGGAGACAAGCTTCAGACCACTAGAATTCAAAAGGCTGGTTTTGGCTGCTGCTTGTTCTTGGCTTTTGCTACAGAACGGATTAGTAGTTTTGATAATTTAGCACAGTATAACATGTATTGTCCAATAATCAAGGGGTGAAATATTCCAGATCTTGCACCTTTGACTTCTGGCATATGAATTTTTAAATTTAAGAGGAAATGTTCTGAACTGTGGTGACTTAGGCTGACCTAGTAAAGGCTTTGAAGTATCTGGTAGTTTATTTTGTTTTGAATAACAAGCTAAATTTTTCTAAAGCTGCCTTAAATTTACCTGAACTTTTTTGGAATAGTAAATGCATCAGAAATATCCCATGAGAGAAAATGTTGATATTTGGCATGAACTTCACATCTGAAATTTCATTCCCAGCCAGACCAAAATTATTGCCAGTGAAAAGACAACTGCTTTGGGGATATTTTAGTTCTCTGTATTATGTTGTGGGGTTTTTTTTTTAAAAAAAAAAGGAAAAAAAAAAAGAAAAAAAAAAAAAAGGAAAGAAATCCCACACAAAGTCAAAAGACGATAGTGCTTCTGACATTTCCATGGAGAGTTTATCTATATTTGGTTCATCAGTTCTGTTCAAGTCATTGACCAATGGTGAACCCAAAGTTAGGACACCGGTTCTGCTGCAGTGGCTGCAGCAGCCCTGTGTTTGTGCTGGCATCAGCAGTTCCCTTTCCTGGCCACCTGCTCCCTCCCCATCTCGCTCTGAGTTGCTGGTCTGGCATGGCCCACCTAAAAATTAATAATTTCATTAAAAATCGTATTTTAAAACTTTATATGAATTTATAACTAAATGAGAGCATGTTTGTGTAGATTTGTGTGTAAATATTCACATTTCTAAATGTGAATCTAGAAGAAACTGATATAAAACCTGTGAATTTCATAGAATATGCTTAACTGCTGAACTGGGTTGGGGCCAGTGAGAAAAAGCTCGAGTGGTTAGCTCTGAAAAAAACAAAAGTCCTGGTGCATTTTTGGTTAACCCATTCCCATTGCCTTGTTCTGACCTTGAGAAAAGTCTTTGAACTGTGGCAATACTGTTCTAGTAAAATTAGCATGTGTCAATGAAGAAATAACAAAAAATTTTAAAACTCAGCCAGTTGAGAAAATTACTTCATGCTGTAAACTTTTTCACAAAGAAACCTTTGGATCTCTTTTGGGTCATTGCTTGGTAAACAGCATCAAACAGTCATTCAAATAAAAACACTGACTGAAAGGGATATGCAGAGCAGCAGTTCTCTGCAGCCTTTAGGCAGCAGTGTCTGGGGAGAAAAACTTCAGACATCTGAGCAAGGGTTTTTATATAAGTCTATGTGATGAATTAATAAATACATTTTACCACTGTTTTAATTCAGAACAGTAGTAATTTTTCTTGGAAGTGGAGAAATCTTCTTTGGAAGAATATACCATGTTTTTCACATAGATCATGGGATTATAGAGTATGTCAAGTTGAAAGGGACACACAAGGATCATTGAGGCCAACTCCCTGCTCCTAGCAGGACTACTTAAAACTAAACCATATGATCAAGAGTGTTGTCCAGATATAATTGTATCTCTTCATTTTATCTAGATAACTACTCTGTTTTGTTTTGTTTTTTTGTTTGTGTGTTCGGGGGTTTTTTGTGTGTGTTTTTGTTAGTTTTTTGTGAGGGGGGTTTGTTGTGATTTTTTTTTTGTTGGGATTGTTCTGGTTTTTGGTGTTGGTTTTGTTTTGGGTTTCTTTGTGGGGGTTTTGGGTTTTTTTTGGTTTTTGTTTGTTCAGGTTACACTTTTGTTATTAGTACCAGCAGGTGCATGCTAAGGAAAGCAAGATGGAAAACGTTTTTGTTTTCTCTAAACTGGGGCATGTGGTTAGGATCCTTTGTTCTCTCCCTTAGAGTCATAGCAAAGAAGTCAATGTCTGTTGTCCTTAAGGGCTGCCCCCACACTCTTCAGTGGTTCCTAAAGGCCTTTCCTAAAATCTTTAAGGCATTCACTGTTTTTAGTGATATACATCTGGAATGAAGCAATAGAATTTGGGCTAAGGCAGGAAGATTCAATAGCTCCAGTGGCATACTTCTGATGCTTTGCTATGCTGTGTAATTGGGTTTGTGGTCACATCACTAACACATCCTTATGAATTTTGAGGTTTGGACCATGAAGTTTTGCTGTGTATGTCTGTTGTATCTTGCTCCAGTTTCAATTATGGGATTTTTTTTTTTTTTTTTGTTGAACACATGAGGAATACATATTGGAAAGGGTAATGAGGCATTAAAATATACCTAATAAGAATGTGGGAGCTCTCCAACTTTTTCAAAGCATGAAATCCATGGAAAAGAGAGAATGTCATGAGTCATTTTATTTAAAATAATGTTAATTGGAACATCCTTGCCGCAGCATAGCAGTTGTTTTGGGGGAAGAGCCATTTCAGAAAAGTTTGCTGAGTATGTTTTTAACTACATGTTTAAATTGCTATAGCAGGAAATTAATATGGATTTAAAAAAAAAAAAAAAAAGAGAAGTACCAGCACTAAATAATTGTAATTGGCTATTGGAATTTAATTATTCATTATTCTGCTGTCATCTTCATTTATAGTAGTAACCTTTTTCAGGGTGTGTGTTAGTGGCCACTCCAGCATTTTTACAGATAAATTTGTTCAGCAGAGCAGCCTTCCTTCTAAGTTGCTTTGTGCTTGAATTAATGCTACAGAATTTAAATGCCATGGCTTACAGAATATTGAACTGAACTTGATGAGCTGTGCCTAATAACATAGGTAACTACGCTGATGGATTTCAGACATCTAGGTACAGTTTGGATTAGGGCTATGGGGTGAAAAGCTTGTAAAAGTAAGCATAACAAGTGCTTACAGAATGATAATCAAATAGCACTAACTGAAAAATCTGGAGGCATTAATAAACTGTTGGAAATCACAATTGCATCTCTGAGAATAAGCTGTGTCAGTTGGTAAAGATTTGCTTTGCCAGAATCTGAGCTGCCTTCATTTAACAACTGGTTCCTCAAGAGGGAAGCGTTTTGGGTGTTAATATCACTGTGTAAGACAGTGTAAAAAATTCTAGGATTTTAAAAATGTAAGTAAAGGGGGAAATATTACCCTGAGGTTTTTTATTTTGATATTTTTGATGTAAAGAAGTATGTTACTGGGGAACTGATTTCTGCGGTAAAGGTTGGTTTATGTAGCTGCTGGCTTTTTCTCATTTCAAGTTAGAAATAAGAAAGTTATACTGAATTATGCTGTAAGACTCTGATAGATGTTTCTGTTTAGAAGACAAAATAATAAATACTTTAGGCATAAAATGCTATAAGCAAGAAAACCCTGTGAAATTATTTTAGAAGTGTGGAGCATTGTGTTTCTTCTCCTAAATAATTTGACTTTGATTTGGTATTTTTAACTTCCATATGATGCATTTATTTGGCACAGTTAGATATCCTGCTGAATTGTAACTATAACCCTAATTGAGTCCTTGCCTGCCTTCCACATGCAATTGCAACATTTGCTACTGCTGTTTTCATATGTTCTTAAGTCAATAGAATGTTCATCATATTTGAGAAGGAGGGGTAAACCCTCCATAATTTACAGGAAAAGCACTGAAAGCTAGAGGCCAAGAGAAGACCTGTCTATGTAAAAGCAAGGAGGAAAAACTCTTACTTTTTTTATTAGTGGAAATCCTGTTTTAAAGAGCCAAAATTGGTGTGATGTACAAAGACACAAAAACATCTTAGATCTGCAGTCTGCTATGTGGAGAGGAGTAAAGTTGTCCAAGAGCAGCAATTGCAGAATATTCCAGGGGAAGAACCTTGTGGGTGTTTCCTTCTCCAAACTGTAATTCAGAGGGTTTTGTTGTGGTGTTATTTTTTTATGGTTTTTGGTTGGGTTGGTTTTTAAGTGGACCTCCATAGTCTGTGTTTCTTCTCAGGATAATTTATGTCATCCAAACCTGTGAACTGAACAGAAGAAGTAAAGTGTTACAAAATAGTGAGGGATCCCTCCTTCCTGGGAGAAACTAGCACCACCATCATGCTGTGATAGGTTTTTATGATATTAGGTATTATTATAACTGGCCAAGAGTGTTGTCAATTACTGCTAGTAATTTCTTTTGGGTGCAGGAGACAAAACTTAGCTGAATGGTAGCCAAAAGCTATTAATGGGGAAAAGTACACAGGAGTAATTTAATCTGTGTAATTTTATCTACAGATGGTTCTGCAATCTCTTCAAGGCCTCTGGCAAGCAACTGGAGTGATGCACAAACAAAAAAAAATCCGCATGCTAATAGAGAGAGTAAAAGATGTGAAACATCTTTATGAACTAGACCTAATTTTCTACTTGCAATAAACCTGAGACCTTGGGGCGTGCATAGCATGTGGCCCAAGAAATAAACAGCGAGTACTTTCTCATACTAAGCTGAACTACCACCTAATGCATGATGAAGTTGTTGTAACAGAACAGTAAAAATGAGATATGCCACTCTGTTTCTTCTTTATTTTAATCCTCAAGAAAAGAGTAAATGCTGTTGTGCCACAGCTGCTCCCTAGGAAAAACTCATGGAAAGAAAGGTAGAAGGAGGAATGTTTCAGTGTGGCGTTTTTTTTAATAATGTCTCCATGCATGTGAGCAATGCTGTGGGTTCAGAGAATGAGACAGGGTGTTTCCAGAAAGTTTATGTGAGTGGAGATGTATGGGAAGGCTCTATCTGTAACTCCATTTTAGACTACTGTGTTTTTTTCTAAGAGTATACTACAGCAATTCAAATTAGGAACACTTGAGAAGGGTTGGGCATTTTCCAACTTGTTTTTGCCTGTATCTTGGGCTGAAACAACCAAATGTTGCCTGGGGTTTTAAATACTTTGAGTTGTATGCCTCTGTCTAAAAAGAACCAGAAATAACAAAATAGCATGTATAACTATTTCTAAGAGATATTGCAAAAAAACAAAATCAGGGAGTGCTAGAACAACAGCAAGAGTGATGGGGTGGTCAAGAAAATAGGCCATTCTTACCCCCATTTTCAGTCAGAGAGGAAGTCTGTACATCTATATTTGCACATGTTTAACTTTTGTCTTGCAAGGTTATAATACACTGCAAGATATGTAATTTACACTGAAAATGGTTTGGGATTTGGTTGCTTAGTTTTGCTTTTTTTTTTTTTTTTTTCTTTTCCTGGGCAAATCAAAGATTACTAATTAGTGAAAAATGTTTGTACATGCAATGACATAAGTAGACTCCTTTCTATCCCACTCCTACAGAGTTGCATTCTGACTGAAAGTCAGACTTAAAGGCAACTGCTTAAGGTAGAAGCTGCCTCTGTTTTCTTCTTTTGTACTAAATGTGGTCAGGTGATTGAAGTTCAAAAACTTATTTTTCTTGCTTACTACTTTTTTTAACCCTTTTGCTGTATCATTGAAATGGGAAGTGTTTGGAACTCAGCAAGGATGACATTTATTCTTGGGAGGATGGGAAAAGGTTAAAAGTGGAAACAGCTGATGAGGCAGGATGGCTCTGTAGAGAAAGCAGGAGGAAGAGAACTGTGAACATCTGTTAAAGCTATAGCAGTGACTATTTTGGCTAAGTTCAGCTTGCAGTTCCTTTTGAATTCCTTCTTCAGTAGATGTCACTGCTATCAGTGACAAACACGATATAGGCCTTTGGAGTATCATTAATTTAGGTAACAGAGAATGTAATAAAAAGGAAAAACAGCAGATGTTGTTTTGTTTTGTTTTTTTTTAAAGTTATCCCAGGGTTCAGTACAACATGCACTAACAATAAAAATGAGACTTTGAAGATCTGATTTGCTATTGCAATTCCTCATTCTCTTCCCACCGACATTCCCTTTTACTGGGAAACTACTTAAGCCAGAGGGCTGCAGGTAGCTGTAGTGTTGTGTCCACTGACTTAGTTTCATTCTATACTTACCATGTGAATCATGGTCCTGAAGGCTTTTGTTCAGATCCCCACTGTCACATAGTGGAGTCCGGGGATTCTGTCTAAGTTTCCACCATCTTTTCTCTCAAGCTAATATTCAATACACTCAAATCAATCTCAGTCCAGTACAGTTGTCCTCTCTTCCCCACAGTAGAAGTGTCAAAGATGTTCAACAGCAGAACAACAATTTGGGAAGCATTATTAATTAGAGAAACCTAAGAATAGGTCTCTAAGTGATTGCTTTTCCTTGTGCATCTAATACCTCACAGCTCTGAGAGGGAGAGAACTTTCTGAGAATTATATTTGTTTTCCATCTCACCAGAAAAGATGATTAATAAAAGCAGCGTGACATTCTCAGTAGCACTGGCTTGCTTGTAGTCAATGGACTACATTGCTGTTCATTCTTGAAGTTTTTAATCTTCCTGTGAAAATTCTTGTCCAAGACAACTGGAGTAAATGTTGAGTGAATTATTTCATGTAGTGATGGAAGAAATGCTTTCCTAAAGTCCAAATAGGCATCTCAATGACATTCATCCTGCATTTTGTCCAAAAAGTCCAAAAGTAATGATGTTTAGAAAAAGGATTTTCTTCTTTATAAATTTTTTTGCAGTTAGCAACTGTGAGAAATGAGTGAAAAGCATAGAGTGAATTATAGACTTGACTTAATCGTTTATCTCCTGGGAAGAATTAATATTTTAGCAGTGGATACTGCAGTAGTTGATAGGAAGTGTTTACAAAACCACTAGATATGAAAAGATTTCCACCATTAAAGGAACCAAACTAAAGGGTGACTTTTAATATTGTGAAGCAGAAATAATCATGGACTGTGAATCAAAGCAGATAAATTCTGCCTTTGTTTATATGATATTGTATCTTTTAGATAAATAAAAAACAAGGCTAAGAGAGAGCAATATTTGAATATGCATTTTAAATTTGCCATCCAACATTTGTTTTAGCATAAGGATTTTTGCTGCTATTATAGGGAAAATTATTTGAACTCTTGTATGCATATATAGAAAAACATACACTAAATCATGATTGGTATGTTCTACTTGACTGGTCTCTTTGCTTGTCCTGTGCACATCATTAATGGGTTTTATCCCTGTGCAGATGTGCTTTAGCATACTTTGCAGAGAGATTACTCAATTACTTTACAACCAATTAATTAATTCCCATTTCCTTAGAAAGCCAGTGGGGTTTTTTCCCTTCCTAGGTAAACAGACACAACTATAAATAAATGAAACTTGTGAGAGGTTTGAATTAATCTCCCTTGCCCCTAGTTATCATGTAGAATTGAAGTCCTGTTGCCTCTTTGCTAATTTAGATATCTCAATTTGTATTTGGTTTTCAGCCAGTTGTTAGTCACTACACACAGATATTTAGATTTTTTTCTTTAGTTAACAGTGTGTTTTACAATTATCTATTCACTATAGTTCTCATCACACGTGGATTTTCTAGAGAAGTACTAGCTCAGACCAAGAGTATATTTCATGTATGCCAACTGGTCTTCCTGTTAGTGTTTTAAGGGTTTTCAGAACAGCATTTTTGAATTTTGGTGTCTCACTGAATTACCTGTGCGATTTCCAGCAATCGGTGTTAGAGGATTGTATGTCAATGGTAAAAATAGAGGAAAGATTACAGATACAGTTTTAGTCTGGGATAAACAGGCACAGCAGTAACTGATGTTACAACACATTTCTTGTATTTACATCAAGCTGTACAATAAACATCTTTTGTAGTCAGTATATCCTACAAAATGTTGTTTATTTTATTATAGTTGCGTTAAGAGGACACAGTCTTAGCGTAAAAGCAGAAAAGATATATAGAATGTTTGCTTTTTGCAAATAGGACAGGGATTTTTTAAGGGATGGTCTTTTTGTAAAATTACCTCGGCTGGTCAATGTACTATCAGTTTGTCATCCACCAGTCTCTTGTAGAACAGGACCGCTGGCTAAGGGAAACTTTCAAAGACAAGAGCGAGTGTGATCCAAGGGAGAGTGTGGCTTGGGTCAGGAGGCAGTCTGGCATGTAGGTACTCTGCTCCCAACAGCACAATCATAGAATCATAGAATACCATGTTGGAAGGGACCTCAAGGATCATCTGGTCCAACCTTTCTTGGCAAAAGCATGGTCTAGACAGGATGGCCCAGCACACTGTCCAGCTGGATCTTAAAAGTGTCCAGTGTTGGGGAATCCACCTCTTCCCTGGGGAGATTATTCCAGTGGCTGATTGTTCTCATTGTGAAAAGTTTTCCTCGTGTCCAATTGGAATCTCCCCAGGAGTAACTTGTACCCATTATCACTTGTCTTTTCCATGTGACCCCTTGTAAAAAGGGAGTCTCCATCTTTGTAGCCACCCTTTAAATACTGGAACATTGTGATAAAGTCTTCTCTAAGCCTTCTTTTTTCCAGGCTGAACAAAGAGAGTTCTCTGAGCCTTTCCTCACATGGCAGGCTTCCGAGGCCTTTGATCATTGGAGGTCTTTTGAGGAGAGGTCTTTTGCTACCATGCAATCAGAAGAGAAGCTCTTATCACAATCCCAGGCTCAGCTTTGTGATCTTATCAGGATACTTGAGGACACAGTGAAATACAGTATGAGAAATTTCTTAAACATTTCCCTTCTTTTGAGGGAGTTGTCACAGCAGGGTTATGCTTTATAGACGGTCTAGGTGCTTAATAAATAAGTTTTAGGTGCATTTTACACTTAAAGAATCAATTCCAAGAACAGTCTGCACTGTAAGATGATTATAGCTGTTCTGGGAAGTTCTGGGTTTTTTTAAAACTACAGATAAAGAAACCAGTTCACAGCTACTGCAGATACAGGAACTATTTTACAGCTCCAAATTAATTCTTGCATTGCCATTATCATCCTTGCAAAGTTATAACTTCAAGATAAAGTGGCTACTTACTAGATCAGTTCTTCCAGAAATGGCAAAATCAAAAGTTAGCTGGTATGAAGAGAATAGGAAAGAACTCTGTGTGTGTGTGTCTGTGTGTCTCGAGTCTACTGGAGAGGGAACTGAACTGCAGTTTGCTGTGGTTGCCCAAAGGCAGAGATGTCAAAGCATAAACTCGTATCTCAGGGCTAGTTGCCACATATGTGTTAGAGTTCATACCAGCTACCTGACTCAGACAAACCCTCTGGAGAATTGATCTTAGTTGAGGCAATGAAGTCAGCTGTGCAGGAAAAACCCCACTACTATAATTCACTGCTGGTGAATTGAGTGCAGTTTTTTCACGTCATATTGTACATCTGCATGTATATCACATGGCATCACTATGCATGAATAAAAATTGAGAGAGCCTCCATTGATTAGGAATGAAAACCATGATTTAATTCAGAAAGAAAATATGAAGTCTTTTTTTTTTTTTTTTTTTTTTCAGTTTTGGCCTTCATGAATTGCTAAATTTCTTCCTACTTTTTTTCCATTGCAGTTTGAGTTCATTCAACCACAATATAAAATTCACTGCACCGGATATAAAAATGACAAAAAACTGGATCACGTTTTTGCTGTTGTTCTTATCAGTTACTATGGTGAGTCTTACAGGGTTTTTTTAAATCACAGTTTTAACAAGTGTGTACAGAATACCATAAAAAGTATTACTATGGAAATGCAGAAACAACTAATTTTGCGTTCAAATGTAGTTTCTGCAGAGCAGGATCTTTATCTACCTCTGTTCTCCTTTAAATTCCTGTGGTAAAGGAACACAAATTGTATTTACCTCTGCTGAACCCAGCATATCCTTTGCTATCAGAGAACTTTATAGTAACAGTTGACAAGTGACATATAAACAGTACTATGCATACCTCAGGAAGACCGGAGGAGGCATCTAACTCAGATTCAGAGGACATCCTCCAAACTTTTGATTTCACCCCTTGTATGACAGTGGTACAGTATTTCAATCTGTAGCTTTGTTTTTCCATGAAGTTTAGTAGCTTCCCATAAAATATTTATTTTTTTAAAAAATGCAATGTTCAGATTTTGATCAAGATCCACTTTCTTAAGGTCTTGGGGGTTTTAAATTATTATTTTTTATAAATATAAAAGTGGATGTCATGTCTTTTGAACACTTTTTTTGTATACTGAGGGTTGACTTTATGGTTCAAAAGACTATAGAGAAACCAAGTAGCTCTAAACAAGCCAAAAGCTTTGACTCATATGGTGTATGGAAAGACCCTTTTCATATCTTTTCCTAAAGGATCGTTTTGGGCCTGATTCAAGTGCCTTTTAGACTAATGTAACTTAAGTATATTTTACTGGATTTTGCAAAAGCTGTTTATATGCTTCTGACTGTCTCAGTGCTTTTTATGCATTTTTCCATTATTTGCAAATCTTGCAGATTGTTACTCCCCCATGCTTGTTCAGGAGATATTTGTAAAGATTCATTAGTAAAAAGAATTGCTAAATTAACCAGAAAAACACAAAATCATATTGTCAGTAATAAGATTTGAAGATAATTTTCCTTCAGTAAAATAATATTTAAAATATAATATTTAAAAAGATTGAAGTTTAAGATGTTTATACTGGAGTTTGTACATGACTTGCTAAAAAAAAAGTCTTTTTCTTCTTAGTTTTTTGCCACTGCTATACCATCTGAAGGGCACCAGAATATGACGGAGGACTTCACTCAACTGAGTGTTACACGGAATAAAATTATGACAGCACAGTATGAATGCTACCAGAAAATTATGCAAGATCCTATTCATAGGAAAGAAGGTAGAGATTATATTCTTATAATGTTTTAAGAAGGCAAATGGTCAACAGATATAATTACAGTAATTCAGGATCCTTTAGATATATTCATTTCTTGTATTGGTAGAAATTGTTTTTCAGGCTGTAACTATATTTGTACAATTTTTTAGAAACATCACTTTGGGATTCTTGAAGATAAATTACCTGCCCATAGCACCACATCTTACATAACACAGAGCTTCCATTTCTGATAAGAAAATGTTGATTTAAATAGATTCAAATATGATGATTGATTAGTCTTACCACTTTTTCGTGTCATGATATTATAATACCACTGTGTCCCTGGTCACATCTGCCTTTAAAAATTGAAAGTATCTTGATACACATAAGTTCCCTCCTCTGAGGGTTGTGTTTAGTGTCATTAATGATTTTTCTGGTAACTCATTCAGAGCTAACCTCAGTAACTCCACCTGTCACTGTATTCACTGTTTCTGACTTTATAACTTCTGGAAAAACTGAATGGCTTTTTGAGGCAAGAAGAGGTAATGGCATTCTTTTACAATGCGTTTTTTTCTCTTCTGAAATGATTCTTTGGAGGAACTGAATGTATGGAGGTCAGAAATGGATACTGTAGAGATAGACCATTTCAAGCTGAATGATGATGGATTTTAAAATGTGTTCAAAGAAATGTACATATAAGGAACTAGTTCACTAAGTGGAGTTTTAATTAACTACTACTTCAATCTTATGTTTTATTGTCTTTTTTACTCATTGCTGCAAGTGAGAAACTTAGCTTCGGCAGTCCTACATCTTGCTTTTGAAAGACTGTTATGAAAGAAGGGTTGTTATTTTATTATCTGGTCTCTACTTGTTTGCAGGTCCCTACTGTAACAGGACATGGGATGGCTGGTTGTGCTGGAGTGATGTTGCTGCTGGAACTGTGTCAGTACAGCGTTGTCCTGACTACTTTCAGGATTTCAACCCATCAGGTAAGTGTGCATGAGCTTCTGCGTCACTGCATTTCTCAAGAAAATGAGATTTTGCATGCTTAATACTTCCTGTTTGCTCCATTCAAGTCACTAATGCTCCAGAATTAGTGACTAAAACTCCAAACCCGTTATTTACATTTTCCCTTTATCACACAGAAAACTGGCAAGTTTACTTATTTTCTTTTCTGAAATATGTCCTTGAGGGATTCTGTAGATTGGGAAATAGAAATTGAAGTTAGATCACATTTTTTTCCTCTTAGATGAGCTTTTTTTTCTGACAGACAAGCAGAAATATAACATTCTTTTACCTCATTTTAGTATTTGAAGTCAACAAGAGTTTCTCCCACAAATGAATCTTTTCCTGTTTCTGTAGGTTAAACTTTGCATCTGTGAGCATGTGGAAAATATCATAGACATCCACTCCTGTCTGTTTCTGATGCATTAGGTATTTCCCAGGGTCCTTTCATGCCTCTATTTGACAATAGAAATCATTATGTGGTCCCAGAAATTTTCCAGTTTGGTTCTTGAGCAGTTTCTCTATTGAAGTTTTACTGCCTGTCCAATCCTAATTTACAGTGATAGGATGTCAGACTTCAGTTTAGATCTTGGATGTTAAACAAGCCATTTAAATATTCTTGTCACTTCATCTGGTAGTTCTCTTAACAGTTTGATATATTTTGATACTTACTGGATTGGAGGTGGGAAGTCTATTTGTTTTCTTAAGAAAAACACATCATCAGTTGCCCTTGCCAAGCAAAAGCAATGGCCTCAAATTTCTCAGAATTCATAACAACAAGCAATGTCTCTCTAGTCATATTAATAAAACTGTCATTTGTTTGCCAAGTTTTCTTCTTAAATACTAGGCATCAGGAAGTAGAACTTCACTGCTGACTGTTGTGGTTTCTGTTTTTCTTTCCATCTACTCTGACTGTAGAAAAAGTTACGAAGATCTGTGATTCAAGCGGTAATTGGTTTAGACATCCAGAAAGCAACAGGACGTGGACAAACTATACCCAGTGTAATATCTATACACATGAAAAAGTGAAGGTAGGAGAGGAATGTATGCATGTTACCAGTGTCAAGAAACTGATCTGAAAAAATTCACAAGTTTCAAAACTTGAATGGCACTAGAGTTGATGCAACATCCATATGTCAAAAGAAAGCACGTTGAATAAAAAGGATAAATTGGGCAAAACAGACTCGGAAGAACCCAAACCAACTGCTTTGTTTTTTACAGCTGATTTCAACTGCTTGAATAATATGATAATATTTTTGTTTATGGTTATTTTAAATGTGTAGCTACTAATACTTGTCTAGGTGATCCACAGTCGTCTACTGGTAGGCAAAGTGCATGCCTTGTAAGAGCATACCTTTACATTTTGCTTTGCAGTTTTGAAGTAGGGTCCAAGTTTAGCAGAATTGCAGGAGGTTTGCACATCTCTGGAAGATGTGCTGAGTGCATAGGTTTATCCAGTTAACTCGTAGCGACAGATTTTCAGCAGGTGTACAACCAAAGTTTTACTTGAGATTAATGCATCTTCAAGGCAGTTCTAAGTAGAGTTCAGATGTTTGGGGGTTTGTTTTGGTTTTTTTCTTCCCCAGTGTGAAAAGCAGAGATAATCTTCTCTTTTTTGCAGAAGTGTAGGCAAGCTCTAGTTGAGCAGATTTACCACAGGATCTTTGGAGGCCAAAGGGAAGTAAATGAGAAGTGTTAGACAGGTTTTGTTTTTTCTTGTGACCCTTTTCCTGTGTATGTATTGTGTCCTGGCTCCCAAGTGCCATTTTTTCAGCTTCTGAGATATTAAGCTGCTTACATGAATAGAAAACCTATACTTCAAGTTTATTTAAGTGAAATTTTACAAGCATACAAAATTATCTCAGGTCAGGCAGCAAAATGCTTTGAGAGAGTTGTTTTCTCTACATTAAAAGTAGACTATGCACACACGTATGGATGTGGATATATGTATAGATGGTATTTCTATAGACTTCAGTTTATTTTGAAGATGCTCATACATTAAGAGATTTAGAAAAAGAAAAATAAAATAAAAAAGTTTGGTAAACCTCCAAACGCCCTCTTTTCAAGATACTCTGATGTGTGAAGATATAATGGGCAAAATTGCATAGTTTGCCCTGCCTCCCCTCCGCCCGTATGTCCGCTAATATGCTTTATAAAACATTCAGTCATGGGAAGAAGCAGTAAGTTGACACTGTAAGTGCCCAAGAACTGAGAATATAAAATACAGGTCAGAGTAGACTGTAAATTAATTTAGACCTCATGGAAAAAAAGCTCAGTAATAGCAGATTGTGTCGAGAATACTGACATCTGGTAGAGATCCCAGCTGACTCCATCATTGCTGTCAAGACTGCTTTAAGGTATTTACATAGAAAACATATTGAGAAAAGGTGGTAATAGATGAGAACAAGGCATTTTTGTATTGCTTTTTCTCAAATCATGCGACATTGAATAAGCTAATAGCAGTTTAATGCTGCTATCAGAGATGCTATAATTCATTGATTCTTCCTAATATTTGTCTGGAAACTGAGAGAATATTATTTAGGCAGGAGCAGATCCATGCAGGTCGTCCTTTATGAATAATGAGCTAGTTTCCCTCAGGCTGTTTTGCCAGTGTATTTCAACTGTCATGCATCAGAAGCTATTGTTTAAATGAAATAATAGCTCTGAAGAAAACCTTATTGCTTGCTACAGTTGTATGTGTTGTTATATTAAACAATGTTATCTTTTTGGGTTTTTTGGAAGGCGGGTTAGATAATGCACAATAGATGTGATTGTTGTCCATTGTTCAGTTCTTATTGTTGCTGCCCTCACCAGCAGTCTCTGCCGTACTGCTGTTTCGTGCCAGTTCTAAATTGGGTGGAAATCTTCTAAATTGTTAACATGCACCTTTGTCTCAACTGGTCACTGAAAGGTGGTGATATGGGATATCAACCTGTTATAGAAAGGCTGTCATTATATATATGCAGCCAAACTTCAGCGTTTCAGAGGTAAACCTCATTTTTTCTCACTTCCAAATTTTTCCAAATGTTTATTTTTAAACCTATCGCATTGCTTGCCTTTTTTTTTTTTTTTTTTTAATTATCTCATTTTTAGAAAGAATTATAATTGGAAAAATTCTGGCATGTACAAAGAGGTACCCTTGTCTCATCTCACAACTTTACCTGGAATCTTTTCAAAAGTCAATGTATGTAGCAAGCTACAGTTTGTCTTAAATTGAAATAACGTTCAGAAGATACATGCAGTTTTTACATACAGCATTTGTATGTATGATCTAATTTTTCCTATGATATCCGAATAGTTATGCTTTATTGTGAAAGTGAAAGGCTCTTCTTTGTAGTGACGATTTCAACAAATGTGCTGTGTGTCTTACTGATTTCAGTAAGATGTTGATTTGCAGGATTTTAGACTTGGCTCATCATTATATAATCCTATTATAGTCCTTTTACATGCAGAAGAGATGTAAAAGTATGTGCTTTATCAACAATAGTTCTGTGTGCATCACAGGTGCTTGCTTTTGTTCTTGTATTGCAGACTGCTCTGAACTTGTATTACTTGGCCATCATTGGACATGGTCTTTCAATTGCATCACTTCTGATTTCCCTTGGCATATTCTTTTATTTTAAGTAAGTATATTTAAAAGCCTTTACCAAGTATCAGTAGTTACAACAATCCTAGGTTCAATACTTTGAACCACCAGTCATCCCAATGAAGGTAGAGGGAAGAAGAAGGTAAAGAAAGTTGGTAAATTGGTTTGACATTGAACATTATATTGTAATAAAATTGTAGGTTTCTGAGAAAATAAACCTAAAATCCCAAATCTGCAAATCAAAAATTGTAGAATATGTTGAAAATAAGAAATGGGAAAATTTTCATTTGTTTTTTGGGGGCTTGGAGTTTTTGTGGGTTTTTTGGTTGGGTTTTTTTTTCCTGGTTGTTTTTTTATAAGTTACGGTGTGGTTATGCCAAGCATCAACCCAACTAAAGAGCAAATGGAAACAAAAATATTGATAACATATGATAGGTACAGTGACACTCCAAAGTAGGCAGCCACAAAATACGATAAACTGTAAAGAAAGTAAGGCTAAGAGCTACAATAGGAATGGAAATAATAAAAATAATCCTGTTTATTTTATGCACCATATTATGTCTATTACAGTTATGTCATATCCTCTAACAGTTATTATGTTACCTTCATGAAAGGAAGTTTGAGCAGTATCACCACTATCACAACAGCTTGCAATATAATGCACAGGTCTTTTAAATTAGTACTTCAGATTTTGTGATCTTATTTTTCTTTCCAATGAAAGACTTTTTTCTTGAAGGTGTTGATGAGGTTTAGTAGAAAAGTGAAACCAGGAGTGATTGCCACATGAGCAGAGCTGAGAGACGTGAGTTATCTCTGCCAAATGCTGCACTGCACAGTGTAGGCTTTCCTTGCTAACTGGCACTAGTTTAATCATTTCAGTATCAGTTTTCATTGGATAATATAGATCTGCTCTGCAGTCTTACCACTATACCCTACTGTGTCACTCCATCTTCTATTTTCTCCTAACATTTAAATATGAATAAAACGTACGACAGCAACTGTGAGGCTAGCTCAGATTTTGCTTTTCTCATGCTCTGGACCTTGATTAGGTAGGGGAAGCAGATATCTAATAAAATATTTAGCCTTTTTAGTCCCCTCTGGCTGAATACAGTGTTTCCAATTTAGATATGCATTATTTCCCCAGGTTCTGGGATAATATTTTCACAGATCCCCAACAAACCAATGTGTTTCAACTTTGTAGCCTCTCTTTATGAAATCCTATATTGAGGATGACTTTTCAGCTTTTTCTGACTTCTTTTCATGAGGACAAACCAAAACTTTTGTGCATTTTAATTTATCTGCATTTGACCTATAAAAACAGTGCTTACCATTTCCAAATTCACTTTCCCTCCACAAAATCAGTATGTGAAATGGCTCTAAGTCCTTATAAGAAGCTTGATTTTGCATAAGAAAGGGCTATACTGTTACTGTAAATGTCACAAAACGTTTAACAGACTACATATTTAATGTGACAGGAAAAATGCTTTGACATAGACTTCTCAGGAGAAAACAAAAATATTAGGAATACAATATTATTTTAAAAGTTCAGAGACAGTAAAGCATGATTTTTCTGTACTATAATATGAAAACAAGCCAATTTCATCTTGGCTTGTGGCACTTACTGCAAAAGCAGGTGATCTGCTTTGCTACTATTACAACTATGTCGCGTTTGTCTAACCCTCCAGGGATTTTTTTCTCCCTCTGGTAGAAGGATCATCTGTCCTCTGAGAACCACATGGAATTAATCCAGACCAGCAAACCGCATCTTATAGACTGTGGTTATGTTGGGATATAAAAGGAAATTACAAAATTTAAAGGAAGCTAAAGAAAGTTCTCTACAAGCTGTTCTCTTGGGATGTACAGTTCCTCTAAAGTATTTTTAGTACTAGAAGGGTATTTAAGGATCTAGATTAATACCAGGATGTATTATGTATCGGCTGAAGCTTGTGTGATTATTCATAGCTTTAACAGGTGGACTTTTTTTTTTTTTTTTTTTTTTTTTGCTATTGTGTGTGGGTGCCTTTGAATTTCTCATGTTTCCAAAAAATTTATTCTTATAGTCGATTGATCATTTCCAGATGATATTTGCTGGATTGCTGACCATTAGAATAACTTTATGTTTGACTAGAAAGGTGATACTTTCCTCTGTAGGAAAAATGACAGGTTTTTTTCAAATATCTTCAGCTTTTCAAATATCAAATAATTGGGTTTTGAATGAAATAATTTTTTTAAGATTGAAATGGTTTTGTGCATTTTATTTTTTCATTTGAAATTCTGTTTTTTCTTTAGAAAATTGTCTGATTGGAAATGCTTGTGTGATTTGTGACTTGTGTTCCCCAAGTGGAGTTTTTGGTTTAATAGCATAAAATGGGCTATAAACTTGAACTCCAATCTTCCCCTCTGTAAATTCATCTATGAAACATAAAAATAACTTCTTGCAGTGGCTTTGCTTTCTCGTTCTGTTATATCCTCTAGATCATACATGTGTTTATTATAAATCTTCCATTAAAACACTTCTATGGTTTTCATAAAGAAAGGAAAACAAGGCAAGAGAAAACTTTAAAAGAAAAGAATTCAGAGAAAGGGGAGCTATAATTTGAAAGATGCCCCCCAACTTAAACCCTGAAACAAACAAATTAAAAAACCCCACCTGAAATAAAGGAGTTGTTGATCAAGCATTATGACAGCACTCACAGAGGATGCCAACACTATGCTTAAAGAGTGGGCAAACAGCTGAATCATGGATTAGTAGAGAGGAGGTTTCTAAGTCACTTTAGGTTAATTTCAGCTGAACAGATAATTGCCATTAGGTGCATATGTGGAGCTCACTGGTTGAATTTTGCAGTATTTGAATACCTTAAAAAAGTCAGATCTCAAACACACCTGGGGACTTTTGAAAAATGTTACCTTCTTTCTTTTGGAGAAATACTGGAGAAATGAATTTTTCTCTAATGTTCGAGACGTAGAGGAGTCAAAATAGGAAGGGAAATAGGTAATTTAGCAGGAGGTCTGTTTTTATTTTACTGCCCATGGTTTAATCCAGGGGTAGGTCATTCAAATGTTCTTAGATCATAATGATGAGAATTAAGTGATTAAAGGATATTATGTCATTAAGGAAAACAGCAGAAAAGGGAATATAGGAAGGGTAACAGAAGAAAGAGGGTGGGGAAGCTTAAGAAAAAAAGCAGTCTTCATTTTTAAATGTCATCAGTCTTGCTTTCTTGTTTCTTGTCCGGTGATCTTTTCAATTCTTTTATGCATGGGTGGAGGTGGGTGTGGATGGGTGTGTTTGAATATTCAACAGGAACAGCTGCTGGATGACCCTGAGAGATGGCCCCATTAGCTGTACGTGCTTTTCCTTGCCTGTGCATTGAATCTTAACAATAAGCAGACCGAATTCCACAGTTCTTCAGGACCTGTTTACACAAAGGTCTTAGCTGGAATCTAGTGTTGCCTCTCCTTTCATATATAAATCATACAGGAAAAAAAAAAAAAACAAAAACAAAAAAACCCATATAAAAATACATTTTCAAAGAACATAAAAAACTGCATATTATAATAATCAAGGCTTTATGTGTTTTGGGCATTAAAATAAAAGACAAAAAAAAATTTTAAAAAGCCCAATGGAATATACTTTTTTACTTAATTCGTATTCAAACCTGTGTTTTGTATTTGGACACTTTCTTTTCTGTTTTCTTCAGGCAAACAACACTTGGCAGACAGAGGTTCATGTAGGGTAGGTAGTTCCTTGTGGTGCACAGCAGCACTGGTTTCTAGAGTCGTTTCCTTCCCCCATATTTACTGACTGTAAGGCTTAGAATGTCTCAGGGCTCCAAGGCTTGACTTGCAGGAACTCTACTTGATTCACGGTGTGAATACCTGAACCTGTTAACTTACTCTGTGTATCTGTGGGGTGCTTCATATGCTCTTCTTGTGATAGTTGCAAAGAATGCAGCCAAGAAGTGCAGTGTCCCCTATAGACAGTCTCTTGACTCTCTCTTGTTCAGTGAGGTCATTTTGTTTCTTGTTTCATCTGTCACGTTCTCAACAGTTTTCAGTATATTCCTCCAGCTTTTGTGACTATTCTGTATCTGTATTCCTCTGAAATACAATTTTTTTTCTGCTTTCTGCCCTCCCAAATTGAAAATTAAGCATTACTGGCCATACTTTATCTCTTCTTCTAGACATGCCATTAGAAAAAGCTAGAACACTTGATTTTATTTTTTTTTTTCCCCCGTGTGACAATTTAGACTTGCCCCCTGCTGACCTTGTCAATGTGTTGCTGATTTCTCTTAGCAATGAAGAGCACTTGCATGTGTAAGTGATAGATTTTTCCTCCTCCAGTGAGTCATTTCACTTTGCCGGTCGACTGCACTCTGTTAGTGCTGGCTATTAAATGAAGGTAGGTGAGTGCAGTTGTAAGGCACAGGCTTTTTACAGCAGAGGCTTCACTCTCTTCTCCGAAGTAACCAAAGAGCGTTTCCTGAGCATGACCACAGTACCGCATTCTTTATCACTTCTCTTTGCATGTGGGAGAAGTTTCCTTGAGCAATGCTCATTCTGCAAAATTGTGCTCCATTCCTGCCTGCAGGTACGGATGTGCTGTATGGCTGTGATCAAATCAGTTTGCTCAACTGTGCTGCACATCCCCTACCTTAAATCTAAAAGGATCATTTTTACCCAGCTTTGTAAAGTGACCGTCTGCTTTCTTAACAAAATGGATGTTACTTGTTCTGTTGGGAATTCTGAGCGTTAATATCCCAATGGTCTGAATTGTATATACATACATATAGGCTTTCTACTTTTGTGTTTGTCTGTAAAGCTGAATTTCTTTGGAAAAACTTGAATGAGAAGCATCCCTGCCTCTTAAAATGGCACTAAGTTAGACCTGCTTTCTCTAGAAAGGCAGATAAACAGAATTTTGCTCCGATTACGTTCAACTTCTAGCATTGTTTAAATTTATTGGATATTGGACCTCTGTTTAAAAAAAAAAAAAAAAAAAAAAGCCCTTACACAGATATTTTAATCTTTAATTTTGTGGCAATATTAAAAGCAAACCTTGAAAACTGACACAATTAAATACAGTTATATATTGCATTTTATAATTGTATCCTATATACTGTTTATAACTTAGTTATATACAAAGGTCAAGACAAGATTTGCATTACTTATTTGAGTATTTCTCTAGCTATAGGATTAAGGAGGAAAAATGACAAGAATGTGAGTGAAAGAGAATTATCCTCAAAATCTTAACAGGTTTGGGTAAATGGAAATGAAGGCTAAGACAACTTCTTGAAGATCAGATATGATAGTTAATTGGGAAATTCTTCAGGTACTAACAAAAAGAAAGGTATAAATCTCTGAAACATATTATATTATTGCTATTTAAATCTTTTTTGGATAACCACTACAAAGCAGGTCCTTCACTGTAAACATATTGGAACGGAATGTACTTGCTTTGCCTCCTTTTGGCGGTTAAGGGAAGGTGTTACCTTTCACATCATTCTATTAAATTTGGACTGGAACTGAAGGGTTGATGTAAGACTTCTTAGGAAAATAAAGAGCTCTAGTATTTCAGAGTTGTTCTCAGGTACACATAGTTGTCCCCCCATGTATTCATTTGTTCTTGTTTCTCTTTTCTAGGAGCTTGAGTTGCCAAAGGATTACCCTGCATAAAAATCTATTTTTCTCTTTTGTTTGCAACTCTGTTGTAACAATAATTTCACTGACTGCAGTTGCCAACAATCAGGAGTTAGTTGCAACTAATCCAGTAAGTGAAAGTATGTTTGGCAGCCTTGTTGATTTTTATGTGTAAAACTTCAGCAACGTGGATGAGACATGAATAGTTGATGAAATGTTGTATGTAGCGAGGTTAAAATGTTCTGTAATGATGTATCCATGTTACGTAGTATGTCTGTCTAACAATGTTTTGGGCATTTCGCATTTGAGGTTTTGAAATAGTAATAACACCCTAAGAGACGGAGCATACTGAACTGCTCTTCTGAATTTCTACAAATCACTTTCTCACTGAAACAACTGCAAGAAAGTAGTGTATTCTAGATGATGTCAGTGAGGTTATGACAGTTGAATTCACCAAGGAAAGGCAGAAACAGTTGAAAGGAGAAGAATTATTTCTTTTGTGTGTGTGTGTGTAGGAAGATAAAGCTAGTAAAAAAAGTAAAAAGCAGTAAAAAAAGTAAAAAGCTAGTAAAAAAGCTGTCCGTTTGGGTCTGATTTTTCTCTCTCTCATTTCCTGATAACACTGGGGTAAGTGTGAATCTGTAGCTTCTCCCGAAAGGCTAGGAGTTATAGCAACAGAAGACCCTGAAAATGAAATACACAAACAAACAAATGCCTGACTATGGCTTTATTTTAATTTAGACCTGGATAATAAATTTAAATTCTGTGAAAGTTATGGCAAAACTCCAGAAGCTGAATCTGAATAGTAAAAAGATAAATTCTCTTTCTCCTGTTAAAAGCTCATCAGAGTGCTGGAAAACAGGCTTCAGATAACTGCTGATAATCATCATCAAGTGAGTTAGGTAGCAGAACATGGTAAAACAATATTAATTTTTTTGGTTTGTTTTAAGCCAAGTGCCAGAAATAGATCAACAAAACACAGCAATTTCAGGAGGGGAAGAAAAAAAAAAATCTACTGTATCCAAATCTGCAAGTTAACTATTGCTCTTTTTCACAACCTCACATTTTAGTCTTCACAATAAGTTATAACATTTCAACTGAAGAATATCTTTTGAATGAAGCTAAATACAAATATATGCCAACAAGAGAGTTTCATTCCAGAACCTACTATCCCAAGTTCTCAACTGACCCTAAGTGCAGTCATGACTAGGTTAAATTTGGAAGTATTGTAAACATTTAAAAAACATTAATCATTCTCTGGAGTAATTATATGTTGCGATCAGTAAAATTGAAGGGACTACTTTCATCAAAGTACATTTTCTTGTGTGGTTACCATCATATAATTTAAGAATTCCATATTGATTGGAACAGTGAAATATGGCAATATTTGTAATAAGGGAAAATATTGTTGCAGCTTTCTGCCATGCGTGCTTGAAGATCTCAAGGTCCTTATTGTTTGAAAAATCAAAATACAGACTCAGTTACCAACTTTTTTGTCACCATAAAGTATGGAGTTGTAATTCCATGAAAATTCTATTTAAAAAAAGAAATGTAATTGTAGTGAAGAAGAGAATGAATATTAACATTTGACAATAATTTTAACATTACAGCAGTAATTTGTCTAATTTGTCCCATTTTGCAAACAAATCTCTGAGATTTTTGCAACTTAAAAATTTATATATTACTCTGCTTTTTCCTGCAGGTTAGCTGCAAAGTGTCACAGTTCATCTACCTGTACCTAATGGGTTGCAACTACTTTTGGATGTTGTGTGAAGGCATTTACCTGCATACTCTCATTGTGGTGGCTGTTTTTGCCGAGAAACAACACTTGATGTGGTATTATCTTCTTGGCTGGGGTATGCAATTTCATGTTCTGTATTTGCAGGCCAATACCATCTCTTCCTCTCTTTCATGAGAATTTGAACATCTGTACCTTTGCTTCTCTGAGCTGGTATCTTTGAGCAATGATGACACATCCCTCTTCTTTGTCTGTGGTGTTTTAACAGCCTTAGAAATATTAACGTAGGAAGTTGTATGTACCTCTGTCTTTACTGAAAGAGAGATTATGCATTTCTGGAGTCAGGAAGCAACTCCTCCTTTGTATAGAGAAAATAGTCTCCTATTACAAAAAAGACGTGAAGAAGTAATTATTCATTGTTCCTCGTCTCAAAGATGTTTATTCAGGAATGAATGTTTGTTTTCAGAGAAGTCTCGCCGTGTCTAGGATGGAGGGTCAGAAGGATTTATTTTTCCAGCAGTTCCATTTGACCTGTATTGTTCACTAAGTAAATACAGAATAGCTGTAGCTGAAGATCTCAAGTAATATCAGTATCAAAACTAACAAGCCAAACCTGGTCATTTCAGATAATGCACAACAGCACATTCACAAAGTGCAAGTGAGGGCTTTCTCCTCAGCTTCAGTGTATTGGCACATTCAGCTGTAACGTGACTTGGTACCTGGATCACTAGCTGTCCCACTACAGACACAGCTGAGATGTGATTAAAAGATCATAGGTGCTCAGCAGTTTCTGAAAAATAGGTACCATCAGAGTGTCAAGGACCCCAGATAACTAATTTGCCTATTCTTTTAAAATTCTGATTTCCAGAGTTTTGTTTTGCAGATGACCTTGTTTTCTGAATACCCAGCAAGTGTCAGTGAGGACATGTCAGTACTGTTAATCACACTGCAAAAGCTATGGTCATAGATACGATTACCTTTTTAATATTGCCTACCTATTTAGCATTATTGCAGACTGCAGTCTGAAAAAACATCTGTGTTAATGAAGATTGATTGTTGCATTCTGAAAAGTTATAATTTGATTTGCCTATTCTTTCTGTATGTTGGTAAGAATTTCCTGGCAAAACAGTGGGAATAAGTTTTCATACTCCCCCCTCAGAAAGAAATCTTGAGAATAGAAACGGAATCGGTCCCTGTTACTTTATTTACTCTCCAGGTGTATAGTTTGAATGAGGTAAAAATACAGAAGATTCCTGCAAGAGATGCAAGTTTACTTAGTTATTAGCCAGGTTTACATGTGAAGACAACATTGTTTTTTCTTCACAGGTTTTCCACTGATCCCTGCCTGCATACATGCTGTTGCTAGAAGTTTATATTATAATGACAAGTAAGTAGCATCTCAACTTGTTTTGCAAAACTGTTGTATTTTCTTTAAAGGGGAGGGAAAGAGGAATACAAAAGATAATAAAATGCCAAATATTTTCTTCTTTTCCTGTTTGTTTCCTCCAGTTGTTGGATCAGCTCTGATACTCATCTGCTATACATCATCCACGGCCCTATTTGTGCTGCTCTGTTGGTAGGCATTTTTCAGTCTTTTTTAATTTGTTTTCTGACTGTTCTTCATGGGCTTATATAGTCGGTATGAGCCTAAAGCTAACATTTAGAGGTCACTGCTATTTGCAGGACTCTCACTTAACCCAGTTAGGTGCCTTAGACACACCAGATATACAAGTCTTGGCCTTAGTAAGGAGCTGTACCTCTGGTCCTTTGAGAAACTTGGGTTTTTCAGTGTTGATTATCAGTCTGATTAAATGCTAGTGACAAGGAAGTACCTGGAATACTGGAGGGCCACGTTGAAATCCCTCCTTCAGTTAAGAATGCTTTTTTCACTTCCCAGGCCATTTGCCAGGTTGACCCTAGCGTGACTGTGCTAATGTGACCAAAGAGCTCCCAGACTGGACCTCACTGAGGTTCAGAAAGAGGGCTCTTGAATGTCAGGACTGACATTCCCTGTGGGTGGGAATACAGGATGGAAAGAAACTAGAGCAGGCCTTTGGGAAAGAACCAGTGGGAATCGTTCTGTAAGTGTCTGTGACTGCCCCTGTTCTGGTCCTAATCTAGCAGTGGGGCTTTGGCCACCAGGCTATTGCAAGTCCTCTGCTGGGGGGTCCTCATGGACTCTTAGAGTGCCGTGTTCTGTCTTACACTCCAAGTTAACACCAGCTTTATTGCGGGAATGTTTGCTACTGAAGACATTAAGTTCTAGGTAAGTAACTGAAGGAACCATTGTATAAAAATCAATGTTGTACTTCAGTTATACTAGGACTGAATTAAACCCATGCAATTCAGTCAATAGATTATTGCTAGATAGAAATAGGTGCATAATAAAAGGAAATACTAATATGTACCTACTACACAACTATCTAGATAATTAATATCTATGAATGCAGAATGCAGAGAATGCTGCAGTGTAGAAGCATTCTCTACATGACTGGAATTAGCTGCTGACTATATATTACAGTCATCCCTGTTAACCTGTATCAGAAACTTCAGGCTGATCTGGCAAAAGTATTGTATACATGTCTGCTGACTTCTCTTACAGCTTTTCAGTTCATGCAAGGAAATTCATTAAGAATGAAAACATCAAGTAACTTTTTGGAAATAATTCCAGTTTCTGATCTTCATGAGCTTCCTCTTCTGTTAAATTGTTAATGAATATTTGTGGAGGTCATTCTGTGCATAGAGAATTCTCTCCGAAGACCATTGCATAAATTCTGTGGTTCTTGTGACTCCCATTTTAATTCACATTGAAATTAGCTGGTACGTTTATATTTTTGAAGGTTGTGTTGCTACCATGACACACCTGAGGTCCTCTGCATGGGAGGCCAGAGGCAAGCCCCATGAAATTATTGAGATCCATGGCCCTTGGGGTGTGAATTATTACTGATAATCTCTTGTCCTGTTAGACAGGTTTGCCATATATGTTCATGTAAAGACATTTTAACTAGTGTTCTAATCTGTGAATTTGAAACCAATTTTAAATCCTTTCAGTTTTTCTTCTCTCTAACTTACATAGAAGATGAAATCCTGTTTTCACAGAAAGGGATAGGGCTTTTTTGCCCACTTCAGTGGTGCTGTATTTCACCCAGAAAATGTATGTTTTTCTGCATTGCCATGTGGTTTGTTACTTCCTTTGTCCAGGTGTCTCTTCATAGATATATTACTGAAGTAAAGCTCTTCAAAGCTGAAATATAATTTGTATTAGTCAGAGCTTGCTTAAATAACAACAGAAAAATTTGTGTAAAAGTTATGAGACTATACCATCTTCCATGAAATGGCCTCATTTTAGGATATAAGATAATTTTCTCCTTCCCAGAGGTGGCCTACATAAAGTCACACTGAAAACAGTGGCAAGACTCCTACTGATTTCAAATGTCCTGGATCAGTCCCAAACTGTCAAGTCTTCCTTCCATTCAAGGCAACACTAAGAATGTGCATTGACTTTACTGGAGGCATAATAATCACCTCTGCTTTGTTGGTTTGGGCAGAATCTGAGTCCATTCTCTTTGCAGTTTACAAATATGTTTACCTTTGATATTCCTATATTTTCCATGAGCTGACTAAAGGTGTTTCTCTTGCATTTTTCTTGCCTTAGTACAATCACTAAATTTATTTGAAAACTATGTAGGAATAACAAAGAATAAACACAACTACGCATCTTCCCTGTGATGTGAAAGTACCTTAAAGGAGTTGCTTTTCTTTCTGGTAACAAAAAAAAGTAATTTTTTTTTTTCTGTCAATTCAGAAAAGACAAGCCAGGGATAAAGACATTAGATGAAATGCATGTGTTTAGGCTTTGTGAACAGAACCCTCATTTGCTTAAGCAGCTTGCTTGCCAGATACAATTTCCACACTTTACTAAGCATGACCTGCTTTAGCAGACGTTCAAGCAACAATATTAAACTGCAAATTAGATAACAAGGGAGAAGACACTGTTTCTACTTGCAGAAGCAAGATCTCAAAGAGGATGAAGACGACCGTCAAGTGGGTGCCAGGGAGAATTGGCAGAAGCCAATGGGAACTTGACTCTTGTACATCACTGAAAACACTACAATTACATAAAGTTAACAATAATGCTGCTTTTACGGTCCCTGTTATTACATAACTGTGGTCAGATCCCTGCCAAAGAAACTGGAAATGGGAGCAGACATAGGTTGCATTTTGATTGGAATTGTCTTCAGTTGACCACTTAATTACAACTGCCTAAGCAACCACAATTAAAAAAATAGTGTGGGAATGAAACAGTAGAGGGTGATGTTAGTTTTTACACTAGACAAATACTGTTCAAAATGGAGGAGAGGAAGAAAAAGCAGTGGGTTTGAATTTTAGTGAAAGCAGTATTGAGTTCGGTGTAGATTTCAGGTGTGCCAGTGCACTAGTGATTTAGTTTGCATTGGTGCCACTGAAGGAGTAGATTTTGGTTTAGTTATGCCATTATTTACATAAATAATATTATATTAATATTTTGCCTTATACAAATGTTATGTATTAGTGTCTTAGACTGACAGTCTTTTATAGATCCCAATTCTTTTAGCAGAAGTAGTAAGTGTACTCAGTGAGTATGTGCTAGAAGGAAGTTCAGGAGCTCCTGACCTTGTCCCTGACCTATTTAATGACTTCAGGCTGCACTCAGGACAGTTTAGGAGTTTAGAAGTTGAAGGCTTAGCATTTGTGTACTCAGCCTTAGGAATGTCTGCAGGACAAGTATAAAACTTGTTTTCATGAGCACATACAGGTGTCCACCCAAGCAGGCTAAGATCTGAAGCTGCATAACTATTAAAAGCACGCAATGGCTACCAGCTAGTATCTAAGAATATAATTTTACTGAGCTGAGAATGGTCTGTTTATATAATCCTAAAGAGGAATGTAAATAGAATTTAGACTTACATGCTAATAAGGATTACCATACTGCTAAGTACAAACTCAACATGGAGCGAAGTAGAAATATCATGGACCTGAGGAGAATTTAAATCAAAACCTGCAGCACCTGTTGTCTTCTAAGCTAAGTTCACAGCTACTCTGAAGGCAGAACCTAAATGCTAAGTTCCCAGTATAGGCATCAACATTTCTTTTTATCTAGAATTGCCTTGTCTGCCTTTGTTTCCATTTTTGTTCATTTGCCCTGTTCACTTTTCAGGTCACTGTGGAGCTGCCAGTATTTTACTACGTGTTCATACTGCAGCTAGCACAGTAGCTCCTTCGGGGCTTTGCAAACCATCACAGTCAGTTTGATGATAGTATATATGCCAGTAGTTCCGGTGGCCTAGTTTTGCTTAAATGTAAAAATCTACTCGCTACCTTGCTAAAGTCAGGAGCTGTTTTCATCACTTTAAGAATTCAGTTCATCCTGTTCTCACTGTATTTGTGACGGAAGAGATACACATCAAAAATTGGTGATACATACTTTTACTGACATTCATATAGTTCTCTGTCCTCTGCTTTGGCTCACTGATCTGCTCTGCTTGCCCTAGTAACTATTAGCAAACTCTTCATTTGCTTATTTTCGTGCTTTTTTGGTTTAGGTGGATAAGTGGAACAATTAAAAAAAAAAAGTGCATTTCAGCATGTTGTAAATGAAATAATTTGCTGGGTCGTATTTTACTCTTGGGTGCTGCGACTTTCATCTTCAGTTAGCGTTCAAAGATAGTGTTATAGGAATTGGCCACACTACCAAAACACAAAAGGGCTGAAAACTCTGTGTTTGATACATGTTGATGTTGAACTAATGGATTTGAGAATGATTAAATTTAGAACTGGAGGAAGGACTTATTGTCTATGTGTACTATAGGAAGTTGGATGAGGATTGTGGACTGCATAAGATCAAAATAAATCCCTTGGTTGCTTAAACAAAGCTTAAAGGTAGCTGGAGACTTCCAGGAGAAATTCATGCAGTAGTTTCCTATGTAAAACAGTTTCCTGTTAAAAATATTTAAATAGCATGTCAGTTGAATAGAAATAACATCACATATCTGTCAAGGGCCTTGTTGCTATAACAATACACAGCTGTTTATCATGAAAATCTCAACTGACACGGAAGAATTCTGCCAGAGTTGTGGAGGACATGGTGACACATGTGGTCTGAAATGGATTCCCTGTTTGCACTTGTCCTACAGCGAGACAGAGGCCTCCCCCTGGACAAGGAATTCCTAGTCCCTTTAGAAAGGAGTTGTCTGTCTCCTGGCTTCTTCCCCTGCCTGCCCTTTTGTCTCTCAGTAGTTGTTGGCAAGGACAGACAATTATCTGGAAGAAGAGGATGGGACTAGACTCTAGGTCTCTCCCTTCCGTAGTGGATCCCCTAAGCAGTGTTGTCTTGCCTCTGTGCTCTTGGGCAAGGTGATGAGACTGGCTGAGCTCTCAAGGTCTCTTTTAAAAGATAGAAATAAGGGGCTGCCCTTATTGCATGATAGATGAAAATACGGTGTAATTATCTCTGACATTGCTGTTGCTCTCGTTACTGGCATCCTGTTGGAGAACAGGGTATGTATATACACACATATATGTTTGTGTGTGTGTGTATTAGTTTTGTGGTCGCTTACAATGAGTGGTCACACACTGAAAGATATAGTCTGCATCGTTTTGATTTCAGTTTGGGGTTTTTTGGGGGGCGGCAACTGAATGAACAGATACACACCACTGTTAACAAGAAAAGCCGTAATAGCTATGAAAATAATCAAGTTCAGTAGTGCATGAGAATGATGTAGAGCATCACCTCAGTCCTTGCCCCATTTGCAGTTCTGATGAATGATTCAAAAATCCAACCATTGGCCACTGAGAATGTTAAATCCACTGTTTGTCTACATGAGTATACAGCTCGTCACAGCAGCATTTTGCCTGCAATTCTATTTTTATTTTTTTAAAACCTGTTGTTTTCTTCTCAATATATTTGTTAAATTGATATTTGAACAATTAAAAAGTAGCTTTTTGAAGAACCATATTTAAATACAAAGAGGGAAGAGTGTTATCCTCTTTCTTGAGCAACCTAAGAAGACATAATAATTTTTACAAACTAATCATTCATCTATGTATGTCATTGTGATGGCAGAAAGAAAGGTGCATGGATTGTTAACGTTGAAAAACTGACAGGTTATCTGGATGGACATTTGCTTAGTAAGTTAGAGGAATAGATGAAGATATTAGATGTTAGAGCCATATCTGTTACTGAAAGGTGTTTTCAAAGAGTTTTAACTCCTGTTTAGTGTACAATCACAATGCTATCAGTGTACTGTGAGCTTTCTTGAGTTGCCTGGTTTCCAGTATCACAAAACAGTGTGGGAGATTATTTTTCAGACTACCTTCAGTGTCCTATCCTTTTCCAACAGGTGAATCTTTTCTTCCTGCTAAACATCGTTCGTGTTCTCATAACCAAGCTGAAGGACACCCATAAGGCAGAATCCAACCTGTACATGAAAGCAGTGAGAGCGACCTTGATTCTGGTTCCACTACTTGGCATTGAATTTGTCCTGTTTCCATGGCGACCAGAAGGCCGGATCGCAGAGGAAGTGTATGACTATGTGATGCACATCCTCATGCATTACCAGGTAGGTAGCATTAAACAGGTTTTGCTCAGTTGAGCTAGCTAGCAGTTGGCATGTGAAGCAAATGAAAGAGAAATGACCGCGTTAATTTCTTTTTTAAAGACCTTATAAATGTCTTTTAACTTTCTCATTACACTGAATTTTCATTTCCCGAAGGAAAGAAACATAGTGGTAGATAGCTGGCCCAATACTTTTTAGTAATGTGGTTTTAGAAACCACCAGTTTAGATGCGTTCTACATTTTCTTTGTTATTTTTATCTGAATTTTATCAGGAACCAATTATCTCAAACCCAGAAAAATCTATATGCATGTGAAATAAAGCAGAATGTTTTCATTTTTATTTTACAGGGTCTACTGGTGGCTACAATTTTCTGCTTCTTTAATGGAGAGGTAGAGTAACAGTTTTTAATTATAATACTTTTCTTATTTTATATATTTTTGTTTCGTTTCAGCAATTAAAGAGATGGTATTTTTTAAATAATTTTTTTTAAATTTCGAAATCTAAATTTGTCAGGTAAAAAATAATTAAAGAAAAATAATCTGGCTGCCAAGAGCAGAGCTTGGGAAAGACTATGCTATCATTCGTGGCATTGTTAAGTTCTTTAGGGCTGACTTTTTTGTGCTGAGCAATATAAATGTCTCTTGATTATATAAGGAATTGAAGACACTTGTCGCTTTGCTATAACTTCTCAATAAATATCATATAAAAGTAAAATGTAATTCACTACCCAGGAGGTATATTTGTCTATGTTAGAAGCTGTATAGTTTCTGTTATCCTGGAGAATCACTGTATTTGGTCTTTCTGCAGCAGGAATAGAGCATATTGCATACATGCTGGGGTACTTTTGTGTTATGACAGCTCTTTGGGAAAATTTTAGGCTGTTTGGAAAAAGTTTGGAAAACTTTTTTTTTTTCACACAGCTGAAAAATATCATTCCAAAAGTCAGAAAATAGCCTATTGTCCTTGGGTCAGAAATTTGTGTTGAAGTGTGCTTTTAAGAAATCATCATCAGTCAATTCCAAGAACAAACTTCTTTATTCTTAAGTTAGAAGATTTCAGTATTTCAGCAATATATAGTACTGATTCTGTTGAAGATAACAAGATTTGCTGTTGTCTTGAATAAATCCAGTAACTCTGGAGTGCACACAGTGACTTTCATCTAGAAACTCTGGCCTCCAAGCTGTACTTGGGAGCACCCTTACAGGGCCTTACAGTGTTAGAGATCAAAGTGGTATAAAGGCTAAAAAATATCTATACAAAATTATTAATATGACTCTTGTTTGTAAACACCTCCCTCTTCCCCTCCTGCGCTCCCTCCCCCCAAAAAAACCCAAACAACAACCAACAAATGAACAAAAACACCCCATCAAAAAACTAATTGGTACTTTTCCAGCAGTCTTGGCAGAGGAACAATTACAAACCTACACTTATTCCTCCACATCTGTTTGTTCTGCATTTAGTGCAGTTGCAGTATATGGCTGTAAGGAGATGTGTGGGAGTAACCAGCTGTTTTCATGTGACTGAACACTTCATTTCTTTTGTCAGATGTTATAAAATTGTATCAGTGTGCTTATATAATCTTATTGGACAGTAGTATTTATTTACAGGTAAATATTTGGCTAATACTAGAATTGATTCATGCCGATTGCCCTTCCTTGTCTTCCTAAGCCTAAAGCTGACTGAATTGCAATGAAACTTCCATGGGGTATCAAGGTTTAATTTTATTCCTTGGGAAATGTGTGAGTCTCAGTGATTTTTTTTTTTTTTTTTTTTTTTGCCAAGGAGGAAGAAAGTATGAAGAGAAGCTTTCTCACAGTTTAGTAGACACAGGGCAGTGGTTTTGATCTGGCTTTAACATTAAGTAGATTCAGGTTCAAGTGCCTGCTTATATATTTGATGCAAAGCAGCACACATCATTAAGTGTTCCAGATTTGATTTGATCACTTGCCCGTGTTCAGCATTGATATTTCACATACTTTTTCCCTTCCAAATTTTATAGTTCAGAATGCCTTCTAGAAGCAGGTATTTGGAAAAAAAAATCTAACAATTTGTTCTGCTCCAGTGCAAAATGGGGGCGAAAAAAACCTGAAAACTCTACAGTTTCTATGAAACAACATTGCCCACTGCTCAGTTCTGCCTTTTAATCCTTGTGCATATTCTGAGGCTACTTCATTACTTAAACAAGGTGAAAGCCTAATTTTAAAATATAATACAATCAGTAAGAATTGTATCTGTTAATATTTCATTGTTACAAACATATTTTTTACATGGTCTCTTTTGCTGTGTAAGAAAAGAAAACCTGAGTCATCCCAGTAATTCAGTATCCCAAATTTGCCATGGGGTGATCAGTGGTAAAAGATAAACTCTTCCACAACTCTCACAAATGGTAACAGATTAATCACTTCTTGAACAGCTGCCATCAGGATAATGTTAAAAGGGAGGTTTAGCCATTTTAACATTTATTAATTTAGGCATTTAATTTTTAGACCCTTGCCTTGACTTTGTCAGTTAAACATATGTGTCTGTTTTCTCTCTGTAGAGTGGAAATTTATGCTTTTTAAACCAATTTTGGGTTCAGTGCTTCAATGACCTTCATTACACCTTGTTTAAGGGATTTATTGCTTTATGAACAAATGTATTGGTAAGGAAATCCATGTGGAGAATGACAGGGTAGTTAGGAAAAATGCACAGAAAAAAAAAATATTGTTTTCTTTATGTACTACAAGATTGCGCTGCCGGCATGTGAGCCTGCAGGCACACGTGTATTCTGTTGCCATTTGAGTCTGTTCCTGTCATACCAATGCATGAACAAAGCCTGCAACTGTGGCTTAGCGGTGGTGTACAAGATGCTTCTTTATCATCATCTGTCATGGCAACACCTCATTAGACTGTACAAGACGATAGGCATCAGAGAGCGGGGGTACACGTGTCTGCAGCAAGTCTGATGTTCAAAAGTGAATACTGATACAGGACTTGACACCGACAGCGGGGCAAAGATTACATCAGTGGGATATTAGCAATGAAAAATACTAAAAGCACTCATGTCTTTCTGTCTAAATCTTAGCATTTCCCAGCTGCTACTCTACCTTTTAATGTCTTCTATACGAAGTATCAGGAGCCAAACCCTGTTTAAGTGGTGGCTTGCAGGCCACCTCTGGCAAAAAAAGGGAATAAGAGTGCTCTGCCAGCGGAGAGCTCTAAAGAAAAGAAAGTAAGAAATGTAAGAAAAGCAGCTGGTATGTCCTGCTGACTGTAGCCAAGGAACATCTCCAGGCTTCTTGAGCAGCGCAGCCAGGGATGGTCTGTCAGATCCTGTTCTAACAGGCACTGCAGCTGTTTGTCCCAAACCTCCTGCAGATAAAGGCGTATATGCAAACCCTTCATCTCGATCTGCTGTGCCAGGGCTTCCCTAAGGACAATCACATCCTGCTTATGTCCTAGCATCCCCCCTTCCCGACTACCTCATCATGTTTTCCAGTTTGAGTTGGACTAGAACAGCTTGGGGGGGTGACACAGGCTGCAGTCAGAGGAGAAGCTTGTCCCAGATCTCTGATAAATCAGTGAGAAGATTCCTATTGAGCTATTAATTACAGGTGATAATAATGACCTACATTATCCATGTAAGGTTCGTGGAGTCTGGGTTTTTTTTATGCCTTTCCTTCCAGGGGTCTATAGAAATGTTGCAGTAAAGGTTATAGTTTCAGGCCTGCAGGATTATATGATCCCTTCATCAGTAGGCGAGGTTGTGTTGCATTTTAGGGGGGTTTTTCCTCCTTGTTGGCTACTGAGCTGTTTAATTTGTGCTATATTGAACATTAAGCTACTACTATGTTAAAGAGCTGATTGGAAGGAGCCCTTCATGAAAACTCATCGAAGGGGCTATTACTAACTAATAAGGTGAGAAAGTAACACTCTTCCAGCTGGAACTGGCATCTCTATTAATGACCAAGAAATACAATTATATTACATTACTTTCTTTCATTAAATGGATTGCTTAATACCCTTTTTTATAATAAGATAACAAAGTGCTGCTCCTCCGAAGCTGAATTTACAGCTCTGTGCAATTGCCCAAAGCTGAGGAAAGAGTGATAAAAGTTCTGTTTTCACTTCATGGATGTTGTTAAACAGTATAATTAGTGCTGAAAATTAGGTGTCTTGTTGATTTTTTCCATTATCTTCTACAAATGATTGATTGAACATTTTAGAGGAGACTGAAAGACAGTAATAAGAAATGAAAGCATGTAACACCCTACAGGAAAAGACATGTAGTAGGACAGAGGTGAAATACTGATCAGCAGTAACAGGGAGGCTTTGGGAAGAATGCCAGAAATACATGGCTTAGATAAAAATGCCCCAAGAGCGTGATGGGCACAGAGGCAAGCACAGAGGAAGCGGTGTTTGCCCATACAGGAAACACTATTTATAGCAATCTGTCACTGGCCAGAGAGCAAACTAAACAGACTGGGGTTTTTTTCCCTCGAAGTAGGCCAAAGGCACTTGTCTTGCAGGGGCACTGATGGCTCTCTTGAGCTATGGAGGCTGAGATGCTGTAAGACTGCTTTACAAATATTATTAATAACTTAAAATAAGACGAACAAACAAGTGTTACTGAAGGAACCAGGAGGAAGTGTGGGAGAGGACCTGAGTGTAAGGCTTTTTTGCAATTTGGCAAGTCAGGTTTATTTCCCAGCTCTGCCAACAAGACTTCTGTGACCTTGGTTAAGCCATTTAGTTGCAGTTGCTGGCATTTTCCCCTCTCAAGCCTATCTTGTCTAAAGTGAAAATTGCTCAATATATAATTTTGTGTGTCTACAATATATAATATTGTGTCTACAATAAAACACTAATCTTACTAAAGTAATTCACTATGGAAAAGCGAACAAATGGAACATAGCTTAGTGATATGCACAGATAGATCAATATGATTTAAAAATAAATTCCAAGCTTCCTTCTTAGAAAAGATGGAATTTTTGAATATGCCTCTTCTCTTGGCTTTATGAGGGATTACAGGAAATGGATTCAACCTGTGTGAAGATTTAAGGCTATATGTTAGAAATTAATTAATCAAAAGCTTCCTGTAATGAAACAAGAACTTTCCATTTAGACTCAGAAGAAATACAGAATTTTGATATGAAGAGCGATAAGATCAGATACTCGGAAGTATTAAGACACTTGATTTCTCTTCAGTGTTTGTAGATTTGTGTTTAGATATGTTGAGTGGATTGCAATGGTTTTATGTACAGTCAAAGAACATCTCCTTTTCGCTAGAATACTTTCTTCTGTTAATCAGTTGATACTTCTTCCCTTACCCTTTAACATTTTCTTTGTAAGGATTTTAAGAAATGTTAAGTTCTCCTTTTAAACAGATGATTCTGATACCGGACTGCAGGAAGTCTAAAAAATACATCCCTTTTCTTCTGTTTATTTTTATTTTTCATAATTAAAGCCACAGTAAAATCAAACAAAAGAAGCCATTGTATTAGGGAAATGTAAAGCTAACACAAAAAACCCCTCTGAAGACATATGGAAAATCCTAAAAATATTTACCCACAATACGAACATTTAACTGGGGGAATCACTGTTCACTGTTTAGTTCTTTTGCACGTAACAAAGTGAAATGAGGGTCATGCTTGTGAATGAGGCCTGTGATTTGGGGTGCATTTCTTGAAAGTCAGTGCCTTGCCAGTCAATGCAGGAATACTTTGTGTGCAAAGTTTGGCTGAAAAGATAATTAAATATTTATGATCTCTTGAAAAAGCAACAACAATAGCTATTACCATTCTTAGCATTCCTCACTTGGCATTTTCACTCAAAGACTAATTCCATGTGAATTTAATGAATGTGACACTTCATCAATCCAGTATGCACAGGTGTTTAACCATATTGTAGGAGAGGAAGGCTATGATAAACATAACATCCTCTCAGTGGAGACATGTAAACCAGCTGGGACCTTCAGCTATTTTATCAGCTTTATTTTTAACCCTGGTAGAAATACGAAGTTCAGGAAATTGTCCTTCTAGTCATTTGATTAAGATATAGTCAGAAATTAAGAAAGGCTTTCTTGTGCCAGAACCATAGCAAATGTAAATTGTGGTTTGCTGAGAGTATAAGAATTTACAGCTGCCGAGGACATGGCCTTTTGAATAGAAATGTCCTTTTTCACCTATAAATCTGATCTGTCCACACTGGACTTCAGGCCACATGGGAGAAAGCAGAAAATCATGTTGCTATTGCTCCTCCTATAATCTGTTCTTTTCCTGAGCAACTAGGACACTACACTTGTAAAATGGAATTATTGCACACTAAAATTGCCAAAGAATAATGGCTACTTAAATTGTAAATCTCGCAGAATCTCTCATGTGACAGATCACTTGTAGGTACTCTCATTTTCCAGGATTTCTGAGCCTTACTATCTAATTTGCTTAGACACATTTATGGCACTCATACATCAAAGAATGTCAGTGATATCTTTCCAAGTGGTTTAGATGTATTTCTTCTTGTTTTCTGGCATAGGTCCAAGCTGTTTTGAGAAGACACTGGAATCAGTACAAAATCCAATTTGAGCACAGCTTCAGCCACTCGGATGCGATGCGCACCGCTTCCTACACTGTGTCATCAATCAGCGATGTTCAAGGCTACAGCTACAATCACGACTGCACCAGTGAACATTTAAATGGGAAGGGCTACCATGACATGGAGAGCGTTGTTTTAAAAACTGAAAAGCTGTATGGTTGACTGCCAGAGGCTCAGCATATGCTCGCGTGCTTACCCTTGCGAACTCCAAGTTTGATTTAATGACTTCACGGCCAGAAGATTTTTACCTAACTTGGGATACGTTTTTCTCCTGAATGACACAAACTAAACCAACATGTTTTTCATACGTATGTATATTTTTGCATATATACATATGTTTGTGTTTCTGTGTATCTATAGAGTATGGACAACTGTACATATATATATCTATATGTGCATTTATATATGGATACAAACTTTGCCTCTTCAGTTTCTACTGTGTAGACAAAGTTGGCAATTTTTTGTACAAAGGGAATCAATGAAGGATTTCTTATTTTCTTGGAAGTTTGTATAAGACTGTTATGTGTTGAAGCCACTTAATTTGCCTATAGAATCTTTAGAGTGTAAATACCATACTGTATTGTCTTAATTCAACCTAAAACAGGACAAAGGAAAATGGTCAAAGTAGGTGCAATAATAACAATAGATTGGCCAGGTTAATTTTGAGTCTAGCATTTGACTGTCAAAAAAGCCCAAGAAATAGTCTGAGATAAGAGTCAAAAATATTGATGGTTTGGTTTGGTCAAAGATATTGATGGTTTTGTTTGGCCAGTCTGTTTTTTCCACTATTTTAAATCAAGCACGGAGACACCAGTGCAGAGACACTGATACTCTACTTCTCTACTGCAGTGTACTATTTTACAGCAAGCTTTGAGCAATTTTATTTAAACTACTTTTGCATATACAGGAGTGTTGTCTCCTCCTCAAGTTTATGGAAGTTTCTTATTGGCTTTAACTCAGACAAGCTCACTGAGACCTTACTGCCAGGAACAGCAGTAGCCTGGATAACCATAAATCTAGACACTGATACATAACAAGCTGATGGAACTTGTGTGCTTAAGGAATTTACTCAACTGAGAAAATATCATGTACAGAATTTGCTGTAGTCATATTGTTTCATTTTAACTATTTTCCTAGCCCTATGCTTCATAATTTATTCCTTCATTCCTGGGGGGAAGTTTTGATTAATTTTGTGGCTTTTTTTGACTGAGAAAAGCATGCAAGACTGAACACAGTGCAAATGACATACTACCTTTAAAACCAGTGTATGAGATTCGGACTAATCAAGCAGACTAATGTAATTGTCATTATTTGGAAAATCTAGTATAAAGTTTGTCTTATAAAGGTTCAAAACATTATTGATTGAGAATTTTAGTATTATTTTGGAGTGCTTGATTCTGAATCTCTTATCTGTTACCTAGCTTAGAACAGTATTTTATAAGTTGTTTTTTTGGTTCTACTGGTAAATAAAGGTCTCGCTGGAAATGAGGAGATTGTCAGGAAGGTCTTGAAGAAATACGTCTTTATAGAAATTTATGTTTTTGTAAATCTTTATACTTTAAAGAAATCAGAATTTAGTTTTTCTTAAGTGAAATTACAAAAATGCTCAAGAATGAGGGCATGATATGAGTTTAGAAAATTCTTACTAAAAATCACAAAATTGGAAAAAAGGTTTCATTAGTTTCTTTTGCAGATAAGTGGGGAAAACCCAAACAAAACAGAACAAAAGTAGATGATGGATTTGATGGACTATTATGCTAATTAATGTGTGTCTGGTGCATGTAAACCAGTGAAAATGAAAGACAGTTCTTTCTGAGACCACTTTGGTTTTAAATACTTAATTTTGTATATGAACAACTTGATTTTGACATTTAAACAATTTTGTAAGTAGCCTTTCTGTAAGCTTCATTAGCATCTAGTTAATTTGCTGTTACAGTGTTTAATAGGTTATGAATTCATAAGACTTTAAATGCTTTGTATTTAGAAGGAAAACATTAGGCGGATGCGGTAAGTTCATACCACTTGCACCTTTCTGTAGTTTTTTACAGTTCTTATGTCTGGAGTTTGAATTTAGGCAGTGTTTTATTAATACTTTAGTTTTATAATATAGAATCTCAGATAGAGTGCACAAATCAAGATTTCTGTCCTTTGCAAGGCTGTCTGGTTGATCGGAATGATTTGAAAATCAGTTGGATTCTGAATAGTGTGGAATCCAGCAATCGGGTGTCACAGTCTCCTAAATTTTAAGACTACAGTCACAATATCTGCTACAACATGATTAGAGGTTATTTACTACTCTGCTTGCTGATCTCTGTAGTGTTACTTGAAATCTGTGCAATGTTCTGAAAATATTAGTGGTGCAGAAAATCCCTGCTTTGGTACAGCAGCTTTACACTTTGGGGGACCAGATCATCAATTGATATAAATCTATCTTGAGTCCCATTTTCAGAATCAGTGAGTAATAGCTGAGAATCAGTGGCCAGGCAGGTATCCATCCATCTAAAAGTGCTCTGAAGAAGTCCTTTATGGCATATCAGACAACTATTTCAATGATACCTGGTGGGTGGTTGTAATTAAAACATATGTGATGGTTTAGAGTGTGATACAGTATTAGATCTTGAATTAAGCTTCCTTCTTAGCTAGGCAGTTCAAATTCAGTAGCCTATAGACTTTTATCATGTAGTGCAAAGCACTAGTTGCTAATTGTTCCCTGTCCTCTCTGAGAAACTTGCAATGGTAATTTAGGAGGGAAAATTGTTTTTCCACAGAAATCATCCTACTTCTAGGTGGACATGCTTCTAGGCACACATCTGTCCTGACTTTGGAAAACAAACACACATCTAGCTGGATGTGCAAGAAAATCACAGAATCATCTAGGTTGGAAAAGACCTTGAAGATCATCCAGTCCAACCATTAACCTCACACTGACCGTTCCCAACTCCACCAGATCCCTCAGCGCTATGCCGTCCCGACTCTTAAACCCCTCCAGGGATGGGGACTCCACCACCTCCCTGGGCAGCCCACTCCAACACCTGACAGCCTGTTCTGTAAAAAAATGCTTCCTAATATCCAGTCTAAACCTTCCCTGGAATGTTTTTGGCTGTGGAGGTTTACATGGCAATAGGAGAGCTACATTGTCCCCCTCCTCATGAGATTAACTAACCTATTTCCAATTTTGCATTGGAAAATATAAATTCCCTATTTTGTCTTCCTACCTCACCTTTTTCAGTTCCTACACAACCAAGAGAAAGGTCTGCCTCTTAAAATGTTTTTCTGTCACAACAAAGTAAAATCAGATCCTTATGCTGATTTCTCATGACTTATATTCTACTTTACAGACTGTTGTTGTAGTCCTTATCTGTATTCTCTGGGATGGAAGTAAACTCTGATTTGGTGGGATTGTGAGACTCCTTTGAACATGCAAACAGTTATCTGTTGTGATTTGTTCTTTATTTTTTTTGTTATTTAGTGAGGATTTATTGTATTGATCTGCAGGAGCTACAGAAATACTTGTCTTATATTTGGTATCTGTAATACCAGCATGTTAGTCTTCTATATGAGAGGGAGTGTTTATTTTCAATGCTACTGTTTTCAATTAATAAAATGCTCCATTACAGGGTCCCCTCAGTTGTTTGTTTTTTTAATGTTAGCATTTATGCTATGTATTTTTTTCATTGTGATGATCTACTACAGCATTTGGCTGTAGAAATGCTGCAACATGTACTCGTTTTCACGTCATGAAACATTTGGGCTGGAAACCAGGCAACATTCAAGTATTGTACTATGTAAATAAGATTAATAGAAGCGATAGCATTGTATTTATTGCTTACACTAAGAAAGAAATGGAAAAAAAATGTGAAGTTAGTTTTTGGTTGTTCTTTATTTTCACTTTGTTCATATGAATCATCATGCATTTTAATTGCTGAAGTATTATGTTTGTGATCAATAAAATATTACATTTATTCAAATCTCTTGTGCGGTAATATGGACACAAAGCTAATCTAAACTAGACTTTCACAGAAGTGTGAAATTATTAACTGTGTTAAATTTACAGTTATTCAGTTTTTAAGTGTTTATTTAATACATTTTTTTAAGCATAGTGGTATTGCATTTCTGGAAGAAGCTTGCATAGATGACTTAATAGAAGTCATTTTAAGATTATTTACTCAAAAGCTCTATATTCCTATTTCTTGTCTCCTGAATCAGCCTTTTAATAAAAAGTTATTAATACTTAAGAAGCCAAATTTTCTGTTCCATCATGAGCTCGCAGGAAGCGTGTCTCTCTTCTTCATTTCATCAGTCTTGATAGAGTTCCTCTCAACATGGTGTTCAACAACATCTCAACCAAAAAAACTTACCTGTGCAGAAGCTGTTTTGTTCTGTAACACCTACAAGAAGCAAAGCAATAGAAAAAATGAGTGAGATTCCTCCCCCAATACAGTTGATGGTGCATGCACAAAAGCTATGAATGACAGGTATATTTTCTATCTGTAGACTTGAGTCTGCTCTTTGAATACTGAAGCTTATCTGAATTAAAAGAGATTGAGAGATGTAATTAATTGCTAATCTTCTGAATGGTATCAGCTGATGATCAAACCACTCTAATATAGGAAGAGAAATGCCAAAGTATATGAGTACTTAATCTACAACTGAAGTTACTGCTCACCCAGCTTGCACTTCAGCACGGGCACTAGCCACATGGGTGTAGCAGCTCTAGTGGGGAAGCATTATAATTGTAGTTACATTTGGCAACCTCAGCTCTCCTTACCCTGTTGCAGGTCTAAGTTTCATAAGCTAACTAACTGGGTTAAGTGTGCTTCCACCTACAGTGACAACACATGAAATTCAGGCATCTGTTTTCAAGTGCGAGCTGCAGGAATTCTGTTTAATTTAGTCATCTGAAACTGGGGTGTCCTTTTTTGTATGCATTTGAGCAAATCCCATTACATTTTAGAACTGGACTGCTTACCTGTTTCCAGAGTGAACCATAAAAAAAAAAAAAAAAAAATTGAAACAGTAACTCATTTCAGTGATTTTTCTACCACAGCTGCTAAAAATCAGGCAGAACAACTTCAGAATAACCTATAACCTGTCTGCATTGTTTTTCATCTCAGACTGATGCTCCTAGACTGTATGTCTGAGTGAACTGAAGGTATGGATCACAGCTCAGGAAGTGCCAACAAACCTCTCCTTCAGCAAACTTTTATTAAAAGGCATACAGGAAATCACTATCTAGAATTGTTAAAAGTCTTAGGTAAACAAACATGGTTCTTCGTTATTAGCTAGCTTATAGCCATGAAAAGCAGTTCAATACTGCACTGGACCTGAATTTCCTCATTTTAGAGATTTGATTTACAAATGAGCACATATGATGACTTTACAGGTTCTTTCTGATACAAGATTAAAAGCTAAAATAGCACAAAAAACTTCAACTGAGGGGGAAAAAAAAATCCTATTTAAGGCTATTAACGGCCTTGCTGTAGACTAGGAGCGGCCATGGCCCTACACCTGTAATTTATTTCCAAATGGGTGATAACATAACCCAGAAGAGACAGGAATACAGCTAGAAATCTTACCTTAATTGGTAATTAAGTTTCAGTTCTGTTGAGCTGTGATAAAATAGTTATAACTGGAATAAGCTATGGTGACTAGTTCAACTTTTTTACTTTTTTATATACATCTAAGTTGCATAAATCCCTTCAGTATATAATATACCAAACCAGCACATAAATGCTGGTAAGTACACTGCACTTTTTTTTTTTTGTTGTTTTAAATCTAAAGCTTTTCAAGATCTTTACACATAGTAGTAATAATTCATACCTCATTGTCCATGTGAAAAAGCTGGAAGATGGATTAACTGGTTTAACCAGTGATAATGTTGGGATGTAGCCTGTGTCCAATTGATGAAGTTGTGCTTAGGACATGGAATGATGGAGGACCTTGGCTATTTGGCAGTACTGGGAAAAAAAAAAAGCTACTTTTTTCCTTTTGGGAAAAAGAAAGCATGAGAGTGAATACATGCTCAGAAGAATAAATAAATGGGTGGTTACCCTTTTTTATAAAAACAATTAAAGACTACATAGCTTAAGGACTTTATGGGGTGGTGGGTTTAGGAGACAGACAATAATAGAAAGAAGAATATATTGTCATTGCACATGGAGCTGTAACAACTCTAGAAGACAGCAGAGCGAGGGTCACTTCACAATTTAGAAGGGAAGATATGTACAAACCAGAGAATGGTGACTGACTTTAAAAATGCTCAAAATAGTGTGGAAACTGAATTACAGAAGTTGTTTACTCAGTTGTTTAGCCTAGCTCTGTTTATTTCTTGGCAAGAGCAGTATTTTTTAAAACCTTTTAAAAATAATTAAAACTGTGCCTCTGTTTGCTTTAAGAGAGACAGAATCTTTTTGAGGTTGGATGTCAGGAAAGAATGAGTGGTAGTGGTTGAGGGTGGAGAAGGAAAGGGAAGAAATCATTGTCCTGAGGCTTTAAAACAACTTCACTCTGAAATCTCATTTCAGCTAAGGTTTATAAGCAATCCTGAGCTAAAGAAATGTACTCAAAAATAAAAATAAGACTGCCTAATTGAGCTAAGCAATATTTGAATACACAGGGATCTTAACACTGTGTCATAATCCTCCCAACTCCCACTCCTGACTTTTGAGCAGGAGCCTGTAATTCCAGGTTAATTTGTCAATCTCTAATTCCTAAAACCAAATGTCAGTCAGTGGAAATTGTTACAGACTCTACTAATACTAATTTATATCTATTACTCCAGCTAAGCATATAGCTTACTGTTTATTTATCAGTTCCTACTACTACCATTTACTACTTCTCAGTGATACAGTCTGTATCTGCATATACAGAGTTCAATCTATTACTTTAACAATTATACTTTTATATAACTATAGAGAAAATGAAGTAAAGCCAATCCCCCAAATCCAAATGTTACCATCTACAACATTTTGTCCTTATGCCCAGCAGTAAAGTAACACAAATGATACCCACGGTACCATTTGCAATTGGAGTATATGTGCCTAAAAGCATCTAAACACAGTATTTTGCTCCTGAAAGAAAAAGAAAACATAGCATTCTAACCTCCATAGATAAGAGTAAACAGCAACTCTTACATTTTATACATAATTTTAAAAGAGGAAATGCTCTTACAGAACAGGAAGCCTTATCATATTCAGACATGCAAACAAATATCATAGAAAACAAACAAACAAAAAAACCCAACCAATGTTCATATCATCTATTGACTCAGAATACCATTCCACTCTGCAAAATACGAAGATTACATCCTTTGAAAATATTACAAGTGCTCTACTAGTATATCTTACACAGTCTTGTCAGGGCAGGGCAGTCACCACTGAAGTAAAAGTTCTAATCCAAAGATTTAGCTTTTCATAGTTATTGGATTCTAAAAAAAAATGTGCAGGGAAGACACAAACTAGTAGAGCAAATACGTGTCAAAGTGAGAAATTCCCACTGTTAACACTAAGCCTGCAAACTGATCTACTGCACAGTGAAGATAAATTAATAGAATTAAAGTAACAGAGTTAAAATTAAAACCTTAGTGAACATGAGCAAGAGTAATCATAGCTAGTGCCGGACTACAGTGAGGGCTCTCTATTCACTGAGAGTCATTATTAACCTTTTGAGAAAGGACAAGCTGAAACTAAATGCAAAACTCTGCATCATATCACGTTTTGTTTGGCGCAACAATTTGTGTTCAAACCCGTACTTGAAACTAGAATAGGCAAGTGGAGGATGGGGGAAAGCAGGTGGATGTGCCGATAGACACATTCCAGCCTACAGGCATGTGGCTGCTGAAGGCTGCTATGAAGATTATGTAGAGATACAACATTAGCTATCAGGCCAGAAGCAACTAATATAGAGTTTAGAAACCCTTTAGGAACAGCAGGATAATTCTTATATTGACACAGCATAACACATGAAATGCATTTAACACATAAACACAGGTCTGGACACAAAAACCTTATAAAAAACACCAACCTCTTTCAAATCTCACAGAAAAGCCTGAGTAAGGTCTATCTTTATATATACTACTCCTATAAATAATAATCAATGAACAAAGCAAAAGTTTTTTCCCTCTCACTTCATGCTTATACACAGTGAATGTTCTCTTTTTCAGGAGCCTGCCTCTAAACTGTAACAAGAGCCTCAGTGGAAGTTCAGAGCTGACAGCGCCCTGTTTATAATTAGAATTATAATCTATCATTCCACAGCTGTATATTTTTAATAACTTTTAAAACATATTGTCTAAATGAAGAATTTGGATCCATCCACATGGAGATCATGCTTCATTTGAGAAAAATGACATATAGGACTGCTTTTTAAATTAAACTCAGTTTTATCACTACCCAAAATAAAAATGTGCACATTGAATTATAAAGATATTTACAACTACTATTCTAGTGACCGCTTCAAAGTTTTTTTTCCCCTCAACAAAACTCATCATTTTCTAAATGAAAACTGTTACAAAGGGAGGAAATCTTCTGATTAGTGCTAACTCACATAAAGCTTACTACATTGTTTTATCTGAATTTAACAGAATATAAATACAGAAAATCAAAGCCTCTAAAGCATGTTTTTTTAAAAAGTGCTTACACATTATTGTTAATTCTTAATTTAAGACGATCATGCTTTTCTTGAAATTCAGGTTCCACAATCAGTGACAAACCAAAAAATGCCACAAAGGAAAAAGAGGTGAGCACGGGCGCTGGGATCCCTGGTGCTGTCTGGTTAAAGCAAGTTTTAATGGTAGGTGCAGTCACCTGGGATACAGGCAATCTAAACGGAGTTCTGCAGGAGCTAGAGTTGCCCAAGAACACAAGCTTCCTGTTTCTTAGTGTAAGGTAACAATGTTCCCTTTTCTCTGACCTGGAAGAGCATACTCTTTTATGTAGAGAAATGGTTTGAAGTCCCCATGGGCCTGTGACCAGAGTGAAGCGCTAAGGCTTGGACAACCGGCCCAAGCCAGAGTTGACCTATAGATGAATCCTGTACATTTTATAACTGAGAATCATTGTGCTAGTAGGCATTGTACCAAGTTCTAACAACGCGCTTATGCGATGTAAAAAGTGCTAAAGCATTGAAGTACTGAAGCCTCAACAACAGGCCCCAAGCCGAAGCTGCTAACTTAGTCTCTAATCATTAACAAAGTATGTAAACTCGCTAGTGACAGAAGCAGCTTAGACAAAATATAGTCAGTAGTGAGGAGAGAATGTCTCCAACTTCCCTTGTTTAGCCTTGTTCAAGGCTGAGAACCCAAGTATCTGGCCTTGTCAGAAACTCCCTTGGTTTCCCCCAAGCCCTGGCCAGGCTTTGGGTGGAATCCAACAGGAGAATGAAACCAGAAATTTTCCACTCAAAACAAAGGTGCCGGCTGTTCTGGCCTGTCGATCTCTGGTATATAAAGCTGGACCCGCTCACAGCGACTTTGGCAGCCTCACCTACGGGTGGACGCACCGCGTAGGATTTCCCCCTTGCCAGGACAGGCTCTGCAAACCCTCGCTGTGACCGGGGCTGCCCAGCCACTGCGGGGCTGGGTGATGGTAAAGTATGCAGGTGGTGACGGATCTTTCTTAATCTCCATTCTCTCTCTCGTGTAGTAATGATTTAATGCATTACCCTGTTTTTTTCCTGTTTGCTGCTTTAAGTGCACTATTCTGCTTTTTCTTACTGCATGTTTTCTGTATTACGCTGTTACATTGGTTATCACTAGTAAAATACGCCTGCTCTTTTAACAGGTATCCTTAATCAGTAGAACACCAGAGTTTGGGGCAGAGTTTAGGAATGAATCCTAAACTTCTACAGCAAATACATACGTAAGGAATGCACAGATTATGAAAGTAGAAAATAGGCTTGAATACAAGTATGTATTTGCTTAGTTCCTATTTTTATAATTGTGCTACAGAAAGTTCTAAAATCAGAGTCTTTTTACCTTTCATACCACATACTTGTAGACTTAGACAAATGGCAATGAATTTGTCCTCTAAGTTCCACTGGATGTAAGACCTTAAGTATCAGTGAAGAGCTAGGGCCACAAATACTTAATCACATTTTACTTAGCTAACCTTGAATATGAGCCAAATACGTGCATTTAACAGAGAGTTCGAAAGTGGTTTTGGCTAGGTTTCCTGGAAGGAACTGCGGCCATATATTCCACAGAATAGTGTCCATAGCCCAATTTGTTTCTGTTACTCACAAGGGACTCCCGTCTTGTCATTCCTAACAGACTCCTAACTCTGCCTTCAAGCACTGGCTCCTTCCGTCACATTTCAGGCAGATGATGACAGTAGGAGTTTCCTTGTTCAAAGGTCTCTTTCGATATTCTGTGGGAAGATAGTCACCATGGATACTTCAGAATCTGCAACAAGAACAAAATTGACTGCAAGAGATTTCAGATGACTTGAAAAATCATGATAAAGTTGTATTTCTATTCTGAGGTTTGTAATATAGTACAGTGCTACTGCCTTGTTTTTCATATTCACAACTCTCTTACGAAAAGCATCTCAAATTAACGTAATTGTGATACACTTTATCCCGGTGATGCAATGGACTAACTACAAGAATTTAGAAAGAATATCAATTACTTCAACATCTTCATAGCAAATACCTCTGGTAAAATTAATTTAATTTCAGATAATTTCAAGGTTTGGACTCTGACACAGAGTATTTTCCAGTCCAGGTCTGTATTTGTTACGAGGTATAGAAAATGTTTCCCTTTCTTTTTCAGAGTAGTAGATGACAGTAGCTATTTTTCATTTTCATTTAAAGTTAGTCACCTCTTTTCTTCTTATTTTTCCCCACAGGGTCTTGTTTATAACAGTCAGGAGTGCTGTAAATAGCCTGCTCTAGCCGTAATTAAAAAGCTGATTAGAATGATCTGTAATTGAAATATATGAAATTCTTAATGAAGAAAGTTGATTAAGGAAGCTTTCACAGAAATAAGAAAATATTGAAAGCAAAAATGGAAACATGTTAGCACCAGAATTCTGGAAATGTATTTTTGTTGCAGACTATAACAGTACTACATAAAGTTATGTTATTTCATTATATAATGGAAAAAAGATTTTTTTTTTAAAAAGAAGTCCTGCAATGTGTATTTTTAGAAATAAGCACACTTAAAGTGGTAAAATACACTTTTTATGTGCATGCTAGCAAAATATTTTGAGCTTTACACCTTACTCTCTTTCCCACCACCGCTGACCTCAGTACTACACTAGCATTGGCATGATTTTTTTTATTCTTCCAAATAAAATCCTCCCCTCATTTCTTAGTATTCACCAAAGACCAGCACCCAGTGGGTATCCACATCCCTGCAAGATACTTTCCCTTCCAACAGCTATTCCCAAGTTCTTGGGAACAGGGGTAATACTGCTCCAGCCTAGCACCCTTTTCCCAACCCCATCAGCTGCACTGAGACCACAGGAGGAGAGCAGCAGGCCAGTCACTAGCACTCACTGACTTTCTATTTCAATTGAGGTACACTTGGCTTGGGAATGAAGGAAGCAAAGCCTCAGAGAGTCTTTAACTCACATGCATTTCCTCAGTAAAGTTGTTCTGGCACTGTGGAATAACTGGCATTGTGCCTTTCTGCACAGAAGAATACACTGAGATGGTTTTCTGGCTGTACTCTCCTTGCTGTGTTGTGGAATCTCTGGCCTTCTCCTCAATCACTCCTTGTTTATGCCTTTTTAATGCTGTTGAAACAACTGAAGGGAGAAGGAATCCCCATCAGTTTCTGCATGCAGTGGCAGCTGCAAGTTGAAAGCCAGACAATCTAAGAATTCATCATTTTTCTAATCCAGCAGAAGCATAAAATAAAGCATGTGATTACTAAACGTACATAGACACTATGAACAGTCTGCCAGCCAGTGGCAATACTGCAAATACACAAAGACAATATTAGCATGCAAAGCCTATAGAGTGTTACCAAAAAAAAAAAAGAAAATTTGTACAGATACGAACTGTCAGTGATTTAAGAACTCCAAAAAGAGTCTCTCTTCTATCACTGCAGAAGAATTGTAATTCAGAATAAACAAAACCTGCATATCCCTCTATTTACAGACATTCTCCACTTGCTTTCCAGGCACACACATATGCTGACGAGAGGAGAAGTTTAAAGAAAGCCTGAGGCTTCTTCATTGAGCATCACTGGGCACAGCCCATATGCTTAAAAGAAAGGATAGGGTAGCAACTTCACACATGCTTCTCCTTTTCCTTTTCCTTCCTTAACTCCCCTGTCTCCTTCTTTTATTCACAACATAATATATCATATCATCTGGCTTTAACTACAATGATTCTAAATGATGAACCCCTTAGCCATCCAGCCCAGTTCCCTACAATGGATGTCAAGATAAAGAAATCATCCCTATTTCTGTTAAATCAGTATTTACTGTTGAAAGTATTTACTGCAGAGTTTAAACAATATCCCCTGTTTCTAGACTAAGCGGGAAAGTTCCCACAGACTTAAGAAAAGGAGTTTAAATCTAGACCAAGCTAACTGTCTAGAGGAGAGCATAATATTTTTAAAGGTTGAAAATACTTTTTTTTTTTTTAATAATGTCTCCTTTGCTTGCAGATGAAAACAACAATATATGAATATAACGAAAATTATTATTCTAGCAATGGCTCACTCTGAACTGTAACCAATTAAATTCTACAGTACTAGCATAGGTTTGGATTAAATAAATGTGGATTTGCGTCATTAAATAAATTTTAAAAAATCAAGTTTGCTCTGCTTGCTTCCACCTAACCCTTGAATAAGTATTGGTGTCACATTCACACATCAGTAGCATCTATGTAGTCTACACACAGAACACCTTTTTGGCATGTTCCATTCACCCGCTTCTTAACCGCTGAGACCATAGATTTCAACTAATGCACTCGACTGCATTTGACCAGCTGACCCGGCAACCTCTGTGTTCATTGTAATTCTCATATAGGTTCCGCACTATCTTTGTTTGAAGTCCTATACATTTCTTTCAAAGCATTTATTTGAAGTCTCTGAAAGTTTATTATCACCTACATGCAGGAAAACCACCAGATTTTAAAACTGACAGTAGGAGCATGTCCTCTAATCAAGGGTATGATAGTCATCTGTCCATACTGATAGACAGGCTAAACAGGTGTTTAGCAACATTCACTTAAAGATTATTTTCTTTTCTTTTCTTGAAGTCACAGATAATTTACATTTACTGGAGAATATGAATTACCACAAAGGGAAAGAATATGCTCTGAAGTACATTAAAATACACAATGAAAAAAATCAAATTAACAGTGCTTTCAGAAAACCCTAATACCCAAATTATTGCCTTTTCTAGGCCCATAATGCACTGAAAATTTTGATGTATTACAATATATATGTACATCTGGCTTCAGGGTGCATCTGAAAAGAACAGAGAGGTATCTGGCAAAAATGGTACCCCTCTGTTGTTAAAATTAGAGGGTGTTTATCACTGCTGCTTCATTGCAATCATCTACAGGATCCTGTAGAGAATCTCCTTTTCTGGACCCAGTGTGACTCTGAACAGTCCAGATAATGCACTGCTGCTTGATAATTACAGGTCCAAGATTAAACTTCATTGCATAAGGGTGATGTTTAAATTTAAAGGATAACCCTAGTAGAGATTACTGTATCACCATTTTCATATTCTATTTTTCAAACAATGCAGCTCAAGGGATATACTAAAGATACATGAAATACGATCCAGTATGTTCTTCTGAATGCAGAGAAAGGCCAAACAGACTTTTCCTGATGTATAGTATTGCTTTTCAGTATAAATAGCCATTTAAAAATGGAGAACATAAGATCCTCTCAGTAACAAATAGACGATATGAGCAGCATGTTCTCATTTCAGTGATGACAGCACAATTCAGCAAAATAGATCTTGCTTCTCCCCACTGGTTTTGAACTTGTCATTTTATTTTTGCAAGCTTTCTTCATCATCTGTAAATACTTAACATGGCCATGTGATAGGGAATTACAATATTATATCTCCTCCAACTATGTGTCATTAAAATTATTCCACTTTGCTTTGAGATTCAAAGTCAATTCATCCACAGATAGTTTAACTGCCTCTGAAGACTGCAGTCCCAAGAAAATGTGAGCCTCAGACCTAATGAAGCCTGCAATGGGAGGGCAAGTGGCGCACCTGAACTGCCAGAGCTCCAGAAAGCCGTAGGCAGGACATGAACTCTCAGAGCTAAATACTTATGACAAGATCTATTTTTACCTGTCAGTTCAGTGAAGGTCTGTGACCACCCAGCCATCTTGACTGCAGAGTAGTTCAGGTTTCCTTTTTAGCTGACACTGTCTGGTGCTGCATTATTCTCTTATTCTTTCCTGTAACACATATAGGAACATCTGCATGAGAAGAGCTCTTCGAGACTTTCACCTCTCATGAGAATTTGGACAGAGCCAAACATATTCTGGTCCTCATTTGTTTAAATATTTAGTTATTTAGTTTTCTTGCCTCCTCTGAGTTTATCTTGGCTCTGCTCTAAGAGCCAAGATGTTCTTTTCAACATCTAACGTTCTTCCTTATAAAGGTTTTTTTAAAAAGCCACTACAGTACCCAGCAGCAAGTGCTTCCTACACTGGCTGTTTACCACAACAGCTATTCCAGAACTCCCCTTTTGGACACTGTTCCTCCAGAATAAAAGAGGGTTTTGTGGTTTTATTCTCATTATTCTGCTTTATTCATGTTGGAACAAAACATTTTAACCGTCAATAATTTTTCTGGATATCTACTCTGGCAAATCTCCAAGCACAGTCATCCCATCAGGAGCTAACAGGGAAGAAAAAATAAGGCTCTTCAAGACTTCAAGGGCACATTTTGTCTTTATGAATCAGGATCCCTTATCGTAGGTCCTTGAAGAATCTTTTTTTAATAATTTTATGCTAAAAAATTATTGTTCTTGTACAATGCCACATAACTCCATATTTGTTATGGTCCACCATTCAGCAAATAGTCATGACATTGATAATGTACTACAGTAGTTTACCATTCTTCTAGAGAAAAGAAGTGGAGATATCTGGGTTTGCTGAAAGACACAATGAAAAAAACATTGCAGAAAGCTTACATTTAAACTTTGAAGAACTGTGTCACTAAAAATCTGTGTGTGAGCGTATGTGTATTTTACAAATGCACAAAAGCACAGAAATTGCAACCAGTGTTTGCAAGAGCATTAAAGAAGGCTATATACTCAAGCCAATTCCCCAGCAACTTTGGCTTTATTCCCATACAACTCTTCTGAACTCAATATACTTCAGCATATCTGACATCATAATCTTCACCCAAGAGGCAGCCTACTTGGAGACAGAGAAACAAACCCATTCTTTTCTCAATTTAGGTCATGCTCATTCAATATGATTTTCTATAACAGCAAATTAATGCATTAATCAACAAGCTTTCAATCAGCAAAAAGCTCTAAGCAATTAAATCCGTTGAAATTTTCAAGACTGCCTTACCTGTGCAAGCTTGTAGTATATGATCCTTTGTCATTGCCCAAGATACATCCAAATGAGAAAAGTATGTCATATAAGAAATCTGACAGAAATATGCCAGGCCTGCACTCTTTGGTGGAAATCAGTGCCCTTCATAGGGAACAGGATGCAGAATTGGTGCTGTTTGTTCATTTTGCTGCTGGGGTCTCCATCAGCGGTGGTTTGTTAGCACATAGAAGATCTAAACTGAATGGCAATAAAACAAATTTTAAAGACTAAACTCCATTTCCATCACTCCAGAAGAAATACAATAACTAAACTCCCCTCTAAAAAATTAATCCATTTAATTTTTAAAAAAAAGTTATTTACTGCATGACAGTTTCCAAATATAGAGGAAATAGTGAAGGAAATAATTGTTTACTTTTAGAACAAGTTGAAGTTATTATCTAAAAAATTATTTTCCCGGGAGAGAAGGTCATTATTTTGAAGAGGCTATGATAAAATACGGAACACAAAATCAAAATATGTAACAGTCATCAAAAAATATGGAACACAAACCCCAAACTTCTGAAATGCTGAAATTTCCAATATTCCCTCCTCTCTTGTCATTATAGCCAATATACCTTGGATTTATTTCTCCCCGTCATTTTCTTTTTGTCAACGTGTAATATCATTTCAAACTCAGTAACCTAAAAGCTATTCTCCTCACCCGTGCTTTAAGTGCTGGTGCAGATCCCTGTTTCTAAATCCCTGCTTGCAGAGTAGGTCTATCTTATAAATATTCAGATCTGCTCTAAATGCAAAATCCTACTTTCCTACCAGCTATTTTGTTCAGGTTCTAGAGCCATCTTTCAAAAGCTCTGGATAGATTAGTTATTCTTAACTCCCTTCAAACGCACTGTTTAAGCTTTATGATGAGTCTGTAACAGCAGTGTTGAATGAACTCAAGAATTATGCCTCAGTAGTTTATGTTACTGCCTGCAGCTCCAGCCCCAGCTGCCTTTACAAAGTTCTCCCACAACACTGGCCTTTCAGCGATAAAACCACATTACCAGCATTTCCATACTATTCCGTTTACACACTGGATATAACAAGGCAGATCTACTGTCGATGAATCCCTTCTGGTGGGTGCCCTGTCCCATTTCAGCTGAAAACCAGCTAATGTCTACTTCATAGTTTTTCTCATGTATTTTAGCATTATGCGGTACAAAGACTTGCAATTAAGCAGGTTATTTAAATGTATCTGATTTCTGGTACTAGGGAAAATACACATCACCTCGATGGCTTTAAACAAACACCTCCCCCAGCTCATACAGCACTCAGTCTGATAACAGCATATATAATGCTAGGCATGTAACACCTTTCAAGACATAACAGCAAGCTGTCTTAACATCTTTAATAACATTCTGGAGTTTCCCACCTTGAGCAATAGTATGAGATTTTATTAAAAAATCTTGTACATAGCATTGATATTTTAGGCTAAATAAGACAACTGTGGATTTGTTTCACGTTTTCTGATGTCACTCAAAAGAGACAGATGATTTTGGCTTTGTCCTTTTAGTCAGTACACTAAAATTCTTAAACCATTTCAGGTTTATATTCAATCTGAAAATCATGTTTTTGCATCTAAAACACTCATCTGTCTATCTTGGAAAGGAGAAGAATTTGCCAGGACAATTTTTGCAATAGAAATTCTTTCCTTTCAGACAGTTTCAAACAATGTGGCCCTTCCATGACTCCAGACATCTTTTCCCCAGCCCAACCCAATAAGATTACAAATATTTTGCTTTATCTGATCACAATAGCACTAAGATTTGTTAGTGTCTGTGATGCACAAGCTGCAAAACTCCAGTTTTACTCATAGGAGGACTGTGCCAATATTCTTCTTGGAAAGTTCTCTGAACAGCTGAAGTTTACACTTTACATTTGTTGTCCCAGTAACATAACTACTCAGACTAGTGACTAAGACCTCGGTCCAGCTCTCATCCCATTGCAAAGCAGCAGTGTCAGATTGCTGATTCATGCAGCTAGGTTAGGCAACAACTTCTCCATAGAGGCACCCTTCCAAAGGAATTGATATGCTCTGTCAGCTGAGGCAGGCAGGATGCTTACTTTGACCTACTTATAAAGCTTTGTGCCTTCACCTCTTTCGCAAGATTATTATATCCAGTATCATAAATTACGTTATCGTTTAGCTATAGGCTGGTGTTACTGCCTCTTTACAATGTTATTCTGAGTCTCTCTGATGATCTCCTCTTTCCTCTTTTAGGTTTTTAAGTCCCTATACTATTACACTTGCCTTGTGTTCAGAAACATATCTGAAGTGCTAAGAAGTTGTGAAATTCTAGCCTGCTGCAATGGAGAGTCCAAAAAGTCACAAATTTGTATTGTGCATACTCCTTTGAATTAGTGCAGAAAAGTACTAACTGTTGGCAAAATATCTGACATAGCTATCTTTCAAATGATATTTTTTTTAAAGAAGTGAAAATATTAATTTTCTTATTTAATTATTTTGAGTCTGTTCATACAACATGGCCCTTTGGATGATTTTTTTTTCTCTCCTACAACAAAGTACCTATTATTGTTTCTTTATACTTGTCCCCAGAATGATAGCTATCCAACTATGGACACAGAAGTGCTAGGCTCTGCTTACAGTTTTTGTCATGTTACCTGCAGAATGGGCACTAAACAAATCTTGCTGACACTTTGCTGACCATGCATGAAAGCATATACGAAAGGCTACATGTTCTTTGTCACAAAACCTCCCAGATGGTCCCTATACTTTAAAATGATATGAAAAAATAATGAGTTCTTTCCAACTTCGACAATATATGATGAACTTATTATCTGTCACACTATTCATAGAGGTTAGGTAGCTGCATGTTGAAACCATGCATAATACTGAAAGTGGAGTGAAGATGACTTGTCTACCAAAATGAAAACACAGATGAATCTGGCACTGGTTTGTTTGGGGTTTTTTTTCAACTCATAGGATGAATAATTATTTTGTGTGAATTTGTATGTGTGAAGTAAAGAAAGTAAAAGCTGGCAAAAAAACCCCAAAATGTATAGACATCAGAAGCCTTCTCCAAAGCTAGATTTCCTCTTAAGATACTTCTGCAGCCTGACATGTATTTTTGTGAATTTACTCTTATATGGCTGCTTTCCTTCTCACTGACAGAAAGAGAGTGTGAACTCTGAACAGTGACTCGCTCTGAATGTTCTCCAATTTTTATCATTTTTTCAGTTCCTTAATATGTATTAACAACAATCTTTAGAGGACACATTGCAATTTCAGCAATCCAAACTCAGTGTTTGACAAAAAGCAAGAGCAGCCCTGGGGGCAATACGGTCCCCAAGCTAGAGATTTTCTGATTGCTTGTCTCAAGACAATCAGGAGCAAAGGGTACAAGGCCCAGAGCTGGAGTTATTTCATCCAAACAGATAACTGAGCTACTTCACCTGGAAATAATATCGCTGCCTACAACAGAACGATATATTTTAGGTGCTCTTAGATTTTGTCATTCCCTGCCTCCCCCATCACAGATAAACTTTCTAGGGTGAAGCATGCTGCATGCAACATAATGAGTTATTGAAGACAAGAAGCTGCAAATAAATGTTTTTCTTACACTGAGTTCATATGCATTTTGTTACAAGAGTTAGAAAAAGGAGTGTTTGATAATTGAATTACTATGCTTCCTTTCTTAAGTCACTTCCTGATAAGCAGCCAAACTAATTTTCTAAAATAAATAAGTGAGAGAGCTTGAATAACACAGTCATCTTGGCTGGTCACAACCGGTGCAGTATTATTCTGGCTAAGACAACCTATGTTACTACATTACTCCTAAACAATATGTATAAGCCAACTAAAAACATTATGAATTTATTGTAGCATTCAGATTTCTACATTCAAAGAGGTAAAACCATTTACAGCAAACCACTGTCAAAGATACCTTCGACATTAACCTTTGTTTTTGTTTTCCTCCCCAAAGTGAAGTCCTGCTCAGGTTTGACAGGTAATAAATTGCATTTTCATAAAATATGTTTAAAAAACATGTAACTTATAAGATACCCCAAGAAACCACAACTTTCATCTGAAACTCACAATGAAACAAGCATTAAGACTATTCCCACAGAATTTTAAAAGCAGGCTAAATGATGATACCTATAGAACATAAAGCTAAATAGTGCTGAATATGTTTGTAGGACTTTTTAATATACCTGAAATCAGAGAGAACATGCAAACTCCAAACATCTCAAAAAGCATTTTGGAAGTTCTATTAAAGCCATTCCTGATGTTTTATTATAAGTAGTTCCCATTCTCAATAAACTTCTTTCATGTTCTGCCATCATGCCAACGAACCTTTGTAGTCGTGCTTTGTCTTCTATAAGAAACCAAGCCAGAGAAAGTAGTTTTCTTTTTTTCACTTTTATAATAACTACTTTTTCAATGTTATGACTTTAATTCAGAACATTTGGTTGCATTTTTAAAATGCTCATTGAATTTAGAGCAATAAACTTCAAAACCTTCTCAAAAGTTCTGCTGACTAGGAAGCATTCTCTTTCTGCATAGTTACACAAATAGGACTGATAATCAATCTAATGCTTAAAGGCTATCAATCCTTTATGGGAACACTCTTAAATTAGTTTTAAAACTTCTGTGTTACTGAAGATGATAGCCTCTCAAGTGGAAGTAATAAGATTTACAAATGTTCTTTACCAGATCTACCACCCCCTTGGCCCAATTCTACTGAAGAAAGGCATGATGACCTTTCTAGGCATACCTCAGTCACTTTGGCTCAAGGTCTGAGCCTGGTACACAGCTTAAACTAATTTAAACTTACCTTTGTTGAACAAGTGACCAGATTGTAATGGAGTGCTTAAAGAGAGTACCCACATGAGCAGAACACTGCACAGAGGGGCTGCAACAACTGCAATGGCTTTCCAAGCAAATGTGTGTTTGTGATAGTACATCATCACATTATTGCTCAGTGTATTTCATTGTTGCATTCTAAAATGTTGGGAATTCTTCCTGTGTAAATGCAGAGCTTTATTAGTGAGATTACAAACATTACAGGAACCTGTCCACAGCATCAAGCACAGTGATCAGACTGCAGTGAAGACAGCTAGAGGTCATTGGTCACCAAAGTCCTCAACTTGTAAAATAACAGGTTTTATAAAAATTTTTCCCTAGTAAACAAGTGTTTCCCTAAACTACTAAAGTGATACACCATGAAGGAGCTGGTTCGCTAGCATAAAAATTTTTAGACAGAAAACTATTTTTAAACCTAAAATATTCATACTCTTTGGTAGAGTGGACCTGACATCAAACTGTGCATGGACACAGAGACACTGAGTTTGGTACTGGAAACTGAACCATGAACGAGGCAGCAGTATCCAGAGTCAAACTCGGTAAGCTTTATCCTAAAATAGCACTTACTTTTGATGGTTACTTTAAGCGGTAAAGCCTTTGTTTCCAGTCTCATCATGGGCTGTACACTGAGCCCACAAGTTCTGGCAGCAGGAGGCAGTGGATACAGAAGCACCTACACAGTTGGCACTAATTTCAGGTTGTTCCCAGCTGACCCGTACTGGATATGTCTCTCAGCAGTTATAGTGACAGCCTATGGACAATTTGTAATGGTTGGAGGAATAGTGTCAGTGGAGTTTGAGGGAGATATGATGAGCATGTTAGGATTCTGCAAAATAATAAAGCATATTTCAGAAAGCATAAGGTAATGAACAAAACCACTGAGAGATTTCACGTATGAATCTCTGTAGAGAATATTTCCTACCTAACCAGATTCAAAAGTGGTAACAATTTCACTGTGTATGAAACAGTGTTGCATTGCCAGTTATGAAACAGGATGTAAAAAATCCTGAATAATGAATATCAACACCCTGCATTAATGTCATCCAAGATGTATAGAGAATTCTAGAACATCAAAAACTAAAATATTCTGCAACTAAGTTCACTCCTTAAAGTAGAGGAGCACTTAACACTACCACATAGCAGAGTGATCATTCTTAAATACATTACCATCTCACCTAAATTTCAGACCACACTGACACCTCCGCAAATCCTACGAATTTAATTTAACTCAAAGTAGAAGATTTTAAAGAGATAAAAAGTGCACTGTCTTTATTTCAAATTTTAAAGTATTTTTTCAGTTCAGTTGAAAGTACAGGGTGTAAATTTCTCTTTGTAGAACACAGTTTAATCCATTTATCATTAATAGTCTAGAACACCACTTTGTCACTCTGTTTACTGGGCTAAGAAAAGGAAACAACCCAACAGCTATACAAACATCTAATGACAATTTTCAAAATGACACCTACCTGCTGTATCTGAATTACTCTGAGACTATTTTTAGAGATTTACTAGACACATGTGCCTGAAGGAAACAATAATTGCAAGGTAATACTGTGCAATAAGTAATATTACTGAGCATTTCTTCTATTTTATCCTTCCTCCTTTCCTTTACCCTCTTGCTTCCTAGGACAAAAGTTCACAAACACAGGACTGTCCCATCTGTTTGCAAGATGACTGTTATCATTTAGGCTCTCAGCAACTTCAGTTTACAAATATTTGGCTGCAGTAAGAGATGATGTGGTTTTTATTGTTAGGGTTGGTTTTTTTTCACCCAGAACGATCTCTCACACAAAACTGCTATTAACTCCACCTTAATAGTAATAATAGGTGCTTAAATGAGTAGAACATTATTTATTATCACCATTTATTTTTATTCTGTAATATTCAAAACTCCATAAAGGATGAGGACTACATGCTGTAGGAATCTGGAGAGACACTGCCTTTACACGTCAGAGTTTGAAGTTTTATCAGAAAACGAGCAAGCAAAGAAACAAACCAACCCCAACTGCTTCCCCCCTGCAAAAAGAAACCCCACCCAACAAAAAACAACCCAACCCAAACTGAAAAAAAATAATGAAAATCAGAAAATTCTAGCTGATAATAAGGTAACTCATTTTTGCTACTGTATTCAAGTTAACAGTAATTAATTGATAATTTGCCTTAGGGGAAAAGCCTGTAGGCTTGTTAGCTAAATACAATGGAAAACAGTGTCATTCAAAAGTTTAGAAAAAAAAGAGGTGAGAAGAAGGATACTGTCTGACTGATGGGCATGGTAAATGACCATATTCTGCACAAACTGACCTGGGGTGGCTAGGACAGCAAGAGTGAGCTGTCCGTAGGTTGGTGTAGTCACCACCTGGCAAAGCCTATGAAACCAACAGAGCAGTACAGAGCAACAGCACCATATGATGGTGAGTTACGTTAATGAGAGAGTCATCAAAGACTGATCTCAGAATGGTAAACACTCAATTATTGAATTTCAAGATGGAACATGTTAATATTTAAGAACATATATTGCTCATTTCTTCCACATTTAGTGGAAACATCATTCAGTGCAGAAATTATCACAGTGTTTATAAACACCAGGATATGAATCACACTGAAATAGCTTCTTTGATATACAATGTCAATGCAAAAATAGGTTGCTTTGAAATGTTCAGGAAAGTGCCTTTAAAAGCTTTGGATCAAATTTACTGATCAGCTGATCTTACCAGCTGACATGTTGTGAGGCCAGAGTTTATGCCTTTACGTCCACCCTGTTATATCTGCATGTTGATTCTGAAGGATTTGATTATAATATATGTAGTGCTCATTATGTCATAAGAGATCCAAAATAAGCATGGAATATTTCTGTCAGAGAATGACAAACTGTACACATAATTCTGAGCATCAGTTACAAAACTCTGTCCCTGGTTGTAACCTTCCTGTGGATAGAACTACTGAATGTTCACAGGCTGATAGTGACTTGATGGGAAACTCACCAAGTTATCCATTGTAAAAATAGAGCTTTATGTGCCATATAAAACTCCCAGCCCATTTTTTGACAAGAGACAGTAGAGTTTGCTAAATAGACTTTTTAGCAACTGAATTCCAGATTTTTAAAGGTCAAGTACTTAAGTTAAATTATTCCCAAGACATATGTATAATCGAACAAAAGCCAAAGTGAATTTTCATTTGCTATCCTACTTAGACAGGAAAATATAATTTTATGTGATATCATTTTTGTCTTTGAAAAATTAACCTGGAATATTTTGATATGGTAATGTAATTCTGCTCTATCAGCCAATACCTGTATTTCAGAAGCATCAAACTCAAGCTTTTTGTCATTTATTCAGGGCATCTGAGATTGATCTTCCAGCATCTGATAATTTCCAAGATGCTCTTCAGAATTTATTTAGAAATGAGCTTGATATCAAATACTTAACCAACTGGAATCCAGCTGTAGAAAAAAAGAGAAGCCAGGAAGACTGTGAAAAAACATGATTTCTAAACTATCGTTTCACTATTTGCTTTAAAAGCAGAATTGTTATATTAATAACATGCACTTATATTTTGCAATATAACTTTGGAACTCATTTTGCTTTGTCAAAAGCACTTCTATTTTGTTTAAACTTTGCCTGTTTGCTGAAGAAGAAATTTATAACACCTCAAGATTTTTTTTCCCAGGAACCAGATGATACTTATGTTTTTGGAAATTCAAAACTGTCCAACATATTACTCTCAGGAAAAAGAGATTCTTTTCACTGATTCTCCTGAGTATTATCCTGCTTTATTAAACAATAAATTCCCCAGATCAAATAATTTTTTTTCTGATAACAATCAAAGAAGAATTTATAATCTTAGTTAATAAGTGATCCAATGAATAAAAAATAAGTACAAGAAGAACAGAAGTACAAAGAATAATTACAGGACCTCATTCACTGTTACCAAGGCATATCATACATTAATATATGTGTTAATTTACTGTTTAATTAGTTACTGTAGATGGAGGGAGAATAGGACTCAGATGAGTAATCTGTCTGCTGTCTGTCAGGGTGGCTGATGAAAATGGCTGCAAATACTGGAAGGAAGAAAAGATGGGGTTTGTCTGGAACAATCCCCAGCGTTAAACAAGAGATTGCAGTTAAAGATTATATTATTTGAGAGTGGGGACAGGAGTTATGCTCTGAAATACACACAAAAAACCTTACAATAGGTTATTTCTTGTATTGCTCTGTTTGCATTACCCATTGTCAGACATACTGATACACCAGAATGAGAAAATTGCTAACAACATAATCTCCAAAAATCAGAGAATTGATAATTGCTTATGGTTTTAAGTGACAAGCACAACAATTTCCTTTGAATCATTCATCAAAAACATTGGAAATTCTATCAGGAAGAAAAATTATACCAGTTCAACTTCTGTCATTTTTCACTTTTTACTAAATAAGTCATTTACATTCCTTTTTAGTTTTCCATATTATGAGATCATTTCCAAAGCTTAAAATAACTTGGCAGTTCTACAAACATTTTTCTGTTTTCTTAACATTTCCTTGTTTACTTACTACATGCATTAGGTTTTTGAACAGTGGTTTCCCGGCAAATTAATAGAAGCCGGCACTGTTCTTTAAAGGGAAGATAAGAGAGCTCCCTAGTCACACAAAGTGCAAGCCAAAGGGTGCAATTTTGAAAGTCTTTATAGAGCACATCCTTAAAATGATTAATCCTATTGACTCCAGCAACAAAATTATTTGTAAAATGATTGTTTCTTAGTATGGAAAAGATTATATTATATTGAATCAAAAATGCTGAAGATCAAAAAACATGAACTACTACTAGGATAACAGTAAAAGACAAAATTCAATTAAATTAGGCTTATCCATCTTATTATTTATATAGTTATCATTCATATTTATGAAATATTGCCAACACACACTTTTTTAAAAAATACAAATGTACTCAATTACTTTAATTCTTTTTTTTTTTACTCTTTAAATTATAATTCGTTTATGTTTTAAAACCTTTTTTGCTACAATCCTGATGTTTGCAGCAACTGTTACTCCAGTTTCATAATATAACTTCGGTAAAACAACACAGATACATAAATGCTTCTCCCTAATGAAATCCTTCTCTGATCACAGATGACCCAACTTTTTAGCAACAAATCCCTGCTTCTTTCTGCTATAATCTATTATACCTTGATAAATCTCAAGCTATTTTCCACTTGTAAGAAATGTACAGAGCTCTTGGAATATTATCCTTTGAGTAGGTGTAAATTTTGCCCGTTGAAATGGTTCCACTTTGCAAAAATCATGAAAAGAGTTTCCATACATGTATGAATACTTCTATTTCGTAATCAAAGAGAGAACAGATCCTAGATCTCTAATGAATGTGTTGTAAGCTGCTCTGTATACTTCAGTCAATACACTTCACCTCTCTGCTGAGTGTAAAATGTTTTGGGAGTGACAAGAGTTTATGATGCCATGTCTCAGAACAGCCAAAAGTCACTGGTTGGGCTTTGATTTTTTAAAGTAAAAACAGGAGTGCTTGGAAGCCAGGGCATAATTTATGGAAATCACCAAAAGCTTTACAGCTGGTTTGGGTCAGTGTAGCTTCATCGCTGTTATCTAATTTACATCAGGATAAGAATTTAATCACAAATATTGTGGACAAAACCACCAACATACTGCAATTCAATCTTTGCCAGTATGAGACAGTATTTGCCTGACTGTTTTGATTTCTCCAGTTCTTTATCTTTTACAGCAGCAGCTCAGTGTCCCACTGCATGAGTTGTGTATATCCCAGGAGACTTTTAACTTTTCTTAAAGATGACGTGAAAAATTTTTAAATTGCTTCTAAATTCATACAAATTCATATGCTGCTGAAAACAAATGTTTAAAAAAAAAAAAAAAAAAGTCAAAGATGATTCCTCCTGCTCATGTTAGGTAGTAATATGCACATGAAGTTAATATAACTTGGAAAGACTGATATAAACCCTGAAGTTTTGATCACGACTGCCATAAATATAGTACTTAAAGAAATAAGTACAGAATCCATGAGGTCTCTTATTACCAAAAACTGAAAGAACAGGAATAATTTAACCCCTGTGATTTCTTTAATGGTATTGCAAGTAGTTTTAAGTATCATAATTTAAGGGGTCTCTCTCTGAGGTGCTGTGAAAAGGTCTGTTTTTTTAAGAGGGTCAGGACATACTTTCGGAATTTCATGACTCTTTGCAGCAGACAATGATTGTTGGTGCTTGTACTATATTCAGCACAGCACACTTACAAATCAGCTGAGGACTATGTGTGCAACCATAATGGAAATGTAAAATAACAAGGTTTCAAGTTGGATATGCTACAAAGAAGGCATGCAGGGTAATTAGTCAATTGTTAAAATATCAACTCAGTAAAAACCATGCTTTGGCATCTATTGAAACCTCATTGATTCGTGAAAAAAAAACCCAACACCTAATGTTTCCTCAATATTAGCAACTATCTCTGGAGAGATTTCAAACTCAGTGGAGACATTTAAAACTCTTCTGGAATTCAGCACATCTTTCCAACTCCTTGGAAATGTCTAAAATATTTTGGCTGTATTTTTAAATGAAATTTTACTGAGGCAGACATCTAAAAAAAAGAAAATAAATCACCAAAATCAGAGTTTTATAATGATATATGGAGGAGAAAATACAATTTTATAAGAAGAGTTATCAGCAAACTTTAATATCATGAGTGGTTTAACCTACATTTCCTATACTGCAAATTAATCTATGTTTCTATCTTGCAATGAAATCACATATGTACAGTTTGTAACAAATTAATTTTTATAAGACTTAATTAGAACTAAAAAAATGTTGCAGTAGAAAGTCTATTTTTAACAATGAAAAAATAAAGCAGCTAGAATGGGGCCATATGTTGAGTGAAAAAGAAAAAAAAAATGCAAAGGAGTTACAAAAATTTGCAGAGTAATTTTGTCTGCTCAAGAGAGTAATATTCAAGGCATGTCTGGAAAAAAAAAGAAATTATACCTGTAAATGTCTTTACTCATTTTTACAATTTTTCAGTTCATATAAACAAATACAAGGTTTTAATGAATAATCCTAAACAATTAAAATACTTATTCTTGACCAGTAGAGAAGGCCTCTTTAAGAAAGAGCTGGTGGGATAGGGGAGAAATTGGACTCACATATCAACTTCATCAAAATTCAACTACTGCAAGTAGGTTTCTAATATGGTCTAATTTCTATATAGTCTCCATTCATGAGGGAGGGTTCCTCACCAGTGGCTCTCTGGCTAATGCCATTAGGAAGACCACAGAGAGTGGTTTGCAAAATAGTCTTTACACCTGTTCTTCAAAGAAATATCCCACATCCTCCCTCTCCAGTGCATGAGGACAAATTGGCCAGCACATCAAGGACTTGGCTTTAATAGCTTGATTGCCTTCTCCCTTCTATGAGCTGGTTGAGAACCTTGTTCCACATCTGGTTTTTTGTTGGTTCCACAAACAAGTATCCAACTAAACACCAAAAATTCTGCTGTTACACAACCAAGTATCCAACTAAACAGTGAAACTTCTGCTGTTACAGGATGATCTCTCTTCTCTCAGTGCCAACCAACATCACAAGGGATGGCCAGAAGTATGTTTTAAGTAGATTGTTTCATTGCAGCAACATCAAATAACACACAAAAAATCTCTACTCTTCATTATCTTCATGGTGTAAGTAAAACCTTTTCAGTCATATATAAAATCCATTTATAACGTTCAAAGTTGAACCCACCTTCATATGCACATACAATGTTCAGTCAGGTGGTGCTTGGCTGAGAACAACTGATGAATCAGATTCCTAAGAAAAAATTAAACATTCAAAACCAGATTTAGGTATAGATGGCAGTGATAAGAGCTTCCTTACATATCCTGGTATGTTGAAAAATCAGTTTGCTACCTTGGTATGCTTAGACAGTAAACTAATGCCTGACTTGTTCAATGTTATTTGTTTTGATGTGGGATTTTTTCTTAAAGACAAAAAGAACTGTGTAATTAAGAATGTAGTTCCAAGAAATAATTCAGTGTTTAATATTTTATATCAGACAAACATGGTCACAGCAAGCAAACGATAAACAGAACTCTTTTTCCTGTCTTATTAAAAAAAAAAGAGTACAAATATTTAGGATATTTAGGTGGGAGGTTTTTGTTTTGTTTTTAAAGCAAAGAAACTCCAGATTTCTTCTAATTTTAAAGATTCTGAAAGAAGTCACTACATTGCTGATTTTGATACACAGAGGTAGAAATCCATTATCAATTATTACTCGTTCACATCACTTATTATAAGGGCTCTTTCTGCTAAAATATTTCAAAATGAGGAAATTAATGCTTCCTCTAAAAGACTGACATAAAATTGCACAAAAACAAAGACAGGTAAATTCAGCTTCCATATTGGTAGAAGTTAGTCTTAGGTTCATAACGCCTTGGAGCAAACTCCAGTAAGGGAGCAGACAAGTTTTGTGGTTTCATATTGGAGCCTGAAAACTTCCCTACATCTAAAAGTTTTTACATGATAGTGGAGAAAAAACATATTTCAACAGAAGTTGCTTTGCAGTGCTGGGTCACTCAGACATAACTGTTAAAATGGGAATTAGAAGCAACTGAAAGCAAACTCAGGAATGAATCCAGGGAAAACTATCCCAGTGAACGAGAACAGAGGTAGCCCTTTGCACAAAGCTATTTTTTGAATGGCATGTGTCCTGATAACAAATACAGAAAGTTCCTGAACTCAGTAGTAGCAGAAAGGATTTCTCTCTTTCGATATAACGTCCTTGAAAGGATATATTAGCTTCATATATTTTATAGTCTACTCAGTGTTCTTCCCAGTGAATTACTATTATCCCACATTTTTATTGCTACAGCACTCCAGAATTTTGCTGCACTTAGTGCTGTGCAAGCACAAAATGAGAGCTCCTGCCCCAAAAGGTTTAGCTCCCATGCAGATGAACTCTCTGTTGGAAGTCAGTAGGCCTTAGGAAAATAAATTTATAATCCTCCAAAACCAGGGTAATTTGCTTCCTTTAAAGAAAAGTGAGGATTTGCCTTCCTACCTCACAGCTCCTCACCTCCACAAGACGCTCTCAGAATTAAAGCAATGACTTACCACAGAAAAGAACCTCCCGTGCAGCATTTTCTGGTACTTATTCCTTGAAAAATAAACACCGTGACAGGATACAGTCCTTTTATTGGGAAGAAGTATCATTCCAGAAGTGACACATTGAACCCATAAATACTTTACTATTAATGAGTTACAACATTAATTCTTTAAAAAAAAAGAAAAGACCCCCATTATGATAAACCACAATTCATTAAGCAAAATATACAGTGCATACTTCATCAAATCCAGGCTGTTAAACAGGCAGCCCTCAGAGGAGAGAAGGGTAATCTGTTTTAATGCCCTGCCTGGGGATTCAGGCAGTCTGGATTCTATTCCTAGCTCAGACCTAAACCATTAGGCAAGTCACTTCATTGCTCTGGTCTTTATCCCACATTCTTAAATGAGATAATGACATTTCTCTTATTATTGCGTCCCTTCAAAATATAAATTCTTCATGGAAAAAGCATTTTCTTACTATATATGTCTAGCCCCCCTGTGGCTTGGATTTTGTTTGGGTTTTCTAAATGATTGCTTGTTTTACTGATAACAATGAAAATATTCACCACACTATTACTTTATTAAGACTAAAATCTGCAATACATAGTTCCTAAATTCTTACTGAACCAAACAGGGAAGAAGTAGAGACCCATGTAAGAGGTAAGCAAAGAAAAAGAAGACAATTCAAACTCAGAAGAAAATGACCCTCTCATCACTGAAAATGAATTGCTGCCAGTTGCAACTTGGCAGTTAGAAACATCAAAGAGGAGGTGAGCAGATCAGTGCAAATTATATTCTGGTTCCTTAGAACAATAAGGAAGAAAATTTTTAAATTTTAAAATGTTTACATAAACTTCACTCTTTCCTTTTTTCAAGGTCTGCACCTGCTTACTCTTTGTTTCTTAGTCTGTTTTAGTTCCTTAGTTGGTTTTTTTCCTATTCTGCAGTGAGTTTTGCTTTTCCTAACAACAGTTCTCATTCAGGCACTCCTTTCTATTCCTTCATATTTACAAATATTAATAATAAACCTAGAGTCAAATTCACTCAAGAACAGGTTCTCAGAATTGTCTTTGTTATTGGTTTTCTTCAGAGCATGTCTACTTCTGCTTCATGTGAACCCTAGATAAGACCTTCCTGACTATACTGAGAACCTGCAAAGGATTATGGACCCCTCAAGACTTACTATGGATATATGGGAGTCCTGTTTCCTGTTAACATATTTCCACTACGGATCCTGTCCGTAACTGTAAGAAACACTAGAATGAGCACATTAAAAATACTAGTGTCTTCTGGGGCTAACATTCCCAGTGGGAAATCCTATTAAAATTAATGGAAGTTCCAATTAGATCTTTATTAAACATTAAATCCTTGCTCAGGGGATAGGTGTAAACAACAGCTTTTCTTACAATTGACATACTATTAACCATAAAAGCCAAAGCAGTGGAGTAGTACCTAATATTTTCTCTGGGCCAGATTTCGCCACTGAAAGAGCACGGTACAACTGAAATTGCAGGAAAGCAACTGGCACAAGAGGAAGATAAATCAAAGGCTAAACAAAACCTTTACATAAAAGAAAAAAATAAATTAATCTAAGAAGCTGTCAAGGAACTTGAGGGGTGTAATGCACTGAATGAGGCAATGCCACAAGGAAACAAATGTGGAAAGAGATAAGAAAAGTTATGAGAATGCAATAGGAAAAGCGTCAACGAATGACATAACTGATGAAGTAAAACAAGAAAATATGGGCAATAGGATGAGACATATGTCACTTGTGAGATCATCAGTGAACACTACAGGGCCTTTACATATAAGTGAGGAACCTGCCAAAACAAAAAACTTTATAAACAAAAGCAAAGAACTTTTCCATTGCTTTGCAACTGAGTGTTAGCCAGCCACATACATTTTATCTATTTGACAAAATATCTGAAAACTGGTGTGCCTCAAAATACATGACAATTGTGACATCTTAATGGAAGTCTCTGCATTCTGAATAAACAATAAGTTACTTAGAATCAGAAATAACAAGAGGGGGGCAGAAATTTAGGATCTGATTGGGGATGAAGAGGTGATGTTAATGCATTATAAAGCCAGGAGCAACCCAAATAATGATCAAGAATGTTATCGTTTCTTTGCCATTTAAAAAAATAATATTTATCAGCATATAAAAGGATTGTGGTGGGAGGAGACAGAGGAAGCAGGGGAATCTATTCAAGGCATTATTTAAAAGTGAAGTCCTCCATTGTCCTGAATTGTATCTATCCCTGGAATAAAATACCCATCATATGACATCTTTGCCTTTTTAGGACAGTATGGTTACTTGGAAGGAAAACTAAACAATAAATCTCTTCAATTTTCTGGAGTTATACAAAGGATTAAGGCTAAGCTCACAAAGGCCTAATGAATCCTGTGGAAGAACTGCATGAAATGAAGTAATTAAAATTTCAAACTGACATATTAAACACTTACTTTTGCTGGTGAAACCACAGCAGTTTGTGCATTGACGCAATCAAAAATATTTTTGTAACTCCAGAACATTCACAGTTCAGAGCAGCTTCCTGTTTGCTTCCAATGCAGTGATCTCCTAAACCCAATTAGGAATCAGAAATTAAATGTTTGTCCTCTACCTTTTGACATTTGATTCAGTCATCAGATTCAGAACATTGTCTAACATACACTAACAAGATTGGAGTCCTGCAAAATGTGATACTGCAACTCCCATTTTCAATGAGGGAAATATGGGGGTGATCAAATACAGAATTAGTATAGCAATCAAGTCTCTCCTTCAGTCATGGGAATTCAAATAAGCATCTCTTCCTTTCAGCTTCACCTTTTACAGCAGCTAGCATGTCTCTACCTCCTCTTTTTGAGTAAAAAGAATATGTTTCACATGGTGGAATAAGATGATAGCTGATTGATTGTTATAGCCAATTATTTAATGGTAAATTATCCTTATGTCTAGAGTCCACTTTGAGGACTTAGTTCTTAGGCAAAACTATCCCCAAATGCAGTCTAACCCTTACACATATAGCTAATATTAAAAGGGAAAAATACAAGCTAAATACTTTATATCTTCTCAGAAATATCAATGCAAATTTTTGCTTTGAGCTAAATGGACAGATGTACAGATGTGAGGACTTGCTCTTGGGTTTTTTTTATTTCCAGTAGGATTAAGTTTGGTGTGCATATACACATCCATAATCCTGCAGAATATAGCTTCAGATTAAGCCTGAAGCTTTCCTACCACATACCATAAATGTACTGATAATATTTTGATAGCAGAAAGGCTACCCTTTGGCTTTGTTTAAAAGTTAGAATTAATACGAAACAATTGCCATTGTCTCTAAAGCAAGGAAAGTTCCTTCAGACAAAAGTGTTATGAATTGTAGGTGATAAAGTCAGCTGAATTGAAAAACAGTAAAAAAGGCAGAGTAGTGAGAAAAGTATTTAAAATGTGCAAGTCAAGCACAACAGCAAATTATTTCATGCCATGAACAACATTATTTTATACATTAAGCATAAAAATAGAGGGCGTTGAATTTAGTAAAGTATTATACTTTTATTTTGTAGGCATGGAACTGCCTTGAAATTGTCTTGACATGTGCAAATGATATGTATATTCAAGTTGTCTGGTTTACTGGTGAAAACAACACAACTTTTATCCCATGTCTGCCAACCCTGCAAACACCACAAGATCTGAAACTCGAGCTGCGTGCAGTCTTACTTGTTTTGGCAGTAGTAAAGATGTTGAAGATAAAAGTCTTTCTCCTATAACTGCACCCGTATATTCTCAGTGTGTTCTGATTATCCTGTGACCTGCAAACACTAGATTTCAAGAAAAACAGCAGAAACACAACTATCAGCTAAAATTTGGCACTAGAGTGAGATACACTAGATGAAATATCAGATTTGCTCCACCTTAGATCACCTTGGATATACATGATATACACTGGTCACCTACAGATGAAACCAGGAAGAAGCCACAACACAGACAAAGGTTTAATTTCTCATGTCTGTGTAACACCATTATTTTGCACAGGTCTACAGTGGAGAAGGCATGTTGGGTAAATCTGAAGGACTAACATGTCAAGTTAAATAAATCTGTTAAAAGTATAATTAGTCTTATTCTCTGATCTTCAAGGGCTGTGGTAGAAGGTCCTAGTGTTAGATCACCAGAGGATGTAATCTTATACAGTTCCACTGATTTACAGCAGCAGAGGAACTATCACATGAACATTAAAGCACTGGTCTAAAAATAAGTCTCATAAAAATGTCTTTATTCAAAAGATATGCTCCAAGTATGTATCTTTTGAATAGAATGTGTCTTTACCAATTATTAAAAGAAAAAAAAAAGTATATTACTACCTTCATCATCTTTTATGGTAGAGAATAAATACTTATACATCATCTAAGAGAATACACGATACTGGTGAAGAGAACAACAGTTAAAACTGAAAACTCTTAGCAAAGATCTCTAGTAAAGTGAAGTTTAAAAAAAAAAGGGGGGGGGGGGCTTGAAAGCTTCACATCCACAGACTCATTTAAATGTCAGGGTAATTTGGTCCAAGTTAAATGTGCAATTTAATATACAAAATCAATATGATGGGAAAGTTACTGGATAACATTACATATAAAAAATGAAAGTAATGTTCTCATATTCACTCCCCCCCACATTAATACCTTTCTGAAGTGAAATAACATAAAAACCTTTTTATATTTACAAACTGAATCAGATACAGACTTAATTGTATTACAATGGGTAGAATAAATGAAATCCATATATTATCTAATTTACTAGTAAGCTTCAGTGTGTGATAATGAAATAAAATGCTAAGACAACCTAAGGAATCTGTAAGAAATCCAATTCTAAGATTCCCATTAGCAATATTAGAACCTTTTTCTGTTCCTTGTCTCAGCAAGAACTATTATTCCTGTAACAGTAGCTCTAATCATTGTATTAGGTAATTTACAAAGCAAGTTACAAATGGTGTATTTCTACATGCCACTTCTATCCTCAAAGTCTCCCAGGGTTCAGAATGGGTTTTATTAACTCATAGTCAAGTGCATCATTTGCAAACTTCCCATTGCTCCACTTCTTGCTGCGTAAAACAACAGTCTGACCAAACAGCTGTGTGTCAGAGGCTTGCAAAACAAACACCACCTTTTTTATTTGCCGAAACACTTAGCAGGAGGTTATGCAACCTCTTTTATTTCCTTTTCCAAAAGAATAAGTACATCTTACTGCCTGAATAAATTTAGTCTTTTTTATTGCATTATAATTTGTAAAGGAAATTTATTTCCTTATAGTCTGCACAAAGCCAATGGAACTGTCCTTAGGACATCAGGAGAGTATCTGACCACTATATATTAAGGACAGTGTCCTTTTTTTACACTGCGTAGATGCAAGGACACAAAATGGAGCCAAATAATCAGGGCATAACATACTATTCTGACTAGATCCAAAGGACCTTTGAAAAGATTTTTTAAAAAGTACCACCTACAAGAAACTTGAAGGACATTTTTTTCTGTAACACATACCACAATACCAGTAATTTGCTTTTAGTTCAGTTAAACAATTAATTACTTTTGATCTTCAGTGGTACTCAAATGAACTCTCCCTGAATTTTCTAGGAAAGCTAACTGTGTTGGTAAAGAGACCAAATTTCAAACACTTGGTCAGTTTTCCTCATTAAGAAAGTATTGCAACTATCAGACCATTGCAAGTGTTGGACCATTTAAGATTCTTTTTTGTCTATACATCTGACCTTTTAAATGTGGCTGCATAAATTAACAGGTTACCTTGTAATGGTATTATATTAATCACTTCGGTGATTCTAAGATTTAGGACAGGGCTAGCGTATCAGTAGCTCTGAGTTCTAGGCCGTATAATATTAGCTTTTACAACAAAAATGTAATTTAGACTTTTAGCTAAAAAGATACACAGCTGAATCTCCTGAATGAGATCTGGTTGCAAATAACATCTCAAATTTCATCTTCATTAAGGAATAAGTATACTACAACATTTACTAGGTGTGTCTTACAGGGAAAACAGAACAATACAGTACATTCCTTTCTTATTCTTAAGTTTACAACTAAAAAAACAAAAATTTCTTGTATTTATTGTCCCATTGTATCTCTGCTAGATCAGATAATGGGGGTGTGTTCTTGCTCTCTTTGAAGTTGTATCACTCACTTCAGCGATAGTGGGATTTGAGCTGTATGTTTTAACAGCATCTAAACAAAAAGCTTGAAAGGCATTATATGTAGTTTATTCAGTAATATCCACCCTTCATTTATAAGTACAAGATATCTTGTTTTGTTTTGTAAGTACGTGAATTATTAGAACGATCACTGAAAAGCTCACAATCATAAAATCTTTACCATTAGACTACATTGTTCCTTATCAGTAGTTTTTTCCTGTCCCATAGAAACACTATTTGAATTTAAACAACTAGCCATTGAATAACTAGTATTCTTTAAGTTTTTTAAGATACATTAGAATTCTTTTTCTTCCTAAATGTGGTAAAATTTTGCTGAGACACAGCACCCTGGAAAAACAAATCTGAATTATTTTATTAAAGAAAAGGCAAGGTTCCAGCAGCTCAGTGAGTTATCTATCCCTGGTATCAACTGATTCTCAAGGGTTCCTCAAAAATATAATACAATTTTCGTCAAAAATAATGTGTGGGAACTCACTCATTTCATAAATATAAGGAAATGAACTATTTCGCTGTACACTTCCTACAGTTCCGCCTTTCTTTCTCCATCCCATTTGCGTCTCCAACTCCTGCACCGCCGCCTAAAATACCTTTCCTCTCTCTGACATGCATTCTGTTGAAAGTCAAATAATGGAAAAACTGTAGGACCTAAGCACCAGGTGTTGATGCTGTCAGGATGTGGAAAAAAAATTATTACACATCCAGGTGAAGAACAGCAGGGGAACTGTTCCTTGATTAACACAAATTCAGATGTTCTGTCAAACCTTCTTCTGAACAGTACGGAGAGTCTTGGTGTACACAAAGTGATCTCACAAAATTCTCACCAAATTGTGATTTTATTTAATAAAAATTTAAGTATTTAGAATGTCCCTGTTGTCTAAATTACACTTCTGATTTCTTTTATTTAAGATGAGTTTGTACATACTAATGGGAAGTCTAAAAAATGGAAATGATACAATGATCAGCGTAACTGCATATATACTCTCCCCTGTTATGAAATGTGTCAGGGGATAATTATGTTTCTCCTCTTTAAAAATCTTTATCAGTCTAGCCTGAAATAGGTTTGGGGTCCCAAAGCATTTGAAATGCTGAACTTTGAATGTATGCATGTAAGTACATTTCAAATATAACTCTATATTGCTGTTGAAGGAGGGAGGAGGGGAGAGGAAAGCTCCTCTGAAAGTTATGACATAAATCAATAATAACAATTTTTAAAAATAGTCAATTATAACCTACTTTTAAAAGCTAAGGTAGTCAACAAAACTATCCACAAAACCAGAATAAAAATCTTCACAGTCAGACAATACGAAATACATGTGCATCCATTTTTATTTACCTGTGTTTATTGTCACCAGAAGAATGGCTATGCTCATTACAAGGAAACTAAAACTATCTCTGAGGGTTTGGTCCCCATCCGACTTGGACTTGCATAAGCAGAAGTAACTGCAACATGTCTCTCCCATTTTAAGATCATAAAGTCTCTAAATCACATCTTCCTCACACCTTAGACTAAGGATTCTAACTTAATAAAAAAAATAAGATTTCTCCTGGTTAATGATTACATGGAAGTCTTGGGAGAGAAGTATTGGAAAAAATTCCAACTTTTTTTCCCTCCCTTTTCCTTTTATATATTGGAAAATAATGGTATCATTTGGGTGAAATAGACATGATTTGCTATAAAGGACTATTCATACTTTCATCTTTATTAGTAAAGCAACTTACAGTAATAAACGAGCAACTGTAGATTGTAATCTAAAATAACAGAAAAAAACTTGGAGACGTGCTTTAGCAATCTTGATATCTTGCAACAGTTTTTTTTTTTTAACCTAATTTTATCCTTTGTGAATAACTACCCTTGCTTTGAAGTATTAACAAGCAAAACTGTGCTCAAATATGAATGTAAAATGTAATCTTTAAAGAACATGGGTTAGAAGGCAGTCTTCAGGAGACATTTTCATTGTTCACTTGTGTATTTTAGAAAATGCTACCCCATTGTAAACATATATCCTGGTTACACCCACAGCAGTTCTAAACCTAAAGGTACCTTGAAGTTCTGGTTTTGTGCCTCTGAGCAGTGTTTGTGAACAGGACGCCTGTGATGGCCTATTTGTGCCACTGTATAACTACAGTGAGTATACAGAGTTTGGTCTCTGTACTCGCTTTGTACAATCCACTTGGTACATTATTTTGATTTCTTTTCACCCTTCACAGTTTTACAAGGAATAGAAGCATAATGGCCCACTCCACCCGAGTCGGGTATTTCCTGATAATTAATTAATGGCAGTTAAGGGATTTTAGATTTGCTGTTGGCACTCAACTCAATGAATTGTCAACCATCAGGAAATACCCTCCCTACTTGTCATATCTGCCAAATTACTAATTAAGCATCTAATACTGAATAGCAAACAACATTTTAATGTTATTAGTTTCATCTATTTCAATAAAATTAATCAATTAAATCTGGTACTGCCTAAAATCTGTACTCATATTGTATAACAGTGACCATTTTTATTAGTGGAAATAGACTATAAAATAAATTATAAATGAAGTAATAAAAGAAATAGGTAACTGCCTACAAACCATGTCCTTATCAAATCAGTATCAATATTGTGTATAGGTATATATAATATACTCATAAAAGTTGCTTATATCCAGCTTCTCATGATAATTTTACTACTGAGTACAAATGCTGAAAAGCCAAAAAATTTAACTGAAAATATTCATTTATTTGAGCTGAATTTGCTAAATAGGAATACATAAAGTAAATTAAAAAGAAGGAAGAAAGGGGGAAGAAGGAGTGGACGAAAAGTGTTGAAATGGGTCTACTTTTGAGGGACTAAATTCCCAATATCAGTTAAAAAAATGAAAGCTAAGTGTTGCTGTTTACCTTCCACCTTTTAAACCAGAGCTCAAATAGAACAGCCAGGATATTTGGGAATTAGGGTCAATGCCTCTCTGTGCATGAGTCAGAACAAATATTTCAATCAAAAGGTCCTCTTGATTTCTCGGTCTTCTACACAAGATTCTTACACTCTACAGTACCTATAAAAAAGCACTCCCTCCTGCAGAAATTATTCTATTTTAGATAAAATGCAAAAGCATTAATTACACCAAAGAATGAAAACATGAGTACTAATGCAGTCACTGAATCTCAGGTGCCCCAACCATCCCATCAACCACTTATTTCTGATGTTGTAGACAGAAGGAAACACCCTTGCCTGGTTGGTTTTGAGCAACCTCTTGATTTTATTACAGCTGGCTGAAACTGCTATTAAAAAAAAATATACAAGTTGAAGAAAACATTAAGATTTGACCAGAAACAAATTTGCCTCTTTTGTTGCATATTAAAAACCCCCTTGTTTTCATATTGACATTAAGAAAATAAATCAGTCTTTGTATGAGCTGAATAAATAAATCACACTCATACAGCCCACTCACTTAAAGGAAATTACTCTCAGGTCTTGCAGTTGTAAATGTCCAGTCCAATCGTCTTAGGTTGTATATTTATGTCTTCTGCAGAGATCAGACATAGTTTTAATTATTAAAAGGGATTATACAGGAGATATGCTAAGACATGTTCAGGGATTGGGTAAGAAAATAAACTTCTTTGACCTTCTTATAACCTTTCAGTCTGTTTCACAAATGTGGGACTCTCAGAAATATTTATCGTGAAAAGCATTAGTGCCCATTATTACCTTACATCATCAGAAGCAGCCAGAACAAGAACAATGGGAGCTGTTTCCAGGAATGATGAGGAACACTTTATTTGGATTATCCCTTGGTACAGTGATTACCAATGGGGAGCATCATAAGCGGTAGGTAATTACTCACTTTTTAGCCTCTTCTACAATGTTATTACAAGGAATGAAGTTTTCATCTCCTTCAAACAGACACTATGTCTTGCTTCAGCATAAACTTGACTTACAGCAAATCGTGTTTTAAGTGAAGTTAAAGAAAGAGGTATATTTTTCACATACTTTCTGCAAAAATTAAAAAGAATAAGATTTATCGAACTTGGCTTAGTTCCCTTAGTTACCTGGCACTTCAAAAAGAGAGATCTCCTGCTAGAAAAATTACACGTTTTTATTAGATTGCTGTAAGTAATTATAAAAAAATACTAAGCATAAATCATGTGTTCTTTCCATGCCAAATTAGCAGAAGCCTGCATCATGCCTATGAAAGTCAGTGGAAGACGTTGAACTGTCATTAGTTAATGAACTAAATTTTTTGCTGTTATTCAGGTTTAATAGGTTTTTCAAGTTGCAAAGGAAGCAATGAAGGGTTGAGGGAATATATGATTCAATTTCTTTTAAATGTCTGTCTTTTCATCTTTTCAGAGAGATTGTCAAAAGCTATTGACAAAGGACTTGCTATGATTCAGCTGAAATAGAAAACAAACTTCCCCTTAACTTCAGTAGCAACATATTTTTATTAAACCTAAGTTCTCTTCAAAATTCTTCCTGTAATTTTATATTTGCTCTTTAGCTATAAGACAAAAGATTGTTTTGCCATTGCTGTAACAAAATCTCTGAGTCAGTGGAATTGAATCTTTTGGGGCCAGCAGGTACTTAACATATGTACTGTAATAAGAAGCAATATTACGTTCAGAAACAAATTTTATATATATATATACAATATACTAATATTTAACGATTTGGCAGTGTAAAGGCTGACAGGCATAAATGTTAACTCTGACTGCAGTTGTTTATCCTGTTAGAATGAATCCTTTGAGAAATTTAAAAATCATATTTCATTCCAAAGTAATTGACCACAGAAAAATGCTTCTCTCAGCACTAGTTATTAGTGTCAAAACCCTGCATTCATCTACTTTTTTTTAAGAAAAAGAAGAAACACATCCTTCTAGAAAAGAAGTATTACCTTTGTAGCCACCACATGAAAGTAAAGCTACAGTTAACAGAAGCAATATTTTAAACTATGCTGGAGCTTTACATGCTTCTAAATGAAAGTTCTGCCTTTCAAACATACTTGAATTAATTTGGGGGTAAAAAAACAGCTATCTTTTTTTATGAACACTGAACAGCAAGGTTTTATTCAAAGAAATTTTATGATTCTGTACTCTACTACTCACGTTACCGTGATTAGAAGTATTGTCATTAGAAAGTGGAGCCACACAGAATAAAACAAATGTTTGCATCTCTGTACCCTGTGACCACTATTCTTCTACTTCAGTCCCAAGACTCTTCTGATGACAACAGCAGTCAGTGGCTCCAAAGAACTGAAACTGTACAAAGAGGTGCTGAAACATCCTGGCCACTTTCCTTCTGCAGATGAACTAGGCAAGCTAGAGGAGATATGGAAAGGGAGCACCACCGGTGAAGTACAAAGGAGTCTATTTTGCTTCTGAGACATGGATAGCAAATAAAGAGAACATTTAGCTCCAAAAATCCTCCCATTCACATCAAGGTTGCATCTGCCTCTCCATCTAGTAGAGGGTTTTATAAAAAATACATAAACACCAGAATTGACAGATTTAAATACTTATGGTGAGGCAACTTATATCCAAATGCAGGCATCTGGATGAATCCATATTTTCCATCTTCTAATTTTCTTTCATCTCTTCCACCTTTAGGGAGAGCTGTAAGAACCTAATGCATTCAAGCATCAGACCCCTGAGGGTTATACCTCATACCAGGCCCAAACATTTAAAATTGTAACCTAAAGACAATGGTTTGTATTGCCTACACACAGAATGCTCATACCTCAGCTCTCAACCACTTTCAGGGAGCATTAAGTGCATGTTGATATGACTGTGCACAGACAATCATGTATCCGCTCCACCCAGCTCACCAGGTCTGAGAAAGCTCTGATCAGGAAGCCATGCAACAGCATTAACTGGATGCAGAGAGGCAAGGTATGTTACTCAGGCTCGGTGCCACACAAATTAGGTTACACAACTCCTGGCCAGAAGTGCCTCACATCCGGCCCACTTAGAATACAGGGAGAACAGATCTATAACAATATGTTCTTGTACTCTTACACAGGTAGACATACTTCATATTTTCTCAAAACATAGTGTACAATTTCCACATCTTCCTTTTTTGGCTCTGAACCTGATCGGAAGATGGTTTTACATCAGAAGGAAGTAGTTTTAATGACTAATAATCCATTTCCTCATCAATAAAGGATCACAATTCTTTTTAAACTACTTGAGTATCAACTGAAAGTTTGCATAGGGAACTTGTGAATAAAACATTAAACAAATCCAACAATCAAAATAAAATATCTATTCAAGGATATCTAAATGTGGTAAAGCACATCAAAAGGTATATATTTGTAATTCAGGTTGTTGCCTAAAGTGTTAAGTTCAACACATGAACTAATTTGTTTGTGGTTACAATAAGTAGGTGTGAGTTCAAAGCCACTACAACTGTGTGAATGTTAGAGAGGCAGAAACACACAAAGTCAGCCCAGGGACAAGCAGCAAAGCAGTGCGCCTGAAAGCCTGTGAAATAAAGGCATATATTTACACAGTTTTAGTCGATTATCCAGTTTTTTATTAAAAAGCCACACCTATATCAAATATAAAACATTTGTGAACAAGAATCATTCAACACCAGAATTCATGAAGTTGCTAGCAGGCTTCAAAATTAGTCTACAGCACCAAGCCAAATACTAAATGATAAAAAAGTAAAAGCTACACATACACACAACACACACGCTTCCAACCTTTGCAGAAGGTAACTTCAAAACACAGTGTCTGATCTTTTGGATTGGCCTTGTAAGACTCCAAGGTCACAGAAACAAGCTGCAATTAAAAAGGGTGTAATGAGGAAAGGTCATGAAAAATGAATAGGAACATGACCCAGCACTACACAGCAGTGAGGTACAAAAACAAGCGGGGTGGGAAGGCGCCAGCCAGCATGCTTTCCTATCTAATCAGCTGTGTCTCTGATAAAGGAGGAAGTAAGTTAAGGGAGGGAGTCTTCAGCACTTAAAACAATCCCCAAGACTCCATTTCTGCACTAGTAATGTAGTGTCTTTAGGATCCATGCCAAGAGAATAACTAAAAGGAAGCTCAGCAGTCACTAATTGTCAGCTCCGTATTTGTTCATGGTTAATAATGACCTGTTTGAACTAGGACAGCAGATACTGCTTTTCACAAGTTACTTAGCGCTGTCAACACAATGGTATGCATTTCGGTCTAGGGAACTTCACAAAACAAACCCCGATACACATCTCTACCACGGCAAGGCTGTGCGGGTGCACTGCAAGTACCCAGTCCTGTGCTTGCACACTTCATTTCTCCTTAAACCTCCCAATGACATTTCAAACACACTGCTCTGAGTCCTCCCTTTTTGGAACACTCACATGATCACTGTAGATGCTCTCTGGGAGAAATCTGACTGGATCTGAGTTTTAAAGAAGTAATGTTTCTTCAGATTTCTAAGAAGCAACATAATGTGAAGAGATTTCAGATTTAAGGGTTCCGATTCATGAGCAGTTAATAGCAGCTAAGGATGTTAACCAAGATCTGCTGTCCACCCTCCACGAGTGTGCACAGGCAACAGAGGTCTATGAGAATCAGCTGTTCATTTGCTGTAGTTTATGGACTAGCACTTAAGGCAAAGTGAACAGTAACATATTTGCATAGGTGACTACCATGTAGTTTTATTTTTGTAAGAAGAAAAAATGGATTCTGCCAGAAAAATAAACAGCAAGTCTTGAATTGATGAGACTAGGGAATAGAGAAATCATTACTTATGATATAAACTATTTCATCGCCCATTGTTCATAATTCACCTTTATTTTCTTTTTTAATTTTTCCCTTGTTAGGTACCAGATGTTGCTACACTTTTCTCCATTATTTTAAAGTTTTTACTCTCCTGTGCTCCAGAAAATCCATGAAGTTATTTGCATACTGTCACCCAGGATATTTACTTTTGCCTTCATTAGGCTTTCGGGAGTAAGCACAAATGATGTTCAAAGGATTGAAAAGGTCTTAAAGATATTTATTGTATTCTATTACCCATACCATGGAGTATGATAATTTCTTATTCAAATTAATGATCATTTCTTATTCCAATTATAATGTCATAATTAGTACAATCTAGATAAGCCTGCCTATACGCAAATGAGAAGCAGTGTTTATAGAGCACTTTCATTTAAAAAGAAAAGGGCAATGACAGAACAAGTTTGGGTATTTCAGACTGAATCCTCCTTGCTTGTGAACATCCTTGTTTTTTCAGTATAAGACTAGCTTTAATATTAAATATATATTTGAATATTGCTTATGAATCTGAAAATTTATGAAGCAATTGCATGCTTTGTTTTTGTGTGTTAGCTGTTGAACTACTTGCATGCTTTGTGAGAGGTTAATTTCTGTTATCAGGGACCAAGCTGTTTTATTCTTGTATGAAGAAGCATAGCTTTCTATTGCTATAGAAATACAACAGAGGATTAAATGGCCCAGAAAATTGAGCTGGAAAACTATGAGAGGAGGAGAGCAGTGAAAAAATCTGTTCCATCTGTATCCTCAATCATCTTTTCCTGTCATTTTAGATATATACTTGCTAGGGTCTTGTGGATATTATGTGGCTGGACCTGAAGAGCATCAATATCCAATTGATATCCATCCCACACAGTGATGTTCTTCTGCCAGAGTTGTCCGAATTCAACACAAGTTAATTTTACCTGAATTGTTGCAGTTTGCTCTGCACCCCAGTTGAAGAGGCAGAATCATCAAATGGAGAATGGAGTTGGTAGCAGAACGCTTTTCTATCTGCATGGACCTCCAGGATCTCAGTCTCAAGAACCTAAATGTGACCACCAAAGGAAGAATGGAGCTTGCAAAGAAACACACAACTTCTGTCCAAATGGTCCTATGCATATAAGGATTCTCTGGGCAGGTTCCAATTTTTTTTTGAAAATTCATTCATAACTGTTTCAGTGCTTTGCTGCATTGATTCTGAACAGTACTCCAGAGCAGAACTGCAACATATTTGAAACGATTACTTTGGCTTTGATTCAATAATTACTGTAATGAGAAAAGTGAGCTGTTTATATTAAGATCTCTGGCTTACATGAGACAAGCTGCTTCACCACAGCTAGAATTCATTAGTCATTATTAAAGCTCGTATACAGAAAATTGCAGAATCCATCTTACCAGAACTAGATAGTTTTAAAAGGCTTTAAAGTAGTTCATTCATTTGCATGCAGGCCAAACAACGTGTTCATGATCACTTATCTAAAAAAGACCAGTCGATTAGTATTTACTTCTTCACTGTCTAAAAGCAAAAGTGATTGAACAAAGAATTTGAATATTCCAAATTAAATGGGAATGGTAGTTCAACTGAATATGCCACTAAATTCCAGATTATGTTCACATCCCAGTAAATTTCTCCTGCTGTACTCTGGATAAAAACATTCTGAGATGAATTCTGCAGTTTGTCCTTTCCATGTGACCAATCACCATCATTTCATAGTCAAGGGTAAAACATCTGTTTTGAAAGACAACCAACCTAATAGTTTTGCACACCAAAATTACTTCAAAGACTAAAAGAGCAACAAAAAAACTCCAAAATCCCAACAACAAAAAAAACCCTTCAAAAGTTTACAATATGATATATTTTAAAAGTTGGGAACAGAGCTACATAAATTGCATTTACAAATTTCAATACCTTCTCAGGTTTCCTAAGTTCTGAATTTTGAGAAGACTTGTTTTAAAGATTTACCTAAAGTCAGCATTAAGACAATATTTATATATTATTAGGCTGCATTTGCGGCTGATCAGCCTAGCATTTTTTTCTTTTTCTGCAAACTATCCTCTCCTTTCACAGAGAGGATTATGATCTGAGAATTATCTTGGGAAAGGCTTGCTCATATGTTTTTATTTGTTTCTACAGTCACTCTCTTTTTCTTCACCTTCCCTGCCAAGTAAATGGCTGCCTTTATGTTCCCTGGACTGTTTTGCAACTAGAACACCTCAAAATACTTTGATAGCACCACTTTTTTTCCTTCTTCATATTATAGGGAAAGGTAAAGCCCTCATATCCCATAGGAACAAAAGAAAAGTGTCATAAAATTGGAAGAGGAAATTTCAGACTGTAATGACATGTCTGTATACATGAGGTTTTGAGCTGGACATGAAAGTCCCTACTGTTATTCTGATCTTATTTGAAACTAGGATGGAAACCTCACAAGTAATAATAGCTTCTTTCTATGAAACATGATTCCTGGAAAGTGAAAATCAAGGCAGCAAAGAAAGCCAGCTATAATTCCCAAACTTCCAACACATGGCATAAATCAGCCCACATGCTGGAAAGCCAGCTTCTCCACTCTGATTGAGCAAGAGGGACAGACAGCAGATCATAACCTTGCCACAATCCAGGCAATAAACTTGCTTTCTGCCTCTCACTGGATCAGAGGATGGGGTTAACTGTCATCAGAAAATGTGTGGATTGTAAGTGAGACACATCCTCCAGGCCTGAGAAGTTAAGGGAATGACTTGACCGAAGTGGGAAGCAAAACAATTAAGTTTGCTTTTATAGTTGCTGGTTTATAGCACATGTGAAAACGAACCCAGACCAAAAGAACAAAGTAGTCTGGATTACTAACTGAATGACTGATGCTGGAGAAGAATTTTCACTCTGTTTCCTATTTACGGGTTCACCTCCTTCACCAGTTCCTGCTTCCCCAGAAGCTGCAGGGAGACAATTTATTCCAAGAACATCTTCACAGTTTCATTTTAACTTTATGTTATTTTTAACCAGATTGATTCATACCTACAAATTGACTATTCCTTAAATTATGGATTGTCCCAAACAAAATACATGTTTAAAAAAATGTGAATCAGATTCCTGAGTAGTAGAAACTGGTGTGGTGCTACAGACTGCTTCTGAATTCCTTCTTTGATTAACTTTTCCTAGTTTAAAATGTATTGTCACTGTATGAATAGAAGTATTTATTCCAAATGGCAGAAATAATGGCAGCTCTTGAGATTATAATCTTTAAAAATTGTGCTCATTAATTTAAGTAGAGTTTTAATGCTTGCAATCAATGCATAACTATGCCAGCATTCCCAAGTGTATTCCAACAATTACATATAATTGCAAAGAAACAAAAACTACTGTCACTTGATTTACTGATTCCTTTGACAACCTTTGCCTATGCAATTAATCATCAGTCATGAAACATTACTACAAACTCCAAACCATTTGATGCATACACTGCTCCAAGCATATAAGTCACTTTTCTAACAGTAATTTGTTCCTTGATATCATGTTTTTGAGTTTTGCTGAATTAAGATAAAGAAAAAATAACAGGTACTTGATCTGCCGGCCAAGATGCCATGATATCCTTGATTAAACAAACAAAGATGCAGATGGTAAATCTGCTCTTCATATCTTTCAAAACAAACTTAGTAAGAGAGTTTATTAAATAACAACAGTTTTGTGAGTCTTTTCTACATTAGTTTTCCCACATGTGCCTTACCTATGAATCCAAAAGGAAACTTTTTTCTCAGCAAGAGTGCATCTGCTCCAGGGGCTTATTTCTCAATCAAAATAACAGCCCACTATATGTAATATCACAACAACTTTGTAAATTGTTCTGTTTTGACAAATATGATTTCATGAGGGAATTAAGTAGTTCTGCAGAACTAATTACTTCTTTATGAACAGATATTACTTGCATTCTACCAAACATCGTAAAAAAGAGGATTTAAACAGAATACCTCATTTTGATTTAACATCTAGTATCATACCTGCTTAGTATTAGTTACTCCTGATTTGTATCAGCACCAGCATGGCCAGCAGGGACAGGGAAGGGATCTCACCCCTGTACTCGGCACTGGTGAGGCCACGCCTTGATGACTGGGTTCAGTTTTGGGCCCCTCAACTACAAAAAGGACATTGAGTGACTCGAGCGTGTCCAGAGAAGGGCAACGGAGCTGGTGCAGGGTCTGGAGCACAGGTCGTACGGGGAGCGGCTGAGGGAACGGGGGGTGTTTAGTCTGGAGAAGAGGAGGCTGAGGGGAGACCTCATCGCCCTCTACAGCTCCCTGAAAGGAGGGTGCAGAGAGCTGGGCATGAGTCTCTATAACCAAGTAATAAGCGACAGGACAAGAAGGAACGGCCTCAAGCTGTGCCAGGGAAGGCTTAGACTGGATATGAGGAAGGGGTTTTTTTGCATAATGGGTTGTTAGGCATTGGAATGGGCTGCCCAGGGAGGTGGTGGAGTCCCCATCCCTGGAAGGGTTTAAGAGTCGGGCTGACATGGCACTGAGGGATCTGGTGTAGTTGGGAACTGTCAATGTCAGGTTAATGGTTGGACTGGATGATCTTCAAGGTCTCTTCCAACCTTGATGATTCTGTGATTCTGTGATTTATATCCTTCAGAGATGACAGGTACACAGAAGCCATCCCAATTTTAAATTATCTGTAAATGGATTTTCAAAGTTTCTAAAAAGTTGTGACACCTTTTTACATGTTTGGATCACTAAATATTGAAAATGTGCATTGGCAATGATTAGTGCACAAAGAATCGTGATATTTCGGAAATTAAGAGTTTCACCTACGTATAGAAAATTAAACTGAAACGTTTAGAGGGGGCACAGCTTTTAAATCCAATCTCCACCATCAGATTTTTTAAAATTTAGATGCTAATAATAACCATATGAATAAGGAGGCTTTTACTTTTTCTCTTCATCTTTGTAATTCCCACAGATTAAATCAGGGTTGGATTCTGAACAGCAACAGGCAAATTCTGAAGAGACTTGTTCAAAGAAAAATCAAAATACATATCAAAAGCTCTCCTAAATATACATAGACCAAAGCATAACATTTCAGATTGGATGAGCAAACTTCTCTTTTCAGACATCCAGGATTTTATGTTATTGATCAAGCTGGAAACAGAGTCACTTATTCTATTGGGACCCTTTTTAGGGCATTACACATAGTGTGATGATCTGTGAATATAAAAATACAGTGCTAAGGGTCAAATCCTGATAGGATGTTCTTGAACCATCATAATGGAAAGATCATCCAGACCTCCCAGTTCTGAGGGTCTGGACTGTCCCTTCTTCCTGCCCACCAGCCCTTTAAACAACCCCTTTTATGTTCATCATATACAATTATGTATTGCAGACTGGCATCATATACAACCATGTAATGAGCCTTGTTGGCTGTTATCATTAAGGGGTTTTCCTCATAATAAGTCCAGATTGCTTCTATATGACACTTCTGGATTTATTTTTTTTTGCACTGCCAGGATGGTACAAACAACTGGAAAATCCTAGCTTGACCTTGCAACTTCATTAACACGTTTGTAACCACAAAATACAACAGGTATTTTTCACTGTATCATAAAACACCCCCAAAACCAATAGTCAGTATGTCTACAATCTGCAGTTAGAAGGTACTTGCATTTTATCATCTCCCATTGCAGTGTGACTAATCTATTTTACAGGTGCCTTTTTGCAATTCACTTACGTTGAAAAAAAAACCAAAACCAACCCACCACAACAAAAACCAAACAACAAACCTTCTCAGTCACTGGCTTGTATATTTGCAAATGTGGGGCTTTGCAAACCTGATCTCATAGTGGCATAATTATAATATTGGTTTCATGACTCACTCAGTGATTACATGCTAACTGCTAACTGGCCACTCCTTGTCACTCACTATTTGCCAACAGAGTGTTTATCTAAACCAGAATGGGCTGACCGAAAAGCACATGCTGTTAAAAATGCACTTAAATTAAATCACGAAGGTGCTCTTTTTTTTTTTTTTTTAACATCCTTGTCTAATTTTTGCATGCATAACACAAACACTGAAGTTGCATATCCTTTAAATTGTAAAATTAAAACTGTACTTGGTTTAATTTCAATTCTTCTCCGTTATATTTATAGCCATACAAATGATAAAAAGGACTTCTAGTGCCTGCAGATCTGCACTGACTTTGGAGACAGAATATGTTCCTAAGCCCATCCCTGAAGTTTGTTACCACAAAACTGACCACAAAGGGTGAGTTGCTCCCTAGAACTGACATAAAGCTCTACACACTTCCCACTGTAGTAATAAGGAGAGGGAAGGGTTGAAAGGGAAGAGAGACAGAGATTGTTGTGGCCTTTATCAAATCACACCACCCTTGCTCTGCCAGATTTTTGTCTACCACATGCCCAGTCCCCATGGGGAGGTGAAGTGAGTTTTCTTCACTGCTAGCAATTTTTCTGCAAGGTTGTACCACACAAGTTAGAATGCTTATTAGCAATTTAGTGCTCTGCTCAGCATCTCTCCCTTCAACAACACCAAGATTGCTCAATCTTTTCCTGAACAACAGGAAGAAGTCCCAGACCAAGTCCCTACCCAGGACATTTCAGAACCTCCCTTCTGTGTGAGGCCACACAAGTCAGCCCCATCACATTCACACCTTACAGAGATCTTAAAGCTTTCCAAAAGAACTAATTCATGGAAGAAGCACAGGACTGACATTTCAATTTTTCAAAAATTATGATCATCTTTATTTATCTCCTTATAAGATATTATTGAATAGGTGATGCTTCCCCAATTATAGAAAACTGGCTTATCCAAAGGCTTTGGAACTTATCTATAAGACTTGTTTTTTCCTCTCTATTTCTATTTTAGACCCTGAAAATTCTGTTAGTATATGCAATTTATAAAGTGAATCCCTGTAAATTCAAATGAATAGTACAATGCTCAATATCAACATTCTATGATATAAAGCTGAAAGTATTAAATCTTAAGAAAGCCTGTACAAGCCCATTCTCATTATATTTAGAGTACAACTACACAATCTTAAGATACTTGAAAAGTTCAGATAATGACAAAGTTCAAATAAACAGAAAAGTTGGGTGTTTTTTTGAAATTAAATTCAACTTCCTGTAACTAATAAAACAAGGCCAAGTTGGAGAGAGAAGAAAAATTAAAATATGCTAGAAATATTGTTCAAAGAATACTTAAATACTGTTGTGTTTTGGTTTGGTTTGGTTTTACCCTTGATGCAAATAAAGAAAATTGCTGCTTTTAAGACCATTTTATAGTTAAGCCAATCTATAGATTGTAGATATTTGCCATATACACAGTTTGATCTACACAGCAGTGTACAACTAACACACCTTTGCTACAAATATATGCTGATATGTACAGAATTTACATTCTTTGTCAAAAGATACATAGATTGTAGACCATCTTTGAATATTTTATTTAGGTTTAGTTCCTCCTACTGAACCACTGTAGGGTGGTTGAGCACTAGAACAGGTTGCCCAGAGAGGTTGTGGAGTCTGTATCCTTGGAGACAGTCAAAATGGAGATGCCCTGGACAATCTGGTCTAGTTGATACGGCTTTGAGTTGGCGCATTTAACTAGATAACCTCAACAAGTGCTTTGCAACCTCAACCACTCTGTAGTTCTAACAGAAGAGCTCTCTGAAAACCAAGCTGGAGACAATAGAGACTTCTATGTTTTAGTGAGTTCTAAAGCTGATGTCAAAGAAATAATCACTTCATTTCCCTTTGTTTTTTCTAGGGACAACTAAAACTACCCTAGTGAGACCAACCTTTATATTTGAGATGCACACTATGATGATATTTTTATCTTCACTTATGACCTTAAAATGAGCCTGACTTGCATTACAGTATATTTGAAAATAAATGAAAAAAAAACCCAAAATGCTGGATGTTGGGGGAAAAAAAAAAAACCACAAGGGAAATGCTTCCTCTTACATTTCTAATTTTAGCACTAAGCTTGACATGACCTTGAATTTCCCATGATATAATCAGACATAAATATGCACATTTACTGATGAGATTTTACTGATTACTGGGGAGGAGGGATCATGTACCTTTGTACTCTGATTATACCCTTATAGTTTTCAAGAAGCATCTTTTTTAAATCCTCAAAACTGATGTATTCCACACTTTAAAATAGTCCTCACATGTGTGTGTGTGTATATATATATATATATATATATATATATATATATATATATTTCAATCTGGATTGTATCTAGGATATTAAGGTTAATTTTTGTAAAAAATGCATTACAAAGGAAGTATTAACTTACAGAAGACACATGACATGACAATGTGCTAAATGGATGGACTGATTGTCACTCTGAGGGAAATATTTCACAGCATATGCAACCTCTGATTTTTTTTTCTTTGATAGATATCAAGCAGACAATGAAATAACCATTTTTCTCTGTAGTAAGGTTTTCCCATGTTGAAGGAGCAAACATACCATTATGGCTTAAAAGTATCTATTAGTAAAGAAAATTAGAACAAAAGAACATTTTCATGTGATACATTATGCAGAACAAAATGATTGTCTGTAGATACTGGCAAAATTCTGGTGATGTTCAAAGAATATTTTTCACTTCACTACTTCAGTCTATAGCTGAAGAATAGGTTCCTGATTTCTCAGCATTTCTCAGCTTTGTATGAAAATAACATATACAAGGTAAGGTCCAAAAATGTAAACATAACCTCAATTCTTTTCCTTTGTAAATATCACCCACATATGACTTAGCTCTAAGAGTTGTTAACTTTTGATCTGATCTAGAAAAGTTCTTTAAAAGTCAGGGGAAAGCTCTGTTGCCCAGCTCTGTTCATCAGTAAGCAAAGGTCACTGTACTGCAGAACAGCTAATCATCCAAAAGTCAAAAACAATTCCAAGTAGTTACAGTAGCAAGAATCATTTAGGGATTCTCTCAAAATGAACTCAAGTGGCTGGACCATAAGCAGCTCATGGATCAGTGATTCAAAACTCAGTTTAGTAGCTAATAGTCTACTTTTATTAACATGACCCTAACCATTCTGACACACTTATAGGAAACGTCCTACAGCTTTGTGCCTCTGTTTTTGTGTGTTCAGCTTCAGATATCTGTAGGGATTCAAGGTAATTGTTTAAGCAAATTAAAGTACTCCAAACAGAAAACTAATACATACAACTAAGCATAAATTATCACTTCTCTATACAACAAAGCACTTTTGGAAGTCAGTTCTTCAGGCATTCTTATTGCCCAGTAAGCCAAGTACTCAAAGGAGCACAGCCCAAGGTACAGTACCTACTGGTCTATTATGAAGGAAACGTGATAGGAAATAAAAATACTCCATTCATGGATGCTGTGTGTCTGCAGAAAGCTTATTCATGTACATTAAGAACAAAACAGATACTATCAAAAATATGATGCAGGGAGAATAGCATGTAATACTTTGGATAACTCTCTAGGGATATTCCCTTTCACTTGGACAACTTATATAGAAGCAGAAAGATTGAAATTATTTAGAAAACCACCTGATCCTGTTTCTGAGACTTAAGCTGTCACAAAGGTTGGAAGAATCATGCCACAACATCAAGAAATCAGGCATGCCTCTCTTAATTAAGGCTGCTTAAAACTCATACATGCTCCCTGACAAGCAGCAGAGTGATAGAAGTTAATTCATCCTACCATGATGTATCACCATCATGAATTTTGACATCAATGAGAACACCCAGATCTGTGAGCCACATAAATGAATACCTAGACCACAGGAGCACCACCATCTGAATAGTTTAGTGCCATTCAAGATCAGAAGATATTCAAAGACCAGCTCTGAAAAAAATGGTGTAAGACTCAAGCACCAGCATAAGTGGCAATGACTTTTCATGCAACAAATAAAAATAAAAAATGAAAAACTATTAACAAAATGTTGAGCTTAAACCACTCTCTTATTCTTAACAAATACTGTGATACTAGATTATGTTAGGTCTGCAAAATTAAAAGATGCAGAGAAATCTGACCAGAAGAAATGTTTTCTCTCTCTCTTCTGCCCCATCTTGGTCCAACTGACCATTTTCAACTGATTGTTTCACCTTGAAATGTATGCATTTTATATTTCTTTAAGTGTATGTATTTCTACTCTGAGTTTCTGTTCTACAGGCATTGGATATATTACACAGTTCATTTGTTCCCCTACTGCCCACTTTAATATACTAGAAAAAGGGAAAGAGATAGGATAAGTGCATTTGAAAGCTGAATTATCTAGAAATCAGCAAGAAAGTGTTGCTATTTTAAGCAACACAGAAGAGTAACAAAGTGAAACCTCAAGCTGCCAGGCATTCTATTTTCTTTGCAGTTAAGGGATGGAAAGAAACCAACTCTATATCAATTTTTATTTCACAATTCTTGTCAGGTTTCAACAATTGGTATCAAACATAGAGGAAACCTCCCCATCTGGCTTTCTTTTTTCCTATGACCCCTTCCCTCCAAGTGTCCTCATTTGCCTCATTATACTTATTTTGTATAGTCAGGGTAGCAAGAGGAGGCACTCAAAGTTCCAAGCTTCACTGGGGGAGGCTGATCTGTAAAAAGATGTTATTGTTAGAGGTATTGCAGGAATGGATTGCCTTTTCCCCACTCCTGTTAACTTTTGCCTCTTACCACTCTACTACTGCTGGCAATAGCTAACCTTTCCCTGGGCAAAGCCTTGGGCACTCCCTGGCAGACCTTCTCGGGCAAAGGTCTGAGCTTAATCTGTTGCAACGGGCTGGAAATTCTGTAGTAACTTTATTGAAATAATCTCCAGGTTTCACAGTTAATGTGTCATTCTGGTGGAAATATAACAGAAAATTCAGAACTGTTGAAAGAGAGGAGAAAGAAGGTACCTCTACCTAGCTTCCATATTTCAATTTCCTAGACCCTTCTCATTCTAATTAGAAGAGACATTTCTAGTAATTTCTAATCCTACATGAGCTCTATACCACAACAGCTGGTCCATGGCTGTAGCAACTTAAATTTAGCCCAGAAACATCCTTTTTATCTAAGAATCAGTGCAAATCCTCACCCTTTAGTGGTGCAAACCTTTCACAGAAAGCCCAACCTAGAAACCCACACAAGATCTAGAAGCAAGATGTTTACAATAAACCTTAATCTTGTAACTCTGGGCATCAAAAATAGCTTCAAACATCTAAATATTGTATTTTTCTTTTTTCATGATTGCTGTTAATAATAACCTTATATTTTGCCCTCAGTCTCATAATGAAGATAGGAAAGTTTGGAATAGGGGACTTTTACCATTAGATAAAGAAGAAAAAAACCCATGAATGTCTATTTCTTACTTCAGTGATACTTCTAAAAGTGGAATCAGGAACAAAAAATATAGTTGAAACTCATCAGGCACATATTGTTTTTAAAAAAATCATAACTGTGTCTTTTTTTAAAGTATAACCTGCTTTAAAATACTGGAACTCAATATGAGAAATTATCTAAAAATGTAACTTTTCAAATTCTTGAAACAGCAAAACACTATCAGAACCATTCTCCTTTTTGCCTAGATTTACTTGACAGAGTGTAAGTCTTCCTTTTAAAGCCCACTTAATTGCCACACACTATTAAACTGAACATTAACTAAAGTGATCATTTAAAATACCTCTGAGAATCCTGGAGAAAGAAGAATTGCCCAAGAGTAAAAATTACACCAGTGCCCCAAAAGACTAATTTACACTGTGAAGGGCTGTTAAAATTATTGCGAAGATTGACTATCCAGAATCTGTCATTTCCTTCTTTCAACAGTGTTTACATGGGTCATGCAGTTTCCACTGAGACATTTATCCAATTCACAAGGTAACTGTCAAACTTGCAGTTACAGAACTCAATAAAAAAATATTAATAGACAATTAACGTCAAGACCTCTCATTAAAACATTATATTCAGACAACTTAAATGCTTGGGTTCTGTTCCATAAATTACATGAGTCAACCTTCTAGTTACATTCCCTTCTTTTTAACATTAACTACTGAACAAAATGACACCAATTATGAAAATTAATAAATAACTTCCAGACTAGCACACTTTTGCTTTCGAAAATATTACTGAAAGATAGATCCATTATTGTTGTTTCCAAGCTCATTTCATAGAATCATGGAATGGTTTGGGTTGGGAGGGACCTTAAAGACCATCTAGTTCCAACCCCCCTGCCACGGGCAGGGACACCATCCACTAGCCCAGGTTGCTCACAGCCCCGTCCAACCTGGCCTGGAACACTGCCAGGGAGGGGGCAGCCACAGCTGCTCTGGGCAACCTGTGCCAGGGCCTCACCACCCTCACAGGGAAGAATTTCTTCCTTACATCTAATCTAAATCTACCCTCTGTCAGTCTAAAACTGTTACCCCTTCTCCCATCCCTACACCCCCTGATGCAGAGTCCCTCCCCACCTTTCCTGTAGCCCCTTTCAGCACTGGGAGGCTGCTATAAGGTCTCCCCAAAGCCTTCTCTTCTCCAGGCTGAACACCCCCAACTCTCTCAGCCTGTCCTCACAGGGGAGGTGCTCCAGACCCGTGATCATCATTGTGGCCTCATCTAGACCTCCAACAGGTCCAGCCCTTCTTATGTTGGGAGCCCCAGAGCTGAACACAGTACTCCAAGTGGGGTCTCACAAGAGTGGAGTAGAGGGGGAGAATCCCCTCCCTCGCCCTGCTGGCCACACTTCTCTGGATGCAGCCCAGGATGTGGTTGGCTTTCTGGGCTGCGAGTGCACATTGCTGGCTCACAGTCAGTTTTTGATCCACTACTATCCCCAAGTCCTTCTGCACAGCACTACTCTCAATCCACTCATCACCCAGCCTGTATCTGTGCTTGGGATTGCCCCAACCCATGTGCAGGACCTCACACTTGGCCTTGTTGAACTCCATGAGGTTTGCCTGGTCCCACCTCTCCAGCCTGTCCAGGTCCCTCTGGACGACACATCCCTTCCCTCCAGCGTGTCGGTAGCACCACACAGCTTGGGGTCATTGGAGAACTTGCTGAGGGTGCACTTGATTCCACGGTCCATGCTGTCAACAAAGACGTTAAACAGTGCTGGTCTCAACAGCAACTCCTTAGAAAGGCCACTTGTCACCACTCTCCACTTGGAGCCGTTGACTACAACTTTCTGAGTGCAACCATCCAGCCAATTTCTTATCTGCCAAGTGGTCCATCCATCAAATCCATGTCTCTCCAATTTAGAGAAAAGGATGCTGTGTGGGACAGTGTCAAATGTTTGGCACAAGTCCAAGTACTTTCCTCCTGCATTGCTTATGCCCTCCTGTGTTGTCCCTCCAACAGATATCAGGGTGGTTGAAGACCCCCATGAGGACCAGGGCTGGTGAATGTCAGGCTGCTCCTATTTGTCTACAGAGGGCCTTATCTGCTTAGACTTCCTCGTCAGGTGGCCTGTAGCAGACTCCCACTATAACATCTCCTGTCCCTGCCTTCCCTTTAATCCTGACCCGTAAACTCTCAGTCGGCTCCTCGTCCATACCCGGGCAGAGCTCCATGCACTCCAGCTGATCAGTGACACAGAGGGTGACACCCCCCTCTTCATCTCCCCTGCCTGTCCCTTCTAAAGAGCCTGTATCCTTCGATTCCTACACTCCAGGTACAGGGGCCATCCCACCACATCTCTCTGATGCCAATAAGATCGTAGCTCTGCAGGTGTGCCCACATCTGCAGTGTCTCTTGTTTATTCCCTGTGCTATGTGTGTTTGCATAGAGGCATTTAAGTTAGCCCTTGATGGAGCAGATTTACTGGCTGGAACTCCTGTGTGCTGATCTTCAGGTGCTCCCTGCTGACCTGTGACCCCTCTCCAGGTATCTATTGCTGGTGCTGGCATCAAGCTGGTAGGACTGGGATGGACTGAGGTTCCCCTCCCCCAGCAACTTTTAGTTTAAAGCCCTCTTCACCAGCTTGTCAAGCCTGGGAACAATGCTCTTCCCTTTCTCTGACCCCAACAGCCCCTACAGGCTCTCCTATTAACTGTGCCTTTTTTGTACAATGATAACACACCAATTACGCTGTAAGTTTGGGGCAGTATTTTAGAGTCAAGGCAGAGTATGTTAAAACAGGCTGTATGTCAAACAGGTGGTGTGGGCTTCATGCAAATGTGATTGTGCTAGACAGTCTATAATTTGTGTATTGTCTGTCTCCAAGGATGCATACTCTACAGCTTCAAGCTTTTACCTTACTCAACTAAACTGACCTGGACTTGCCATAAATTTTGATCTGTTTCCTATAGTCAGCATTTTGCTCAGAGAAGTGACAACGGCCCATCGTCACAACCAGAGTCTGAGGAGAAAGTATTGAAGACAAAAAGGAACTTTCTATTACTATGTCTATTCAATCCTTCTGTTAAAGGAGAAATTACATGAGTTTAGTGGTCCAGATTTCTTTGCTGTGAGGACGCAGTCTGAGACAAGACCATTTACACAGGTTATCAAATAATAACATCTTCAAGTTACTTTGAGTTTATCAAGTAATCAACTTCTCTGGACAAACTCAGATGATTTAAGTAGTCATAAATAATACTTTGTTATTTGGGTAGTGTGTGGGGAGTTGTTAGTATTTTTGTTTTCTGCAAATGAAACATTACATATGGGATTAGGATCTGCTCATAGCAACAGTTCCCACAAATACAGAAAGTAGTTGTGTCATCCCAAGTGTTCTGTCCCTACACATTGGGTGGAAAATTTGGAAAAGAAATCTCTTGAACCTGAATAATCAGTGCATTGGGTGGAGCACCCACTTTGCAGCATTGAATATTCACCTCTGGAACTGAGTTCAAATCCAAGTCAAACTGATGTAACAGAAAATTATCTAAACAAAGCATTAATAACAAAACTTCTACTCAGAAATCAGCTTCAGAAAGATGCCTAGGGCAATTTTTTTTTTTTTTAATTAGCTGTTGAAACCTATGGTCAGGGTATTCTAGAGCTCTATTCTGAAAGAGAAATTATTAATACTTTGTTTTGATTTTCAAGATTGTAACAGCTAAATTAGATGCTAAATGAGTTGAAACTTTAGGTCTCTTTAGATCTCTGAAGGATTTATCAACTGAAAGTTCAATGTTCACAGAGAAAAAATCCAAGCCAAGAGGACAAAGAATAAATATTCAAGCCAAGTTCCCGTAAGACTAAGTTTTGGGGCACAGAAAAATACATCCGTATCTCATCCTTTTCTGCTCCTAAAAATTTCATTATCCATAGAAATCAGTTCTGTCTGTGTGAGTGAGAGAACTTTATAAAAGTCAGAAAGGTGGGGAAGTGCCACTGAGTTCTACTTTACTGTATATTTTCCACTTGCTGAATCCAAACAGTACCAGCAGTGCAATGTCTTGAGAAAGGTGTTCTTCAGTGTATGTCTGATTTTGCCAGAAATATAGACATTCTAGAAATCCTGTTAAATTCCCAACTGCATCTACAGAACCACAAGTTCTCAATAGGTAGTTATACTCTTGAATATTAACCTGTGATTAAATATGCCTTTGACATTAGTTGTAAAGCATTTGTTTTGCTTTGCTTCTGTTAATAACAATAATCCAAGTCACATCATGAAAGTCCTTCAGAGTACTTTCAAATGCAGACTTTGTATTGCCAACAACAGTGCAGCCACAGGTGACCTAGCTGACCACCAAGACACCTAGAAGCCTCATCACAGCAGAACAATTTCTGTCACTACAGAAACATATCATAGACAGATCACAGACAAATATGCAACATTTGGTCTCTCATTAGAGCCTTGAATAAAGCTTTAGGTCAGCACATTGACAGCTATCAGACAATATAAAATGAGCCAGTGACTTCAGTGTAACAGGCAACAGAAACTTGTATTTCCAAGCCCACAGTCAGAAGAGGTATAAAAGAAGATGTCTTAACAACCAGTTAATACATCATAGAGCAGTTTCATGAAATCTGCTCTGTCCTCTCAGTGAAATTTGGTGGTGGTGTTCTCAAATTTAAAGCTAAAAAAGCTCTGCAAAAACCCAGTAGTACTACAAAAAAGGACTTAGCATCACTGTTTATGTTTGGCTGGATGGAGAAATTAAGTACTTCAGTATTAACAACTTGCACATATATAAGGGAATGCTATAGGAAAAAGGCAGACCAAAGAATCGTTTCCCCCTACTGTCTATTGTAAAGATTCCCACTAAAATATTTAATCAGAAGCTGTTTAAGAAACAGTGCCTCTTTCATCCACCCCAAGACTGAGTTTACAGAAGCATGTTTTCCCTTTGATTAATCTTAAGGCTGGCTGTAAGGAAAAGCACTCACCTTACTGACGGATTATGTATGAGAAGGAATAATGGAAACTTGGGAAGAAAATGCTTCCAATTTCAGAATAAGTATTTCAGAAGAAGTATTTTAAAAATATATGTAGTTTCTCAGGAAATACATATTTTCTTTGAAAAGGATTACAAACGCTCTCAAGTCCACTGGATAGAATCACTCCATTCACTGTCATGTTTTTACTACCCTCCCAAACATCTGCTATTAACTACTTTCAGAGAAGAGTACAGCATTAGATAGACCTTTGGTCTGACAATTACAGCACTTTGAGTACTCATACTGAGAACAACCTAAGATCTGTATTAATTTGCAGTAAATGTGATCACATACATGTAAAAATTATACCGTACATATTCAGGTTATGGAGGGTCCGTAGGTTGCCATTTTATTTTTCTTAGTTTTATTTGAAACATACATTTTGAAAATAGCGCCTGTCATATTATCATAATATTCACAGTATTTTCAGAAAGTGTCCTTCTTAAGAAATACCATGTAATTATTTAAACTGCTTAGTTTAAAACCAAATAAATAGAACACCCAAGCAAATGTTTTTTTAGAAAGAGTTTTTAGAAAGAGTTTTTCTAAGCTCATTTAAGGCTCACTTCACTGATTAGTTTCAGAGCATTTTGATGCTAACACTCAAGTTTGCAAAACTGAGGGGACTATAACCTCCATCTCAGAAGGGGGGAATAAAATGACCAGGAACAAGTATCAAGAATGTTATAAGATTATCTTTTAAATTGAGTTTGACTCCAAAAAAATAGCAATGTGTACCATTGCTAAACTGTGGAACACCACATTTTTTTATATTTGTTAACTATGTGATGGAAAATGCAAACATAGAACCAAGAACAGAATTTGTCACTTTCAAAAATGTGCCAGTAAAGATTTCCAATGTCAATTACATCTATTAATAAATGACAAAACCTTACGTTAATAGTATTCTTACTTTATTTAAATAATTTGAATAATACTGTTATTATCCATACTTCACTAAAATAAAAGTGAAGACTCCATGTGATTTAGGGTTATTTCAAAAGAAATACAGCAAGACAAATAGCTGGATTTATAGGAACTTTCGTCCAGAAAATATGATCAACTGTGATTAGTTGTTTCTAATATATGCGATTTCTACAACCCCTCCCAACAAAGCTAAATAGTATGTTGAACAAGTAACAAACTTAATTTCTACAATGATAATCCCTGCCAGGAACACTTACTACCGAGGATTGAGACACAGTGGATGAATTAAAAAAAAAAAAAAAAAAAAATCTAACAAAGAAATGGGAGATTTAAACTCAAAATATGAAATTTATATAACTTTGTAATTAAGAGCTATTTCACAGCAGAACAGTCTGCATTTCAAAAGAGACAGAAGCAAAGGTACAAGTTTGAAAAAAAAATCATTTAGTCTTTTATCACAAAATGAACACGACATTAAGCTGCTCCAAGCTCTTTACTGAATCAGTAATTTAGGGGTTTAGAGTACTTAAAGTTTCCTTTGAAACTCAAATATCACAAAACTAGGTGGAGAGGAAAAAAAAAAATAGGTTGTTTGACTCCCAGAAAAACTAAAAACCTCAGAGTGTAGCTCTCACCATACTTTCATAAAGAACAGATTTTAGTGCAGCCATTGATTTACAAAAGAATGTCCCAAGTAAGGCAAAACATCTAGCTAGTGATTTATGGTAGGAAATGCACTCAGAGCTGGGGTTGCTCCCAGAATTTCTGCAAGTATAGCACAAAAAAGTGTCTTTGATACAATTTGTTTATATGGGTGAGCATATGATAAACATAGCATGCTCTGGCTCAGTGAAAAGAGAACAAAGAATTGTTTGAATCAAACAGAAATGATTTTAAAAATTTTGTACAGCTCTGCTAAATACTTAAAATATACAAAATTACTTGGAAGAGTAGCTAATATTTCTATCAGACACTAAATGATTCTTAAATGCCATCAGTTTCTGCCATGGATTCATCTTGGACATTATCATTTTCTTTCTGCGTTTGATTTTTCATGCTTTCCACGGTAAATGTAATTAGCTTAGCTCAGCCTATGACTTAAAATCCATACAATCATACCCTGCTTCTCTTTGTTTTTGCAAATTATGAAAGAATCCAAACTTGTGGATAAAGTTGGAAGCTTTGAAAGACAACGTTCAACTCATATGTGGATCCTGCTAATTGCTGTTGATCCTGAGATCACTACATCTAACATTTCTGAGGATCAGAGCCCTAGTGACTGCACAGGGACAGAAATGTATTTGTTATTAATAAAAACAAACATTCAAGTATAAACCAGAAATTGAATAGAAAGGATACCATAAATAATGCCTATTCAGTTTCCCAATAAATTGAATACTGTACTAGAAGAGGAGTAGTTTTGGCACATACTGCACATGCAGCACTACAGATAAGGTCTAGGAAGAATTCTCCGGGGACAGAACCTGTCCTTTTATCACATGATTACACTGGCCATCAAAGTGAATATGTAGTACCCATTCACAACCATAGATTCATAGAGATATCATCACTTATCAGCCAAAAGATGCATCAGAACTGTTCCAATGAAATTCACTTTCTCCAAGACAGTTTACAACTGAAAGCCAGTCCACAATTCTCTTTCAGGAAAGAAGAAACAGTAATAACATTTAACTAATTTAATGTTGATATCAAGTTTTATAATGTACTAATAGAGAAGAAATCTAATGTTGGATTTAAGATCTATTACTTGACAGGTTATACAGAATTTTAAAATAGTATCACAGAAATATCACATTATTCTTTCTAATGAATGGTCCCAACATGAATTAAGTAATTAAATGCAGATTGCATTGCCAACAAAAAAATCGATAAATTCTGTTAATGAAATTGCGGTATTCAAGAAATTCTCTGGCACATTGATTGTTCCAAATCCAAAGTGATGTTTCAAAAGAAATGACAGTAGTCAGTTCTTTATTTTCCTGTCTCATATTCATTCAAAATAACATGCTGAAAGTGAATCAGTTGCATTGCAATTTCTTAATGCTATTGTCAGTGGCCAAGAGGCAACATATGGTCCCCATCTTAAATAGTTAATTCACTAACTCTAGCAGCAGCAAAGAGTAAAACTTGGAAAGCTTTTTATCTCACAAAGGATATTTTTAACAAAACGTAGATTTATCAAAGGGAGGCGGGTGCACAGATACTGGAAGATACACAGAAAAATGGTTACCACAAGCTGTTATTTGATTTATCAAGCGTTGTTCAGTGGGTTTTGTATAAAAGTACACGTAGGAACTGACTTAGCATAAGGGCATAGAAGACTGCAGTTCTCCTCCACAAGCACTGTGCGATGCCACGCACTCACGCCTGGCCAGGAGACTATAATGCACTAACACAATTATACAACCCCATGTTTTTTCCTACACCCAAAATGCTGAACAAGCTATTAGACAATAAACTATATCAGATTTCGTGTCCCTATGAAACACTGAATACAAGATATACCTCAAGTATTTTGTACTTAAATATGTAAATATGCAAAACTTATTTTGTACTACCACAAAATTTTGTACTTAAATATCACCTGTGGAAAGCCTTGGTCTTGGAAGACAACCGTGTGAGGTAAAGTAAAAGCACAGAAGCATGGCCCACACTTGGTTTCTGTGACCTATTATTTGCCAGCTGAGCCTTATGGTTTCAAAACTGCTGCTTTGGAAGACTAGAATAAAAATGAAAAGGGGAAAAGCAAAAGATCAGTCAGATGTTTTCCAATGCTTTTTAAATGATTCTGTAATTATTCCTGTCTTTTTGAGCCACGTGATTTGGGTCTGATCTTAATTAAGAGTTTCTCTTCTTTAATCGATCACTTAGGTCAGAAAGAGGTTTGTTTGGAGGTGACAGAGGCTAACAGGGCTTCCTTAGCACAAAATACCCTCAACAAAGGACTGATATGAATGTAGATCTACACGGAGAAGCAATTCAGACTGGGGCCACATACATTTCTTTGACCCATACTCATAGTTCTATAGGCAGAGGAGAAATAGCACTACTACCAGGAGGAGAAACTGCTAAGAGCGTTTCCTAAAATCCTATTTACAAAGATTGTTTCCCTGAATATAAACAACAGAAGATAGAGGATTTATTACTCAATGTTCACACCATCCTTTCAGCCTGTGAATTACCTGAAAAGCTGCCAGCTTTTCCACAAAATCAGAGCATGCTGTCTCCGTGCTATTTTCTTCGAATGTGCTCTTGGTTTTTCCAGAAACAAACATGTAACTCTCCAGCAAAATATTCTGAGCTGTTTGCTGCAACTTTGGCTGTTCCTTTGGCAGACTTCCAGGACTATCTATTCAGCAAGTTTCAAGGCAACCCAGAATCAGCAGGCAACTTGAAAAGTTCTCAGCCCCTCCTTAGGCTCACACATTGGTCTCAAATGGTTATAGAAATGTAAACACAATAGCAATTTTTTCCAGTGTCCTTGTGGAGCAAGCTTTCCATTTTAACTGTGTTTGTTAGGCATTGGTTGCTCTGCAGTGTGAGCCATTGCACAGTAACGTTGAACAACAGGGAGATTCACTTCAAAACTGCGCTCCTAAGCTAAAACAAAGACCTAGTGAAAATGCACTGTCTTCGTATCTTGTTACGGAGATTTAAATACTTATCCTATTTTTTCCTCTTAGAGTTGAGACTTTATCTGGATTTTTACTGGACTATTCAGCAAAAGTGAAAATCACAAAAGATATGGGCTGCCATTCAGCCCACAGACCAACTAGACAGCCAGTTTAAACCCGTCAGAGAAATCTCCAAGACTGCCACATGCCTAAGTCAGGGACATCCTCACTGCAAAGGAGCAGAGCATGTTAGTGACTAGCAAAAGAAATGTGTGATTTAAAAATAGGGATATAGGCAGAGATAGGTAAAATCCTACCTTTTCACAGTAAACTTTTGTCTTACTTTATTTGAAGTACAACATTTTCTCCTCTTTCCTGAGAAGTTTTAATTTTTTAGGCACTTGTGAAACTCCTGACAACTGACCAAAACACTGAGATTCTATTTTTACAATATACAATAGATGAAATAATGATTTTTTTTTAATTATTTTTTTTTTTTAATGACATGGGCCAAAACAAGAAGCTGAATAGCATCTAAGTACACAACTTTTGATATTTTGAAGACCTGGTGATATTTACTGTAAGTTTTGTGGGTGTTTTGTCTAATTGTTAGCAATCAAACTACAAATATGCACTTTACATTTAGTAAGACTTAGGTACATTTTATGTCATTAAATCAAAGATTCCATAGTTCATTCTCTAGACTTAGTCTTTAAGTGTGGATAAATTGGTAACAAACCTTGTTCCTTAAATACACAACTAAATAGACCTTTAAGTCATTTACAACACTTAATCCTATTAAGAGTTCACACTTTAAATTCTTGTTAACTCTGCTGAATTTCTAAATTACTGGCATTATATTTGCTAAAGTCAGAAAAAAAAATCCTTTAGCGGTGGGAAGTAAAACAATCTGCCACCTAAAGTAATATGCATGAATTTTAAAGATAAGATCTCCCAAACACAAACAGTCAGATGCTATCATCACCTCCAACTGTACTGTGTTTTGATGTCCTGAGAAAGTTTCCTTTATTTCTGTCAGCATATACCAAAATTTGGTTTTCTGCAGTACAATCTCTTGGTATTGTTTCTCTTCTGCACACTGAAATGATTGTTCTGTTCCCTGGATATTTAGAGACAAGGCATTTCTATGTGATCCTAAGGAATAGATCAACCAATCTATTTTAAAATTAAGCATATTCATGTCTAGCAACCATCTGAGTTTCAGCTAATTTCACAGCTAACATAATAAATTAAAACTTGGTAAGTGAAAGGTTGTGTCCTGTCTGAAAAAGACTTCTTGGATTATTTTGACCGTGTTCATAGTTTTCTCAGAGGCTTTGCATCATGCAGCTCACATGCTAAGAATTTTCTTTTTTTTGCTAGTTAAATTCGATCCAAAAATCTCAATTCACAAAAGGTTGTAGCCAGTGTTGCAAAACTGAACAATACAGACAAGGTATTGAATAGAGCAGGTCATATTAATCAGGACTTCTGATTTTATACTTGCCTTCAGGCACAAGTAGGCATATTTAACTAACAGATGCTGATTTGCCCAACCACCGTTTCTCTGCAAGAACATAGATTCATATTTATTTTTGCAGGTGCAGTACTATAAGCTTCAGCCAAATGAAAATTCAGCTTTCACTATCTTCAATATAAAACAAGGCTCTTCATATACATATTGCTGTGCCTATCTGAAACCTAAAAAACAAAGTAACCGGCTGTAACCATTGAAGTTAAAGTTTCTTGATGGTCTTTATAAAAACAGATGTTATGTTACCTGTGTCTTTAAGTATTATACGATGAAAATTTCTAGTAGCTTGGAAAACTCCTTATTTCATCAAAATTTCAGCATCTATTCTAAAAATTAGCCCAACAAAATTTGTTTGGTTTTCTCTTCTAAATTTATTGATTTTTCCATTAAAAAGAGAATCTTTTTAAATCTCTAAACAAAAGATCGGCAGGGTAATGCAAATATTCTAGATGTAAAAACTAACCAGAACAATCCAGTTTTAATACTGATGTTTAAATACCACACATGTTAAAAATCTTTTTAAAGAGACTTTTAAAAACTTAATACTTTGTCTAGAAATTGACTTTTCTTTTTAAATGACGGAAACTCATCTTTTTTCAGAATAATAATTCACAATAGCTGAGTTCCTGGAACTCAAGAGACACTTACAACTGCTGTCCAAGCTTTCACCACTTTACTTCGAGCTTTATTTTGTTATAAACCACAGTAAATGAAAGAGAAATATTGGAGAACACATGCACAGGGACACACACATGCGCAATGACCTTCATCTGAACTTGTTAAGGAAGCTTCTATTGAAACAGTTAAAAACAAAGACAAAAATGATGAAAATGATGACATACAATACATTTTTTACTTTTTTTTTTTAAATGAAAACTGAGATAGGGTCTTGATTCTTTGGCCCCACTACAAGTGACACTCCCCTTCTCGGTTTATGCAATAAGTGAATGTTATGAAAGCTTCGCCCATGTTAGGCTGCAAGACTGAGGTCATACCATTATACTGAATCCACAGATTTCCCTTCAAAGTGTGTTGCAAACAATGAAAACACGCTGATCATAAGCAAGTCACTCTCTTCACACAGCAGGGCTAATACATGAAGGTGAGTAGTATATGACCTTCCACAGGTTTTTTTTTAAAAAACACCAGAAATTTCTGTGAGTCACAGTCACATGAAGGTTGCTTTAAGAAATGTACCATTTCTGGCACACACAGACTCCCAACCAACAATAGTTCCAGTTTTGGCTTTTCTTACTCACAAGTCTCTCAGAGCAATGCTGCAGTAAGTAGTCCAACCAAAGGAGTGACACTAAACTGTCAAAGAAGTGTTTCATGTCTGTTTGTGTCTGTGATGGAAACAAGACTTGTCTGGACTCCATGGCCAACACAAAATATTGGCAAAATAGCCTGAAATTTTCCTAGCTGTAAGGCAGCATGCTTAAAAAACGTAACAGCTTAACAAAGAAGCTCTGCATGTTCTCACATAATTTCACTTTTTTCAGCATTGCTAATTTGCTTTCTCTGACTGAGGGAAAAATGTCTTTTTTCTGCTTGCCCCACATGAATTACAGCAACTAAATAAAATTGTTCATCTTAAACCATCTTGCTCACCACACACATCCATCAAAACAGGATCTGAATGTGAATTAATCCTATACCAGATCAGCAGAAAAACAACCACAGATGTTCCTAAGACACAAAATACAAGAAACAATATGTCTAGATACCTGTCTAGTACTAGAGGTATTTGAAAGCGTTCTGGAACAGAAATGAACATAGTACTGAGAAGCTCACAAGGCTTCACCAACGAATCTGGATTAATTCACAGCAATTGTGTATTTGTTGTCTTAAAGAATCCAGAGTGCCTCCAGGAAGTATTTCTCAAGCCACGCAACATTTTCTAGCCTTTCTCATCCTTTCACGACATTTTATCAGGGAATTGCCTGAGCTGCTGCAGCTACAGATTTGAACTGAGTAAAGACAAAACAGCAACAAAAACCCAAAGCCACAAACTAACAATTTAATCTTGATACTAAAGATTTTATAACTTGTGTCTCTAAAACCATAGTCTACGATGTTGGGGTTTTTTAACTTCATCTTTCCTAGATAATGACTTCCATGGTAAAAATTATCCTGTTGGTATAGTATGATACAAGTACAACTGGAAAGCTAACTCTGTAAATATAGTCATCTGGTTAAGAGGGAAAGAAAGCTCTGCAGAAGTAGGAAATACTTGACTATAGACTAGAAGTGGCAATTCGCGAAACATGATCAACTTTAAAAATAATTTTGTCCTTTCCATACATTGTGCAGTCACCAGTGGAAAATTCCTACTATTTGTGAGGTTATGAGGCTATAAATCAAACAAAATAGGAAACATCTACTCAAGCCCTCAACAAATAAGGTACAGCTGCAATAATAGTATTGTGGAATGAAAGGTTTGGTATATTCATTTTGCAAACACCTTAAATCATTAACAGTCATTATTCTAATTGTGTTTTATTGTGTAATAATAAAAGTACTGTTCTACTTGGCAGCTCCCAAGTTAAAGTTGAGAATTATTTGGTATATTTTAGCATTGTTTACATTTAATTTTAGACTAGCTAAGATTGGTCGTGTGACCCTAGTCACAGGTCAAAGAACAGGCCTTTTACCATATTATGTGATTTAAAGTAAAGTACCATCTGAGCTAAAATAAGGAAGCTGAAAAGGAAAGAGGAAGCAAGTTCAGGCACGCTGCAACATGACTGATTGTAATAAATCAGCCAAACAGAAAAGTGAAAAAAATTCTTCATAAGATACTAGCAGGATGTTTGTTCAGTTTTACAAAATGATGATCAGTTACTGCATTAGCAGTTTTACACTTGTGCAACTTAATTCTTACTTTTAATGCATTTATACTTAGAAAAAACAGTGGAAGATTACACCTTTTCCATCAGTGTTTGAAACTACAGATCAAAGACCAAGTGACATGCTTTCATCATTTGAAATTTATCCCAAGAATCCTCAGTGCTCAGCTGCCACACAAGGAGAACAAAGTCTCATCCCAAAGCCAAACTAAGGTTTCCTAGTGACTTAACTGGGAAAAGAATGAACATTTATTTCCACAGAGATTTCACCTGCAATGGGGAATAAACAAATGAGAAAAACGTAAGAAAAAGAAGAAAAAGAAGAGAAAGAAGAAAGAGGAGAGAGACATGCCAGCTACAGTATAACTCTCATGGCCAAGACTTTAATAATCTTACTGTACCCTTTATCTCAAAAAAGAGAAGTGCTGTGGGTATGTTACTGGGGAGAGATTTTCCCTTTTTTTTTTTTTTTTTAACTTTAAAGTTTATTTCTAATTTGTAATTGAAATCTTCTGTATGCCAGAGAAGCTTCTTTCTGCTTATGATGAACAAAGCCATAAACCTAAAATCTACACTTAGATTTCAAGCTTTAGATTTTAATCCCACTTCTTTTTTCTCAGAATTACAGAACTTTGATACCAGCCCATCTTGAACACCAGGCTGTCATAATATTCTTCTGTTTTCATTAGACACATGAAATATACTATAGGAGCATTAAAACATAACACAGCTTTTCAACACAACATACAATTCAGGACTGAACAAGTTAAGTCAATTCTATGTTGAAACAACCTATATTAGAATCAAGCTACCAAGCACATTGTGTCATGAAGCATATAAATTAATTTGTATCTTATTTTTTTTGACACTCCAACGACCATTTGCCTCTACATCTATGACACTAGCAATATTATTTGCAACCATAATATGGACAAAAAATAGAAAAAGATGATACTTCAAAAATTACTGAATCCAAAAAATAAGTGTGTGAATAAAATATACTGACAGACACACATTGCTTCAAAGCACAACTTTTTTACTACAGGTCTCTAGAGCATTCAAAATGTTCTGAAAGGCATGAATCTTATGTGAGTTACTGTCTAGAAAACAGTCGCCAGATGGGTGGTATACACCTAAGCACATTAATCTTTCACATGTCACAGCCATCTATGATTTTTTTAAATGCTGTAAATCTCTACAACGTAGATGCATTTTTTTAAGTTCAGAAGATTTCCACCTCCAGGCTAGATATCCAAAGGAAATGCATGTGGAAAAACTGTTGGAGATATCAATGAGGGAAAGCTAATGCCTATGGGTTGTGCTTAATGGCTCAAAGTCAAAGTGGGAGGCAGTCACAAGTGACGTTCCTCAGGGGTCATTATTGGGGTCCAATATATTTCAATATCTTTATAAATGATTGGGACGATGGAATTGAATGTGCAATCACCAAGTCTGGGATGACAACAGGCTAGAAGGAGAGGTAGATACAGCAGAGGCAAAGGCCACCTTAGGAAGAGAGACATTAGTAGGCTAGAAGACTGGACTAACAAGAAATGCTTGAGGTTTAACAAACATAAATGTAAAACCTTGCATGTGGGATGGAATAAACCCAAGCAGTAACACAGGCTGGGATCTCACTAGCTGGAGTGTGGCTGTGGAAGTACTGCTGGACAGCAAGCTGAACACGAGTTGGCATGAGTCATTACAACAATGATGGCAAGCCATGTCCTGGGCTGTGTCAGTAAAAGTGTGGTCAGCAGGTCAAGGGATGTCATGAATTCCCTCCACCACACCTGGAACACTGTGTCCCATTTGAGTTCCTCCATTTCAAGAGAGACACTAGTAAACTGAAGAGGCCCATAGAGGGCCACCAAGATGATAAGACGGTTGGAGAACTCGAGGCATGAAGAAAGGTTGAAGGAACTGGGCTTGCTTACTCAAAAGAACAGAAGGTTTGGGGGATCTAATCAGCCTTGTATACTTATGGAGAAGATAGACATACTCTCTTCACAGGGATAAATGGTGACAGGACAAGAGGAAATGGGCACAAGTAATTGCAGGAGGAAATCCATGCAGGTATAAGAAAAAAATTCCTCATCATAAGAAAAATTCGACATTGCAATAGATTGCACAGAAAAGTGGGGGAATTCCTTCAATTCAAGCTGCACCCTATAGAAAGCCTTTACCTTTTTCCAATTCTTGCTCTTACCAAAATTCTAAATGGTTTTAGAAAAAACTAACAAAACTAGAATAGGTAATTTCTAAATATTATTTTAGAATTTACTGTGGTTACCTAGACTTTTGGCAAGAATTGGATTGTTAATTTTGTATTTATGTGTTTAAAATGTAACCTTCTTCCTTCATGTGAACAACTACTATGCAGTTCGATGCCATTAATTCCATGGAGACCTAAATTGCAATTGAAACACAACATCCAAGAGTTTCACTAATAAACTTTCCCAAATAGTTTCTATAAGAAATAGTCATGCAGAATTTACTCAACAAAGTGTTCAAACTAAACTGACTTCCCCCCCCCCCTCCAACATACACTCCTAGGCTTTTTAGATGTTTACAAGTAATCTGGGGGGTTTTTGTTAATGAAAAGTTACTCATGTGCTGGCAAAACGGAGATATTTAAGCAGTCAGGCTCACAAATTGAACTGTATGTCGTAAAGTCCATCTTTTTGTATCAGCATCCATTAAAATAACATTTATTTAAATCATATAGTAGTGGCTTAACAAGCCGAAATAAATTAATGTCAAATCAGAGCCAAGATCTGCTGGAAGCATTCCAAACACACTGTTTGGACATATACATAAAGAGTCCCCTTTGTACTGTGTGCTGGGGGAGCCCATTACTCATATGACTTCTGCAACACTGGCCTGACCTACAGCTTATCTGAATTAGTAGAAATCTTTTTATTGACATCTTGGGCTTTGGATTAGCCCTGTATGTATTTTTGTTTGCTTCGTCAAACACTCCAGTTTCTCCCTACCTCACCAAGCATCTGGTTGTAACTCAAGGAAATTATACTAAATGTAAAGAAATACTCTGTTTGCAACATTTTCCAGGACAGTCGATATGAAAGAATTATCAAATCTGAGCAAGACTTTGCCTTCTTATGTAAAAAAGCCCACTAGCATGATCTCTTACTGCATTATAAACAACTTAAAAGTTCAAGAAATATTCACTTAGGGAAGACTTTAGTGTTCTAATTAGTATTATACTAGTTAATATTTTAATTCAGATTTTCATATTTCTCTTTTATAATTATTGCACAGTATTCTTGACTTTGTCTCTAATACCCTTAACAATTTCATTATTGGAGGCTGAGATTCTTCAAATTTCATTTAACCAGGCTCTGAATTCACAATGATACCAAGCAACATTTTTCCAGTTCTTTAATTAGGTCTTCCAGAAACTGTTTTTTGACTGTCAGATTTATGTCACTTCTGGATTTAGTTTCTATCTGATTCAAATATGAAAAAGACAACAGCAGAAATGCAGACTGAAAACAAAGGTGAAAAAGATTATTTCCAGTGACAGACCACACATCAGAGTACTCCGTCTGTTTAAATTGATACAATACAATGGTTAAACTAATATTATTGGTAAATAGCATGAAAGGGCAGTTAAAGCTCTGCATTTAGCAAGATACATAGGGGAACTATATGTAAGACTCAGTGACCTGATGAATCTTTGTAAACAAACACGAGTATATTCCTATTCACAAAGTTTTCACAGCCCATCTTAAAAACAAGTTGGGAGTTTTCCTCTCCATTGTTTAGATGAGGGTTAGAAACCTTCTCATTTAGAACCTCAATTTATTCATGGCTAATTCATACATTTATTTGACTTTGTACCAACATGTAATTTAGCTTAAATAATACTATTCTCAAGAGCTACATGAAGGGAGAAAGAGATGTAGAGTAACAGAGAGAAACCTCAGCATGCATTTTTGTTTAGGTTTAAGCTTTGTTGGTCTCCCTTTGCAAGCTAAAAAATAGCAGACACCATAAAACTGAACCCTTAAATCAGTCTGTCAAACCCATTTAAAAATTAGTAATGCTATTATATGGTTTGAAGATATGAAAAATATGACCTAAAACCCCAAGTAGCAACCTAAAGGATGGGAAACCCAAAATCTGTAGGAGCAAAACGCAACTAGTGGAGGAAGGGCTTCCTCTAATAATTATGGAGGACTAATTTCTCTGATGACAGAAGCAGTTCCAGTCCCCAGAAACATTTTTATGAACAGAATATACAGCCCAGATGTTGTCCATCAGTAAAATTCAAAGAATCTTGTTTGCAGAAACAAGACCTTCAAGCGAAACTAATACTCCAGGCTATCAGTTAGACAATTTTGGATCAATGAGTGAGAGGGATAAGGTGACTTCTGCATTAAATGTATTCTAAGTGTTCCCTTTAAACAGTATGCAGAGTATAACCAAAATGCATTTGAATTCTTAAAACTAATGAATATTCTGCAAGCACTATACATTAAACAGTCATGAATCTTTGGCCTGGTATAATCCCAGAAAGCCTGCTCTAAGGTCTCCATAATTCAATGCTCTTCATCTTAAAAGCTTCTGTAAGCATAATGAAAGTTTACAGACCCATACAGATGAATTCTATTTGTAATTCAATAGCATTCTGAAGAAATTTCTCTAAAGCTGTTTTTGATTTTTAGGGTAAATATCTCTATATTTCCCTGCCCTGAAGGTATGATATCATTGTGTATTAAATTCTACGTTATGCCCACAAGCAAACAAAAAGCTAATAAGGAGGTTTAAAATTTTAGTATTGAGCTCTGTGGGATTTCCTATGGAATAGATTTTTTTTCTCATCTCCTGGGGATGTCAACACTCACTCCTCCTAAAACCAAAGAAGCAACAAGAAAACCTACCTGATATTTCAGACACCCTTCCCAGGAATATAATGGCTCAACTGAAATAGGGGTGCAGTACTGTCTTCGCAAACAGGTATGTTGGACTGTCACATCATTTCTGAGTCTGACCCATTCTGATCTAATATTACACTGGATTAATGTAACTGTCAAGCAGAAACTGTGTGTGACTTCTCATGTTAACAGTTCCAAGAGATTTAATGACATTTTAAAAGGTCTCATTCTGTCTCACATCTATCAGATTAAACCACATTCCATTCATAAAAATTAATCTTTCCTCATTTTCAGACTTCTGATTTTTCCTATGCCTTGCTTCCATGTCCAAACACTCCTCTTTCCAAATCTCAACACTGAGATTTCAAGTTATACTCTCTTTTCCCAGTTAGAACAGCAGAGTAGGATTCAATGTGTAAGCAATCAGTAACGTCCTCTAAGAGCAACTGATGCCAAACAACTATTTCTACTTCTTGCCAAAGAAACACTGCATATTAATTCCACAATGTCCCTGCCAACTACACATGTGTATTGTTATCACACTGAAAAAAGAGGCTTCAATCCTAAAGGCCACGCACGTGCCATCTTTAAATTCTGAATACAGATCAGGACATAGATACAGCATTGAATAATGATTTGAACGCTTTTATGTTCAGAGGTGTAGAGCCACAGTTCAGCATCAGAAAAATTCACCACCAAACATTCTGCCACAGAAGAATCGCAGGAGTATAACAAAATATATAATAGGTCATGAAACATAAACCAGATTTTAACTATTCACTAATCAGGGTTAAAAAGCTCCTCAACATCTGTATTCCTCAAGAAAAATGTCCTTTTGCTTTCACTCAGGGAGCTCTCAAATGATAAAGCACTTTGTGCCTGTACACAGTTACAGAGGTACAGAAGGCCACCCATCCATTTGGGCACAGTCAGCTCTGCCAGCTAAAATGAAGGCCTATTGCCCCTTTCCTGTTGAAACCACATGGTTCTTTTCAATAAAGCTACAAGAGGCAAGGATCACTTTTTTTTTTGTTTTTTTTTTCTGTTTTCACTTGTAGCTAAATAAAATTTAAAGGAACATACCGAGCTTTTGTATCATCTGGGACACCAAATCATTATCTTCAGGAAAAACTGATTCTATATTATGTTCTTCTATCACTAGTGGTAACTGGGTTACCATACAGAGTAACAGTCAAGGCTTTTTAAAGAGACTGACTAGTGATCAAATTAGTTTACACTGCCTGTACAGATACCTGGCTGATAGGGCAAGGACCTTTTCTGCCTCTCAGTAAAGGTAAAGATATTTCAAAAAACTTTTGCTACAATATTAGCCCAGGGCTTGAGTTTCCTTGCATGAACAAGTACACAACTAGTCAAGTTATGGAAATCTTCTGATTTTGTAATAGAAAAAAGCATTCATCTGCAAAACGTTATGTATCAGATATTTACCAGGTAATAGATTCCTTGGACCAAGTTTTTCAGGCCTTTTGAAAACAGCTCTTTACTATAGAATACAAACACAGCACCATAACAAAAGTTACAATTACTTGCAAAGGTAGGGAACCATCAGAAAGTACCAACTCCTTGTCCTTGCCTTAAGTGAACAGAGACATATATTTCTCTTTGCTGACTATTAAGAACTGTCTGGCCTACAATAGATTTTTGTTACATTTTTCTTTGAAGTAAATTGGGAATATCACACCCATTTTACCCTTATTTCAAGTACTGGGAATTAAAATATGTTAATCTGTTATGTTTTATTTGATTTTTATAGTTTATAACACACCATAAAAACACACTTGAACTTTAGAATTATTTATGCACTTTAATTTTTGTCCTCTCAGTTTAAGGAACTGGTATTATGCTCTAGAAACCCAGACAACTGTCCAGATGATACAAATAAGCTTAATTTCCTTTACACTTGGAAAACTGTCTTTCATTACATTTAAATGTAATTTCAGACAACACAATGAACAGTGAATAAATCTTTCAGAAAATGGGAACTGCTTTTGTATTTTAGAAACCAAGTTCTTTTGGGGAGACATCTGGCACTTATTTCTGTTTAAATTACCTTTCAAGGCAATAATAATAATAATGCATCTGTGTTTGCTAATACGAATCTTATAATTCCTTCCTGCTATTGTAAGATGTTTCTGTTAATTTTTCCTCTACAGAAGCTCCACTGAACTTTCAGTGTCTCAGTGTAGTATATGGGCACAAATCAGGCATGAGATAAGCAGAAGCATCTACCTGAACTTATCAGAGCCCATTTTCATTTATGATATGAAACAAATTCATCCTATTTTGCCAGAGAATCATGAAAGGATGTCGAGGCATAATTTTATGCAGCATAATGGAATGATTCCAGAATTATATGGTCTGACTACATATTCACAAACATGAAAGCTTCAGGCTATAAACTAATATTCAGTACTATGTATGAAATTTTGCTTCTGTTCATACTAGGACTTTACACTCTTCACAATCCGGTGATCCCTATCCAGCCTACTTCCTCCTTTATTCTTCTACTATTAGCAGTTCACAATATTTTTCCCCAGAGCTTACACAAAGACCCACTTCTGCTCTGTCAAGCGAAAACCACACTCATTTGTCCTACAGATAACCACTTGTTCAAATCCTCTAATATTTTCCATCTCATTAGCTCTCATCAACTCACCTGTCATCACCATTATTTGCAAACTTCTCCTTCTGCCATATTCTACCTTGGTAAGAACCTCTTGAATTAGGTAATTGCCTCCGCACTTACTCTTTCAGAGTCACCCTCATATTTCCATTATCTAAATTCCTAATCATATCAGCAAGTAAATACTACATTCCTAATTAATATACTAGATATCCCCCTTTACCCCAAGCAATTTGGAAGCAGCTTTGGATCTGTAGTTAAACCTGTGGAGCTAAATGAGGAGCTACTATTTAACTGAAGGTACACGCAGTGCAATTGCCAAGAGTGGTGCCAATTTAGGAGAGTATCTTTTAGGTGAATTGGTAGAGGTTGGTATTTGGTACCAAGAAAACTATCAGTCAAAATGTTAAAATACCATATTGTAAAAAGGAATCAGCATCATACCTAAATATTTCAATATTTAACTCTGCTGACAATCTGTAGAAGAAACCGTATTCTTACAAATCAGAGGACAAAGCCTTGGTTTTTATTTATTTGAATGAAAACACAAAATAGCAAGTTTGGTCATTCTTCACATGAAAACTTTGTTCCACATTTTGACATCTGCAGACTGATTAATGTGAAAAAGGTGCTGCCTTTATTAACCCATATTTCAAAGGATTACTTCATTTTGAAACAGGAGAAGAAACAGTACTTCAGCAGCAAGGTCATGATCTAACTAGGACTACCAAATCCAAAATAGAGGCTCTGTTTTGCTATCACAAGGCAGAGCCAACAATCAAAAGGCAGGAAGGTAATTAAAGATTTGGCATAAGACCAGGACTACAGCAGTTTTAGGAGATTCAAGGTATTGTTTTCTTGAGACTCTATTAAATAAAAATAAAGCTACACACACACAACCAAGAAGCTCCAAACTGAGGCAAACCATTTAACAATCCTGATATAGTGTCTTGACATCATGGTCCTTCTGCTTTTATGGCACTGACATTTAGTTCTCTTAGAAAAGGTATCCAAGTGAAGTGATTTCCACCTCTCTGGGAACCAGTTTAAATTCATCTGGAAGGGTTCACCAAGGTGTTCCTTCAGTGCTTATTCTGGAATCAGGAAGGTGGGTTAATCCACGTACCAGTTGTTCTGTACTGCAACTGATCAAGTGGATATTCAGGAGAATATCTTATCAAGACTTAATGCAGCCTAAACCAGTGATAATGCCTGCTGGGCTCCTCCCTGTCTGCTACTGTGCAGGCAGAGTGATCACACGCGGTACAGCAGCATTGCTTGTAATAAGGCAGGAAAAGGTAGATGTAGGAGCACAAAAGCAAAATGGAAATAGCACTAGAAAACTCCCTTTGCTACAAATTCTCAGACTTTTCCATTGACACCTCTTTTCCTACTTATGCTGTCTGCCACCTCCTTGAACAGAAAGAGGTCAAACAAAATTCTTCCTTCCTTGGGATAGCTATTTGTAGTTTTTAGAAAGGTGAGAGAATTCCTGTTGCTCCCTACTGTGACTTCTTCACAAAAAGGAGTAATCAAACTTTTGATTTGAATGTTGTCATGAAAATAAGGCAACAAGGAGGTGTAGCATTGATTGGTGAGGGAAAAAATGATAGGCAAAAATAAAATTACTGGCAAAGGAAGAACAGGAATATAAGGAGAGATGAGAGTGAAAATAAACACGAAAAGAAGGTGAAAGCCAAGACAAATATAGGAGAGCAGTCAGTACAGAAAGTGAGTAAGAGTAAACGAAAGCAGCAAACAGAAATATACGTAAGAAGAGAGAAATAAATGAATGCAGGATTACTCAATGAAGTACCACAGGTCTAGAAAAAGACAGAGTTGGAATCCTTTCCATGCTCATCGGTAAAGCCTAGTATATAAATACAAACTAAATAATATGTGCAAGCTAAATACCTAACTTTGAACCCTAAGCTAGTAAAAATAACTTCACATACCTCAAACCCAACTGTTTTAATCCAGAAGAATAGTTATCTGACATGCAAAACTGAATTAAAGTTTCTTCAGCTACTGCATTTTCCCTATCTGGTTTTATCATGCACTTTTTTTTTTTCAACCAAAAATAAATACTCTCTCACTGGGGTGCTACAATGTGATACATCTTCAAAACTACAAAAATGAAATTGTTAAAATTACCTAGCATTGAAAAAGATAAGGCAGCATATACAAAAGTGGTGTCAGAGCCAAAAAGCAAGCAAATAGGGAGTAAGGATTTTTAGGTTTCTTTAATTATTAATAACTTTAGTTCTTTTATAGTGTTGTTACTTATTAAAGTAATAAGTTAATGTAATATTTTGGGAAGAAAAGACATAATTTCAAATTTTCATTCTGCTAATGTTGATGAAGGAATAAACCCAGAAAAAAGGAAGAACAAAACCAAACTCAAGTCAAAATATGATTTTGTTTGAAGATTCTGCTTCCAAATTAATTTCTTATCCACACTGTTCTATTTCTACTGAGATTAAATCTATAAATAGGGAAACCTGCCTCAGATTTTACAGAAACTAACAGCAGCAGCTTTTCATTTATGCCTTGTTCATGACGGCATTTACACCTGTGAGTGACTATTTTAATCAAGGGATCCCATTAGATTGTCTGCATGCTGCATTTTACTTAACTACACACTTCACAGCTAACATAATAAAATTATCACTTCCTCCCAGGTAGGGAGTAAACTTACTAATAAAAAGTAACACCATGTCAACTTCTCTAAAAAATTGTTTTGTTTTGAATGTCCCATCTGTTCTGCTGATGTGCCAGTATGAAATCCGCTTCTCATAATGGCAATTTGTTTATGAGGATGTCTGCTTCAAAGTGTTCACAGTCTGAGAGAGAAAAAGTGAGCTACAGTACAGCCAGCAAATACTGAGAATATAAAACTTAATGGCAAGAAAGATACTGCTCTCTACTGGCTCATCTAGATAAGAACTGAGAAATATGAAGGGAAAATGCTAAGTAACAAATTATTTTTCCACAGATAAACCCCAGTATTGAACTATAAACCAAATATCCTTTAAATAAGTTACCAGACATTTATTTAAAAAGAAGTTGGTTCAATGAAGCACCAAACTGTTATGCTTTCTAAAGGAAAATTAAGTGAGAAAAATTATAAAGATCTCCAAAGTAATCATTCTTCTTTACCTCTAAGCTTTATAAAGGGAAAGTTACAAACAAACCAAAAACAACACCAACACCACCCCCCAAACCCTATATAAATAAACAAACTAGCTAGGATGTAATGATTACTGTTCAAGAGTAAGAATACCTGAATTCTTAGCAATAGCCAGAATTATTTTACTTATTTTTAATCTGGCAGCTTTGGCTGTATGTAATACTTCTCTACCCTCCATGATTTCAACTGAGATCTGAAAGTGGAAACCTGGAATACTGCCACTGTGCATTAGAGCTGATTCAACTATATTTCAAAGACATGGGGTAGAAAAACAACAGCAATTTCATAGACTTCACAGTTTGCAAATCCTAACGAGATCCATACCTTGATTCCAGCACAACAAAACAATCTCACATAAGGGCTTGTCTAGCCAGGGACATGAAAAACAAGCTGGAATGTCAATCTGAAGCCTAATTGATATTCTCTCCTAACTTCCCACAGGGTCACTTACTGAGAGGTAAATGAGTCATTTTGTGGTTTCGTTTAAACCATTTTCAAAGGCACTGGCATTCGACTACATGAAAATACTTGTACGTTATCACTGCTAAGAAACTAGTAAGAAATATCAACCTTTCATTAAGAATTTTGTGCTATTTCCTTATGTAGTCTATACACTGATTTAAATTTGGGAAAAATCAGATCTTCTGAACATTTTCCCAAACCAGGCTTGAGACATTTTAGATGTCTGGCTTAGAAAGGCCTCTGACCTCCAGAACTCAGTAATGCCTGATTTTTGCCTGTCTGCACAAAGAGAAATATCCACCCTCCTATCTGTGATGTGCTTCTGACTGTAGATCTTTTGGGTTTTTGCAAAAACTCTGATCTGTGAATTCTGGGCTAAATTTTCACTGCCATCCAGAATCTGGGTTCATCTCTTTGCATTAAATTTGCACTATCAAATAACTCTAAGCCCTAAAAACATTCACATTCAATTCTAAACTGTACTTTACACTAACAGTTTAGTTACCTGGCGATACATTCCCCATAGTAAAGCAGAATTGTTTTTTGCTATTTTCAGCAGTATACAGCTGAAAGGATTTGAGTTGTGTTTTGTAGCAGATATTTCTCTTAACAGTATGTTTTGGACATACACACAGGATACCAGCTGCGTAACAGTTCAGCAGTGTTTTCAAGCTGCTAAGCAGAGCTGGGATAAAGAATGGCTGGGCATCAGATGTCCATCTTGACAAGGCGGCAGCTATAGTAAATTTAAATCTTTAAAGGTGGCTATCCAAGTAGAAGTTACAGAATGGGCTTGCAGGAGACTGGCAGGAAAATTCTGCTTTCTACACTTCTACGAATTGAGAGATATATTCAAATTCTTGTTGCTCAGTTGGCTGTCCAGTTTAATATGCTGCTGTAAAAGTCCATTATCAAGGAAGATGTCACAGCTTATCATATCCCCCCTCTCTCTGGCAACAAACCACGTAACAACAGCAATTAAGAGTTCCAGGATCCTGCCTTTTCCCAGCTATACACATATCTTCTTCAGTTTAAGGTAGAACAATTGCAGGAAATGGTGGAATTATAGCAATTTTTTTTCCTAGAAGGGGACTTTGAAACTTAGAAAAGAAGCGCCTATCAGTGCTCTACTTACACAAACATGAATTGGAGGAAACTGGCCACATCAAGTGGATTGGAGCTGACTGACATGACATAGAACTCGATTGTCACTTCCTAAAAGGGATGGGCAAATACACTCCCCGGATGCACCTTCCTCTAACATTTCCTCCGCCTTTCCCTATTAACCCACTCCCAGTATTCCACTGAAAAGTTTGGTATGTGAACATTAAAAAAGATACCCCAAAATCCTGTTCCTCCAAACACATTCAGTGTAACAGCTACCAGCTCATGCACTGAAATGCTATAAATACAGCAAAAACAGACTTTGAAGAGAGATAGAGAAGACATCTGCCATGGAAGTCAGCTGAACTCCTAATAAACTCACTGCCTGATGTTACAAAACTACTACTGAAAGCCTCAGTGAGGGGCCAAAGTCTTTGGAGGTAACACAGCCCCTCAGCTTCACAAATCATATATAGCTGAAGGTCATTAAGCACTAAAGACACAGGGGGAAATATTATATTTTATTGAAGCCATAAGTTCCTGTGGGAAATCGATTATTAACAAGATCTTAAGACACAAGTTGAAATCTTGGCAAGAGAATATTCAGATAAGGAGCAGAGATTGAAGTGCAAGGCATTTCCTGGGGATTAATGACTGGCTGGTGAGAGCTGATGGCACCTGGCCGAGCTTCAGACTCCGAATCCCAGCTAATCTCTAAGTCCCAGGAAATGTCTTGAACCTCAATCATTATTGCTATTGTAATATGACTGTTAAATATGTACACACACGCATGCACACAGGTCTACGGTGTTTTAACAGGGGACTTGCTGTTCCAGTTGGTACTCTCCAGGACACTGCTGCAGAATCAGAGCTCCATAAATTAGCCAGCTTGAATCATTTCTCAACATGCCATTCATCTTATAATAGATTACATATGGTATTGCCACTTGCCAGGCTACAGCACTGACTTTTTGCATCTATTTCTACACATCTTCCTGTTTTAAATGTCTGCTCAGAGAAATAAGATCTCTGGGTCAAAACTAGATTTCCTCCTTTAATCGCATTCAGCCAGACATGCCAGTTCTGAATTTAGACTGGAAGTTTAGCTGCATGCGTTTTACCTCTCAAATAGTTGTTTTAAATATATATACAAATATTTTCTGTTTTTCTTTTTAAACTTATGCTAGTCCAGAATAAGATTTTATGCTTCTAATCTTAATATTTTGCCTTTCGAAACTACAGAGGCTGACACTGTTGTGCAGACGATCTACTATGCTAATAATAAGCAGAGACTATTTTGGACATGTGTATCATGAACGTGATTTAAAGGCACCTTGATTTAAGATCAGATGAATTAATCCAAATCCAGGAGCAATAAAGTTGTCTTCAGTTGTCCCAGGCTCAGGGCTATGCTGATTTGGCTTCATGATAGAAGTTAATGTCACAACAGTGCTTTGCACAGTGCTACATAAGTTTCAGTGTTGCACAGCATCACACCATACAGATACCTCTGTGTTCAAGCTCATAGGTGACCCTGAGGGACATGGGGGGATGAGGGACACACAGCCCTTCAGTGCTGTCACTTTTACCTTGATAGGATCACCCTAAATGAAGCAGAATAAAGCAAGTCACTTCCTTAAGTTTATACAGAAATGTTCTTCTTGAAACATCAACAGATAATAAAGATGTAATAGTAGATTTTCACCTCATCAACAAACTTCAGGGAGTCAGCAGCAACACTTCTCTAAAGTTTTTATACAGCTCAGTCATACTCTGCACCAAAGTGACTATTTGACCACCACAGTTTTATACGCTGCAGGCAAGTAACAGGCTAACTTAGTTTAGTTATTAATGCTGTGAGGTTTTTTAAAATCACAAAGGCATGGGAAAATTTGGTGTATTTATCAATAAAGTCACTTTGGATTTTAGCAGTACTTTTTGCCATCTCAGGATGTCCTCTCATACTCAGAATAGCCCAGAGGAAATCTAATTTTTATGCTCATTCTAAAGAACTTGAGGCTGAGATGCAGAGGTTAAGTCTCAGACAAGGCCACACATTAAGTTAGCAGAACTGGGAACAGAGGTCAAGAGTTCTGATTTTCAGTCCCCTTAGCAGCTCCTTGAGAACAGCTAGTTCCACAAGAATTCTCTCAACAACAACCAACCATAAACTGCCTTTCAAAGAAGGTGCACAATCTACTGGTTCATTATTAATGTGTAAACAACAGAGAACTGAAATGTGATCACCGCATGAAGACATTTTTGGGAGTTTACGGTTATGTTTAATGACAAAAGTGTTCATTCCACACAGTTAATACTAAAAATATACCAATAATCCAGCTATTTTTTCTCCTCTTCAATTTTTCACATCACAATAAACACACACAAAGGGACTCTACTGTGGAACTCCTAACATTCACATTCCTGCCAAGAGAAGAGGCATCAGCTACGCATATTCTTCTATATGAGTAGCACATTACCCTTCAAGCCCATTAGCAATGCTAGGGCACCTGTGAAATGTGGCTATGACTACACACCATTTCCCAGAATGCAGGCTGTTTCTTTCCTCCAGCAAATTGCCTTTTTTTCCCCCTCTTAGCTAGAGCTTCACAGCCATACATAGTGCAACTCTTGCACCAGGTGTGGGCCTGAATACCAAAAAAAACATCTGCAGACAAGATTTGTCTCCTTTTTATGCCATGAGCAATGAAGTGAAATTTTGCCTTTTTGCTCTCATGAGGAGAGCTCTGGGACTAATTCGATTGCAGATTTTTCCTTTTTCTCCTGCCTAACACAGATCCTGTTCTAATCTAATGACTAATACTTGGGCCAGAAAAGGAACAAGTTTATCCCAGCAGGAACAAAACCTCAGGATGAAATAAAGGAGCTATTTTGTGCAGTGCTAAGTAACTAAGGATTCAATAAAAAAAATATAATCGTCTTAGGATCAGTTACTTCATACACAGTAGTACTGTTTTATTTCTGTCCTACCACACTGTATTAGTTTCTTACATATACAAAGAATCTGAAAAGAAATTCCATATAAATTTTGGTTGCCAATCTTCTGATCTGCTAGTATCTCATAAATGATACACTACAGAAACTTTAAAACATGGTGTGCTTCAAAGAAATCTGAATAAAATTATTAGATAGGAGAAAATGAAAGAAAAAAATGTGAAAGCTGAAAGATGTCAGAAACAAAATTTTATGGCATAACACCGTTTGTCTCTTCTTCATAGACAAGCAAACCAAACTAAACTGTTTGGGGATATTTGGGTCCAGATTTGACTTATCTCAGTGGGAAATTCAAAACAGATCCAAACTAAAAAGGAACTAAGAATCAGAGACAGACTATTATTGTTGTAGATGGATTTGTTCAGCGTGTCATCCCACTCAGGTTGAAGAGACAGAAGTGGGACTATTTTTCTGCCAGAAACAGCAACTGCCAAACCAACAAGAATAATGAATTGCACTTTACAGAGAAAGTGGTGGTTGTCGCCTCTTGTATGCTTCAATACAGCATAATGAAAAACCAAACAGAGTGGTGCTTCTGCAGTCTAAGTAGTAAAGGATGGTCAGAGCTACCTTGGAAAGGAGCTGGGTGGTATTAGAACACATTTGTTTTCTGCTTCATCATTAAATCTTTGCACAATCATTACAGACAATTCCTGGAATAAAGTTTCAACTACTATAGCACTACGCTCTCTGTAAACACTAGGAACAGTACATACAAATGCTCTAGCCAAAAGGAGACACTAAACTGCTGTCAAGAGGGCAGTTTACCCAGAAAGTTCACCAGATACAGGCATCTACCACCTGGGTGGTAATTACTGTGTTTTATATGTCAGCTACAAGGACGAAAATCTCTGAAACAACAATTGAAGGTAACTGTGTACACTAACATCCAAGAAGTTTCTGAGTCACCAGGATTTCTATTTAAGGATTCACCGAGTACTATAAGGCCTTCCCAATTATCCAGTAAAAATAATAAAGAACAAAGTAGGTTGCTCTCTTGTGTGCTTTTGACATTGTAACCACATCCTCTGCCACTCAAGAGCAACAGTATAATGCTCTACAGTTTGTTTTCATACAGCTCTTCCAAAGTACCAGGTTTTACATGTTTCTCAGATAAACCTCACTTCAGATTTCAATTTATTGCATTTATATCCAATATATCAATTTAATCAGTTATTCACTTTAATCTTTACACTGAAGGAGAATGCTAATCCATTCTATGGGGCATGCGAGCAGCTGTTTAACGAAGCCACCAACAACTACCTTTTATGAAGGGATATAAATAGGCAGAGTGGATTCTATTTATAAGCCTCCAGTTCAGAGCCAATGTTACTTTCAATTCCTCTGCCAGGCTTGGAAAGAAGACACAAGAATGAACCAACAAGTGACAAAAGTTGACCTTTGGCAGTTCAGGGAAGTTGGGATGCAGGTCCGAATTTGAATGCATTTAGGGAATTTTTTTTTTTTTTTTTCTGAAATTAACATTAAGACATTATTTCTCCATTAAATTTCATTGATTTCAGTGTAAATTGGGATATTAAGTCAGACAAGAACACTGCCTGAATGAGTTCTACAACTGATTTCTCAACACTGCATATTTTGAATATTGTTAATTAAAAATAAAGCATTCATTGTCCTGACCAGACCATTCTTCAGCACAGTGACATAGCATCAAGCAAAAAACAACCCCAAACCTGAAATGGTAAACCATACATCAACAACAGGTACAGACTAAGGAAATCATGTTTCTAAAGCAAGGCCTGTATTTACTGAAAATTAACCGTGCTCCAGGTGAGATATGCTATGAACACCAGGTTGTGTACCTTTCTAAAAAAAAAAAAAAAAAAGACAGATGACAAAGTATGTAAGTTATGGGTGATAAAACAACTAAAAAAGAACAACTAAAAAAGTCATTAGGACTAGACGGAAGGGGAAAAAAAACTCCACACCCTGTATATCAGTAAATTATTTATGCAAGAAAGAGAAGCTATGTGACCTTTTTTTTTTTTTAATTCTGTGAAAAAGAAATAAATTCTAACGAGAAGCAGATAACCTGACTCTTATCACAAGCCTGAATGCCTAAAGAAACTAACTCTCTTGATATTTTTCTCCATTTATTATTAACTGCAGTGTTCTGAACAGCTGATGTTTTCTGAATCCAAAAGACAGACACGTCAGCAGGAGATGAACTACAGTACACCCGGTTATGTCAGTATTCTGCATGGCTTTTATCACTGGGCGTGAACAGTAACTTCCAGGCGTGTGAAACTCAGACAATCATGGTAACAAAAATCCTCATATTTAAAAAGTAACTCGTACATGGGGGATTATTACTTTTTTTTCTTTCCTTTTTCTTTTTAAGGAAAATACAGTGCATAAAATCAACCATTATTGCAAGAGAAATTATTTTGCTGCTTCCTTGCTAAAAACAGAAATGTTTCATCATGTTGTCCATTGTGTGTTCAGGGAAATTTTACATAATGAAGTAACTTTGATTTTTGAAGACATGCAATGGTCTAAAAAGAAGATATTTTCTAATTATGGATTTCTGCAATTTTTCATAATTTTACTAGAAATAAGTACTGTAAATTTAAGTTTGAACAACAGATACCCAGGTTTCAAGATTAATCTTATTTCAGTTTTCACAGAATTACCTCCTAAGTGAGAAGATTTATATTTTTAAGATGGAATAGGCTCCATAGCATGCACACAGCATAATTAGGCTGTCCATGGGCAAATTTAGCTATTCTCAAGGATTTGAATTACAGTCTTGGTGTCAACGATTCCCAGATTTCTTTCCTCCTCACTCACTTCCCTTTTGTTCACACTTGTAATTCAAACTGCTTCTACAGATTCTTTTCCAGATGTCCTCTCGCCAAATGAAAATCAGCATGTCAAAACCAGCTCCTCTTCTCTCCTCCTGACTCCTTCCCTCCTGTTTTGCAGTAACCGTCAACAATTCCCCCATCCTCTCTATCCCACAAGCTCTTGAGTACTGGTATCATTTTCAGCTCTTCGCCACTTGCAAAGGTTCCATGCACCCAAGCACATACTTAATTTTAATCCTACTGCCTTCCATATAATCTCTGCAGCAAAGTTTCAAAATAGACATCAAATAAACATGAAGTGCCACAGACTGATTGAATGAAAGGAGGATTTAACAGCTACAGAAGGCCTTACCGAAATCTGACAGATAAGAAAATGGAAACTCTTACTCCTTCAAAACAAGTTGTATTTGCTTGCTCATATCAAGTACTAATCTTCTGTTTTTCTATATACAGGTATAGAAAAATGTGAATGATACAGAATGAAAAATAATCATTAGCAAGTGAACGATATTTTAGGCACTTATGAAAAAAAGAAAATGTCATCTGTATTAAGCAAGGCTGCCTACTGTGAAAGTCTTACACAATATCTGCTCCTACTCTAATTTCACAGTCTGGGGACAGTTATGCCTTTGTTATAGAATATGTAACTAAACCAGCCACCATTATTGGATTTACTTAGTAACTTACTCGTCTTAGTTCGCTTTACTATTCACACAATTTTAATTAATCCATGGAAATAAGCTCTTTGATTACTACCTTTAGATCTAACCCTATAACATAATTATGATGAGGAGTCCTTCTTTCAGCTATGATTTCAAGATCATTTTGTCTTTTGAGTGAAAGAAAGAAACCACAACAGAAACTTCAATAGTTTTTGCATTCCAGTTTAGAGCCGCTGGACTGCATTTCAGTGCCATCTTCTTGAGGCAAACATTTTCATACACAAGAATATCATAACACAACATGGTAAACTAAAACAATTACATCATATGTATCAGGAAAGATAAGGGATTTAACCATTTTTTGTTTCCTTTAGTCCATCTTGATTCAACACAAACATGAAAAATACTTCCCTTTGTTGAGGTAACCAAAGTGATCCAATATGTTCTTTATTATTTAAGAAATTCTCCAAATCAGGCAAGTGTAACATATATTCAACATTATGCTGAAGTATTAAATTTGAAAGAGAAATTTAAACTATTCTAGTTTTCATAAATGTGCAATATTTTCAATGACAAGAGACAGTCTTCCACATATATTTCAAATTAAAACCAAATGTTGCCCCAAGCATCTTCAGCAAGTTCCCTGAAATAAGATGAATAGGGTTTGATACTTAGCAGGATTTTGATTTTATAAAGTCAGAATCTGCTCTCATCTGCTAACCTGGCTGCTGTATTTTTGCATGCAGCTGGACTGCATGAAGTGGTACACTTCACAACCACAGCATGAAGCAGACAGGGCTTTTATGAAATTAACAAAAAGAACATATGAAGAAATCTAAACTCAAACCCACTGATCAGGAAAGTGATAAAGACAAAGCAAAGGAATCCTTGTTAATATCTGGAGCTTACTGCAAGCGTTGGTCTGAAAGACAGTTACAACTTACTTAGTTTCAGATAAGAACCATCAAGATTATGCTGTATTTGCCAAAATTTTTAGTTATTTTCATGTAGAACTAAATATTATTCACTGGCTGGCAAGAGGGTTTGGGTATGTTGTAGATATTTAACATTTCTCTAGCATAAATGGGCAAAATGTTGCCTAATCTTGATATTTCTCAACCACTGAGCAATATAATTCCCTCAGCACTGACTAAAAAAAATATATCCGTAAAAATATTTTCAACTTACAGGATGTGATCACTACTGACTGATAGATTTGACTTATGAATTTTGATTAAGAAAATAGTTTCCAGAAGTACCTAATTCATGTAAAGCCAAAATTCCATGGAATATAGCACTTTTTTTTTTTTTTTTTGAGGGGGCAACAAAAGCCTCAAGAGATTACGTGTTGTTTCCGTTGTCTTTGAACTTATCATTTCCTAGCTGATGGATGTTTTCATTGTCTGTTGCTCAGATCTTTGTAAGTACCATTTGAGTTTGTCATTTTGCATGCTGTCTTCCCATCTGTGACTCAATGATTTCTGTCTATCAGTTCAGCTCATAAACAGGGCAGGCAAGCAAGCACAGAGCCATATGGGAATGTAAGTACAACTAATTACTGACTTGTTTTAGTTTCAGCCAAACTTGGACTTCATCCTAGTACTTTCTTCACATAAGCCATTATGTCACATGCTCAGGCAAAATAAGGCATAAAGTAAATTCAATCTAGGTTAAGAAGTCAATAAAATGTTTGCAGAACATCTATTTCCTAGAGCTTAGAAGGGCCTACTAATGACTTAGCTGTCCAGCTCCCCAGGTGGCACCATTGGTATTAACACCTGCATTTCCTACCAGGGAATACATTTGAATAAAGCTTGATTATTTGTGATGTGGAGAGGTGATGGGAGAGCCAGTCCCAGCCCAAGTCTGTACACAAGCTCCATTTTTCTGGAAAGAGGCAAAGGCTTGGCGTAGAACACACTCCATGTCATCATAGCCCTGGACCACATGTCAGAAATTGATCTTCCCTCAACAGAGAAAGGTATTCCATCAGCCACCACTGCTTAGGCAGCAGATTCCCACATTGCAGCAGAGAAGAACCCATCCTACCAAGGTCATTAAAACAATAGTAGCAGTCTACCTGGAGGAAAGCTCTTATAATTACAGTTTTAAAAACACTTTGTATGCTGTTTTCTGGTGGTTTGTGAAGATTCAAAAGCTATCTTTCTATTTGTTTAGGGGTTTTGAGGGGGAGTTGGTTTTTGAGGGTGTGGAGGTTTTTTCCTGTTGTTTTTGATTCTTTTTTAAAAACATCTCTTTCTTTTGCATTCCCTGCAGGAGATTAGTATAAAAGTTAAGCAAAAGCTTCTTAGAACCTTGGTGCATTTAAAGATCATTTAAAGAAAACAGTCCAAAGAGACAGCTGTGAGGAATATGGAGGCAGTGTACAGAACAAAACAAAACACCTGAGACAGCATCAGACAAGGTGAAAAGAGGAAGAGTATCACAGAGGAAATATACAAATGGAAATTTTTATATTTGAGAAAAGGAATGACAAGATGATGAGTCACATGGAGTAATTACTCCTTTACTGTTTTGTTCCACTAGGAAGAGAACGTTTATTTTTAAGTGAAACTCAGTTATGCTTAGTTTGGGTTGTTGAATTCTGGTTGCTTCTACAGGACATTCACATACTGACAAGTTTTTAGAGACTTACTTTTATTAATTCCTCCAACTTAAATAATGGTCCTGTCATTCAAAGGCATTATCATTTACTGTATTTTCATGCTTCATACATTAACACTAGCACCCACTGTTCAGAGGTCACATAACACTTTCATAAAAAAAAAATATATCAGCTCATATTTTTCAGAATACATGGATTAATTGAGGAACAGAGCCTGGATAATAAAGATTCCAATGGCTAGATCAAGTATGAAACAAGCATTCTTCTAATTTCAGACCTGTACTCTCTTATCCAAAAATCTCTTCAGTATTAGCACAAAGAAACAGCCCATCTTTCTCAACATGGTTCATCTGGACAAGCTTATGATTTCACTCAGCACAATAGCATCAACGCTAATAAAAAAAATTCAAATCCCTTCAAACTAAATACATTACAAAATCAAGTTAAGGAAGAGAATAGCATTTGTGTAGAAACAAACAATTGAACACAATACTTGGCTTATGTTCCCTTGCTAGATTTATTGAGAAGTTGGAAGCCAAAACTATTTTCTTATTCTTTGTTGTTGTTTTAATTTAATGCCAATATCTAGAAAAAACATCTGGTTATTCTACACAATATTATAACTAAAATTTCCAGAGAACAAAACATCTTTCACAGAGAGTACTGAATGTACCTCTCAACTTTCTCAGATTTTCAAAATTATAAGGGCTGTTTGCTGCTTTCTTTAGTGTGTTTTTGTAGAGAGGCAATTCTTGTAAAGGATTCAGTCTTGGGTAAGTCACCTAATCTTACCACTTACTCAGTGATACCGTAGACTCGGTTTTGTTTGAGGGATGTAATTACTGTTAACTTATCCGGACTACAGCGAATCATTTAAATATCTAGTCTTTGAGAAACACACAGATCTGAAAGGTGTTTTTAAGGGTGTTTTCTTAGCAGCATATTTTAATATACATATCACTGCACAAGGATGAACAAAAAATGGAAAAAATCCTGTAATTCTTCATCCTAGCTTTTCCTACAGGTTACACTCATCATCACGACTGGTCTACTCTTTAAATGGCAATTGAAGTCATCTGTAACATCATGCAGGATTTTTGTGTGTGTGCAACGCAATTCTTACATTATTTTATTCTAAATTGTGGCAAATAACTGACAACTTAATTTCAATTATACTACATAATAAAGCTTAAAATTCCATATGAATTTTTTAAAAAAAAAACCCAACATGCATGACCATATTCTTTTTGTGGTTATGTCACCATAGATATAGACTATAGATGCTATAACATGGAATTTAAAGCGCAATTTTCAGAATTAGCATCGGACAAAAAAAGAGGGAAAAGGCTTAAATCAGGTATTCATTTTGGCTATTTTTTTCAAAAATGTTCTCATTTTATTATTCTAAACAATTTTTTGTTTTGTTTTGTTTTTTCCTGAATCATTTTTTTCATATATTTAACTCTCCTTCCTCAGAATGAATTAAAAAAACCTAAACCAAAACATTGGCTTCAAGCGTTCTTTTATAGGTTACTTTGAATGTCTGACTACAAGTAGTTTAATTCATGAGATCCATTCCCAGCTGGTATGCATCTTTCTAATACTACTGATTACACTGGAGCTATGCCATTAACATCTAACAAGTCCTTGAAGTAGGAAAATTCATAACAAGTGATAAAGCTACCAGATTAACAAGCAGAATAATTTAGTCAAATAGTTAAGAAAATCTGTACAAATGGTGATGCTATATTTGCAATTTGGCAAAAGTGTCCAGAGAACTTAGAAATATCTGAAATCATGAGATAGAAGGCAGGCAAATTTGCCTTAAGAAGTAAGCCCACTATACTTTGTAATAAATTCTGCAATGTTACAAGGATAGCAAAAGCATTCTGACCTTGTAAGATGTTCCAGTGTAGCATCTCTTGAAAATGTGTAAATATTCAGAAAAAGATGAGCAGCAAGACAGACAATTATGAAGTCAAAATAGCAGACAAGAAAATTCAAGTAACTACAGTGTATAGCAAACAGTTTGGAAGTGTCTGTTTACACACTATAACAACTTGGAATCCTTCTGAAGATTAATATCTGTTGACAAAACTCACAAATAAAAAAATAATTGTGATAGCTGTTTCATTTGTGTCTGCGGCAAAGTACAAGTCCAACTTTCTTGCAACAATCCTTTCCATCTTGCAACCCAATACTACAAGTGTTCAGCTGTAAATAGAAAAGCAAGTATTTAAAGAGTTTAGGTATGTTACCAGTAGGACTTGTATCTATTTTACATTAACAGAAAGGATTTAAAATTTGCTGAATATTGTTTCATCCTAATAGCTTCGCATTTACAAAATTTTGATTCTACAGTGACAAGTTGATAAATCAGGTAACTAAAATCAGATTACAATTTTGAGTGTTGCCTACATAGAAATGCTAGCAAATAGGAGGGAGCATCAAATATATTCACTAAGTAAACATGGGTATGATCCTTGTTGGCTAGAATATTACTTCATCTAAAACAGCAATAGAGCAAGAGAAAAGGCATAATTGTCCTCAGAGAGCAATCTGTACGGCTTGGCTGCCATCCCTCAGGGTCAGGGAGAGTATGATAGTGGGCTCTGCAAACACTGGCTATCAAAGTGGTTCTTCCATACAATGGCCAAACTTCTTTTATCTTTAACAGGCTAACTTTTCATCTCTTACCTTATCTGTATACTGTTCATACGATATATGACACCTACATGATATATGACAGAATTTATAAACTACAGTTTACCGTGATTCAACAAAAGTGTCTGAATGAAAAATATTATATAAAAGGTACTTCCATCAAATGTTCTCTCCCCTTATTAATTACTCTATATCATAAAGTACTTGACTGAAGTTTGTTCCAAGAGTGACAGGAAATTATACCATGCTAGAACTAATTCTGTCTAACAAATTAGCTCTAAAGAGAGGAAAAAGAAACCCTCTAAAGATATGCTCTGACAGCCATATTTCACTGTAGTCAGAAATACTTCTAGGAATACATACATTATGTACTTCAACTTCAAATATTAAGTGTTCAGGGGTTTTGCTTCTTTAATCATGTCTACATGCTTCCTCTTCTGACAAATATCAGAATCAAAGCTTAGCAGCACTGATTAAATAATAAGTGCATAATGCATTAAGTTGTAGCTCTAGAAGGGGATACAATAACATATATCTGTAATTTGCATAGATCTTGCTTTATATGGTTATGTTATTAAAGAAACCAAGCAGTCACAGGCCTGGAGTCATCTTCTATGGTCTTTTTCAAAGGTATCAAGCAAAGTATACAGTCTAAGGGAAGGGACCATTCTCAGGAGAGAGAAGGGTCAGGAGTGTGCCCACAAGTGAGTGGGCAGCAGAACGCAGCTTGATCAATGATCTGGAGAAGGGAGAGAGTAATAAATCTCCCAGACTGTGGATGATACCATGCTCTTTCAGGTAGCCAAATGCCATGCCCTAGCAAGTAACTCAAGTCACCAAACTCCACGAGCAGGAAAAAGGTGGCAAAAGAACCTTCATGTAGAGAAGTGTAAGCAAACGCACTGCAGGGCTTGGGAAGGAGCAGGGGGGAGGTGGGGAGAATCTAAACCATGCCAACATGACACTGAAATTGGGACTGGCAATTACAGCTTAAGAAAAGGACACTGGAATGATCACTGGCTGTTCTCTGAAATCAGTGACTCAAGCAGGCAGTGGTGGCCAAAAAAGCCAACACATCATCAGACGTCATTCAGGAATGGTATGAAAAACAAGACAAAGTGCTTCATTTTGTCACTGCATAAAATCTTGCTGTATCCACATACTGAAAGGATGGATGCCTCTGAAAAGGATGTAATCAACTTAGAAAAGGCACCTGAAAAGATTGCCTTAGAAAAGGCAACTAGAAGGGCACCTGAAACTATCTAAGTTGATGGAATAGCTGCCTTATAAGGACAGACTAAACAGGCTGGGAGTCTTCAGGGGGAAAGGGGAAGGCTGAAAGGGGAAAATATAAACAAGGTTCAGAGAAAACTTCAACAAATTCATGATCTGAAACCCAGAAACAAAGACAGGGCAGAGGTCTACCCTCTAAGATGGCCAAAACAACAGTTCTGGATGATGAGAAAGGACAAAGGGCATGCTGTCAGAGGCAACAAAATAGTTGGGGAATTCCAATCAATTTAATTGATTGCCAACTAACAATAGTTCCTTTTCTTTTGCTGCACCTCAGTTCTTCCTCCAAGGCTCTGGTGTGGGTTCCTCCACTGGCCACTGTCCCTTTGGGAGTTGTACCTTCTCTTATGCCTTCTCTTCAGGCCCACTGAGGCAGCTTTTCTTTCCTGCCCATGTTCAGGCACCCAGCCAGCCCTGGCGTCTCATTCCTCCTCCTTTCCTTCGGCATCTCTCTCTTTCTCTGCTGTTCCTCCTGCCCAGGTGTGTTTCTTGTCTCTGCTTCTCCCCCGCTCAGGTGTCCCTCCTGCCCTGGCATTGCCTCTTGCATCTCCTGCATTTCTTCTGCCTAGCAGCTACTGCCCTTTCCTAAATACTCATTTGCAGAGGCACCACAAACTGCCCTGACTGGTTCAGTTCTGGTGCACAGTAGGTCCATTGTAGAGCCAGGTGTGTCTGGCACAGGACAGTCCCTGACCTACATGTACAGAGGCCTCCTGCAGCCTCCCCACTACCAAACTCCTGCCAATTATGCCCAACACACATGGATAGCAGGAACTGTCCAATCTCACGTGCTTCCTGACTAGCCTCTCCTTTACACTGTTGGAGGCCCCAATGGACTGGATGGACCATTGACTTTACGCAGTATGGCATTTTTTTGGTTTTGACTATACTGTCAGCCATGAAATATGTCAAGGTTCCTTTAAATAAAAACCATGACCTGAAGTAAACATGTCTTGGATACACAGACTTGTTCAGACCTTTGATTTCATATATGAAGTTTCTGCAAAATCCAATTATCTACAGATATCTTATGTAAATGTATATGCAGAGCCAAGAAATAAATCTAAATGGCTGAGGAAATTATCATTTTAGAGTCCAAAAAAAAATGGTCATCCAGGTGAAAATCTAGAGAAACAATAGAGTAGCAATGTTCCTTATTATCAAATACTAAGTCCTGGACATCTTAGTTACTGAGCTCCTAAAAGGAAATGTCAGTCCCCCTCTTTGCAATAAAATTTGAATTTCCATCAGCCCGCAACCCCTATTTGTACTCAATCAAAATAGATTTGTTATAAATAGTTTAGGTAAAACCATCCTAGTTATTTGTTATAAATTTAAGTCACAAACATTTTAACAGAGCAATTTGTTTCATTCTATTTTTAAAAATTTATCAAAGCACTTGTGATAGAAGCTGCCCTAGCTATAAATTTCCTTAAGATATTATTTCAATATCTTTCCCATCTAACAGAAAACTTGCAGCTGTTGTGTTTTAAAAAATTTTGGCAGGAATGTATTTGTATGTTGTGAATGATGTCACTATCTTGTGACAAGCTACAGAATGCTTTTGGCTGGGTCAGCTTTTGTCTAGGCCACAGTTATCTACATTTATTTTAAAACCTTGATTAAAATATGTCTTTAAAATGTGCATGCATGCAGACAGACAGCAATGAAAAGTAATTAATTTTTTTGTTTCATTTGAGTAATTAATTCATTATACCAAACAATACCATATGTTCCTTCTCAACAGAAATATTTAATTAACACTTAATATCAGACAGACTTACACAGAAGCTAGGTAGTCAATGTCACCTCTTGAGAAATATTCTCCCAGTACATATTGTATCTCAAATAATTGTTTTCTAGTAGAAAAATTTTGTTCTGAACAGGGCTGATCCCATGCATCAGTTTTAACAGTCAACAAAGGCGGCAGTTGCCTAAGGTCTCAGATGAGACAGCAAAAAAATCACCGTAAATGCAGAGGCTGTGTGAGAAGCTCAGGGGAAAAAGACCATGCAGCTGTCAGGCATCCCTCCAAAAGGGCTGGGCATAAAGAAGAAATGAAAGCACACAGAAGGGGAGGCTGAAGATTGGCCAGGCTGCCACCTCCGCAGAACTAAATTTTGCCATCCCCAGGCCTGAGGACTAAATAAGTTAATTTAATTTGTTTAATGAGCTGGAAAGCTTCTAACAAGCCCTGCTTTTAAAAGTCTGGTCAGGAATACAGAAATCTTTCCAAAGCGTTAAATCTACTACTTGCAGAGAAGAGGAAATGTTCCTTTGGGGTAACAAATAAGGGTGGTGAGGGACAGAAGAGGATACAGACCCCTCAGGAACCTTAGCAAAGCAAAGTGTTTGTCATTGGAGCATACAGTCTTCTCAGAAGTGTTAATTACCTTTCCCGTCTCCAAGACACTCTCTGCCCTATTTGAGAGCAATCCAGGTAGGAGGCTGGAAACCAAATTTAAACTTACATGGGTGTTTATGAGGATTTTTTTCACAAATTTTTATTTATTTTCTTGAAGAAGTAGATAAGGATTCTGCCTTCAGACTACTTTCTCCCTGAAAGATAGCCATGCAGGGAAAAAAAACCAAACATCTAACGTTATTATTAGGTACAAAATATCCCAAAGTATTTTTCTCAGGCAAAGTTTGCTTTCCTACATTAAAAATTCAAATTTTTTCTACTTCAAAAGATATTTATGATGCCTTTAAAACCAGTGAGGACACTGAGGGTATATGCTAATCACAGACTCCTAATAGAAGCCTGGCTTCAACTATATTCCAATTATTCTATGAGCCTTGACAAATATAATTTTTGAAAGCACATAGAATTGTAATAAAATGTTCTCAAATGCATTTCCCTTTTTTTCTGCAATGAGTGACACGTAGACAGTGTGTTTGACTCCCATGAATATCAGCAAGTTACAGTTCCCCCAAACAGAATATTAGATTTCTAACAGATTATGTCCCTCTCTGCATATTTTCTGTCATCTTCCAAAATGACAAATATTCTTGAAGAACACATTTTAAAATGTATTTGACCTTCAAAGTTCCAATTTTATTTGTACTGTGGACTCTTTCAACTTGGCATAATAATAGGGAAAAAGCAGGCTCCACTATGTCATTCAAAATCAATTATCCATACAAAAGGAAAGCAATAATACAGAACATATTTAGTATTCCAACAAAGACTGAACATCTTTGAAACTTTTCTCCAAGACAGTTAAAGCTATTGGTATGGGTTCTGAGTGATGCAAACTCTAACTAAAATAAAGCTGAGATACCTTCCTTGCCTCACCCGTCCATAGAAACCATTCCACAAAGCAAGTCCTGTGCTGTAAAACAGGAGGTGCATTTCTTGCAACCATATTGCATATCCTCCAGTGCTTTGGGGTTTTCCGATGAACTCTCCCCCCACCAAAAAAAATCAGCTTTCTCATTTCTTTTACTTTTTCTTCAAAAAACAATGTAATTTCTGGTCTTCATGCACTTGATGAGAAGTAGGAAAAAAAAAAAAAAAATCAAATCCAAGTCAGGTGATTCTTAAGAATGAACTCCAGATGTTATTTTTCTAGGATGTCAGGGTTATGGAAAAACAAGCTTAACTAAAGGTTGTACAGCTGATCAATAAGACAGAACACCAGTTCTGTACATTGGTTCTTTATACATGTCACGTCTGTGGTTTTATCACTAACCCTAATCTCAGAGTTAGTATTTCCCCTTTTGCAAATGTACAAACCACATTCAGAGCTGTCTGTTCTTCCTTTCCAACATTACTAAGCCTCTTCTATGATGTTCAAAATGCTGTGATGGGCAACAGAGTTGCATTCAAGTCTTGTAAACAGTGTATATGATCTTTTTTATAAATCAGTTTTCACTTTCCTTTACGTTACTTTCCTGGGCAATATATGGTACCCAGGAACTGGAACACAGCAGGAGTTATAGCAGGACACTGCCCTGTATTTGTCACCTAATAGTAACTAGGCTATTTGGAAAAAATGCTCTCCTGGGTACTGATACAGCACAAAGTCTGAGAGGAATGACAACAGGGAATTAAGAATACTGCACAGATAAACCTTCTATTACGTATTAGCTGCAAAGATGAGTAACTGATTTTCTCTGCTGAAAAGACAAGATTAACATGCTCTACCTTTTTATTAACTACTTACTGGTATGGTAACAGCCCTGATACAACCCACTGAAATGATGTCAGACACAAGAGTAACTGTCCCAGTTGTGGACACAGAATAAAGCTACCAACTACTCATGCTTGTCAGTGCTCCTAACATACCTGAATTACAGGAGCAATATTAGCTACAGTGGAAAGAGAAACAGGGAAGAAACAATTGAATTAGGGTAAGTAAAACATTTTAGCTGTGAAAGTTATTACCGTTAAACTTTTGCAGAGAAACATGTTTATTACTTAGAGAAACAGTTGCTTTTGACATTGGTGCTGTCAGTGCCATTCCACTCTAAGATTTCAGCAAGTTTTGATAGAGAAAATATAAAATATTGCCATATCCATGAACTTTATTTGCTAAACTGGTATTATTTCAAGTTTGACTCCACTCTATTTTCCTGTAACCTACAAACTGAAACCACTCCTTACTGCAATGATTTCCAACTTCTGTCTCATTAAGCTTTCATCAACCAGCACCAAAAAAAAAAAACAACAAACCCCTACATGAGCACCAGTAAGTCTCTGAAGGAAATGAAAGGTATATTACATGAAGGAAGAAAAGGTTCTAATATAGCCTACTAGTGCCAAATCGCAGTGATCATAGTAAAACGCTTGCTTATAAGATCAGCATTATGAATTGCAGCAGACTTGAATCCAGTGTTGCATTTAAAAGATAGAGAAGATCTGCTCTCTGCAACAATAAAAATCATAGAATTTTACTTTGTTTGCTTCTCATCACACACTGCTGTGGCTTTCCTCGAAAAACAGAATAAAAACAGAAAACAAAAAGACATGTTATTTTGAGGGAAGATGTTTGAAAATGTTAGCATTAGGTCTATGAAAGATAAGAGCTGAAATCTTAATGACCCTAGTCACTGGCTACATCAGTGATCATCTCTCCTGAAATAAATTTAAAAAAAAAAAAGTTAAAATCCCAAACAACCTAAACAAAGAGATAAAATATTCAAAGTATAAATTCAGTTATGTCCCTCTTGCATCAGCCCTACATATTCTATGTGACAGCTTCTTGACAGAAGCAAACAGAAATCGGAATTTTAGAACACATCTAAAAACAGAAATCATTGTTTGAAAAGAAAGGACTAGTTAGCGAGGGAAAATCTATGCCATCCTCTGTGGACTAGCAAAGAAATAGAAACTGAGGAGATGACTGTACACAGATATTGGAGTTTCACTGAATTCAGTGGAGCTTTCCTGTGAATAAAGCTAGACATATCTGTCCACAGAGTAGCAGTTAAGACCTAGCAGACACCCAGTTAAGCCATTATTCACTGGTACAGGTAAAGCTACTGTAAGCCAGGAATTTTGGAGCTGGACCCTCTAATGGCATATTTACAAATTTAATCTATCAATTAACTATATTAGAAGCCTGAACTGATTAGCTGCTTAATTTACACACTTAAATTATATGCCTGTAAGTAAATGGTATGAATATCTCCATCTGTGCCTTGTTACTTATACAAACTAACATTATTTACTTCAGAATACTTTATAAAATATGTTGACTCTGCTCTAAATCCACCCCAACAACAATAATTACTTACTATGGAAAAATGACAACTTGATTCTCTTTCATATCAAAGTTGGCCCAGCTTACAAAGTTCTAACTGAATCTAACCTGATTGTCTGACTCTGTCCCTTGATATACAGATATCTGAATACTTTGGCTTCCCAGTTTTCATTGAAGGCAGAAAGAACTGACCATTTGCTATTTGCCATAGAAATTAATCCCTGTTTAAAAACTGCAACACTGAGTTCAGTAGGTGCTCTCAGATCACTATATTGCAACATTAATTTACTACAAGATTAATTTTCAAGGATTTCAAGCTACTATCCAAAGTTGATAAAGTTATAATTATACTGGCTTTTGCTAATGTGCCTAACTCACTGCAGAAGCACAAGATGTAAATAATAACCTTCAGTATACCTCTGGCATTACTTTAAATTTAAGAGAATGGGCAATAAAACACAGATTTGAATTGCTTTCTTGTCATTCAAAAACCTAAGCTAATACAGAAAAAGAAAAGGAGCTAAACAAAGACTATTATATTTTTCCATCCACAATGATTCCATGTGTTTGTTATGCTGTTATCATAGCAGATAAGAAATGAGAACACTTTCCAAATTAAATTATTTACTACTGTATGATCTCTTAATAGTATGTAGTAATATTTTCTCCCAGAAACATGACATCTGAAGGGTTAAAGCTACTGCAAGTATCAGACACACAAATCTAACGAGCTATTTCGTAAATTGCAAGTGTCCTGTGTATTTATTTTCTTCCCATCTATTTCTAGTTTCATCTCCACAGAACTCTGCGTGGTTATTTATCATACCATAACAACTGTGGCTTACTTGTAGGCACTTTATCTTTCCCAGCAGATGCCATAATCTAACTTAAAGAAGAACATACAAGATTGAAATAGCCCAGGAAGAACAGCACAGATTCTCAGGAGAAATACTCTACTTTAGTAGGCTTGAAGCAGTAATTAGGATAGATTTCTACCACCTAACTTGTCCTTAATCAATAGGTCACTTGCAGGAGAAATTTATCATTGCAGTCAGCACCTCAGCATGGCTAGATAATTAGAACTCCTGTGGTTACTACAAGAACTATAAGTAATAAAAGTACAACTCTGTTCATCACCTCCAATCCTTCCTCAAAATGAGTCATCTTCATGTCACATTTGCTCCAGCAAGGGAGCTGGGAGGTATGGAAAGGGTTTAACCTTACTTTTGGTCAGCATTATGGCTCATCCAAGGATGATTCCTACAGCAAGGTATCCTTAAAAACCAAATTTTTAACAGAAAGCAGACCCACAGCAAACTGATATGAAATAAAATAATCTAAAATATTTTGAATGTGAAAAATACCATGAAGAAAAATGCACCAAGTATTTTTTTTGCCTTTTGCATCCTCTTTACTCCTTTGTCTTTTCACTTCACTGAATGCCAAGTGTCGCTATGAGACTTTACAATATTTGCTATTTTCCACAGTTAGACGAATCACTAGCTTTCAAAGCATTCCACCTTTTTTTTTCCTTCTAGGTATATTTGTCAGATGCCTTAGCAACCCAGAATAATGCTGTAATACCAGGAATTTGTCCAGCATTTCTTATTCTAAAATAGAGCAAATAGAGCAAACAATGGATAAAATATACAGTTCATAAACATGATTTTTCACTTACATTGTTTCACAGTGTTTTCTCTGATTCCTTATTACATCTAAAATTAACCTTCCAGATATTACAGCATAAGCATATTTCTTTAACTTTCATTCCCTTATGGGATACTTGCCACTGACTTCACAAAAAAAACCCACCCAAAAACCAACAAAACAAGCTCTCCTCTTAATCCTTCTGAAAAATATGATTTTGCAAAGGACCTTAATCCTACATGATGCTCTGTGTATGCAGTTTTCAAATCCAGTCCAGGATTACGTGCCCACAGCAAAGAGTAGAACCTGATTCATATCCGTATGCCAAAAAGTGACAGACAGTATGGTGGTGAAACTATATTTGTAGAGGGAATCACAATATAAAAATAAGACATTCAGGCATGTCCGAAAACATAGAAAGCAACACAGATTTTTCTTTAAAAGAATAATTTTGGGTTTATCTCACTACTTATAACTTAATGGTAGAACCACCAAAGTGCAGTTGATGGAACTGTTTTTTCAAAGGTGAGCAAAGGGACGATGAAGTCTTTTAGAAAAATGAACCAATCAGTATAAAAATTAATTCCCCACACATATTTTACCTGTTTAACATTTAATCCATTTTTAAAGATCACAGAACAACAGTATGTAATTCTCACACATCTGTTTTATATCAGAACAATTACGGTCACATCTGTTAATATTTTTTTTCCCCAACTCTTCATCGTATCCACCTAGATTATGTTTTCTTTGAGATGAGAACTAGTTTGTTAGGATGGGTTTTCTTTTTGCAGGTGTTTCTACGATGCTCAGCACCTTGTTCCAATTTTCTTACATCAGGCAGCCTTTTGCTCATGAGGAAAGTTCTGTTCATGGTGGTTACATGTCTAAAATGCACTAGATTGCTACAGACAGCTTATTTTTCAGATGTATGAAAAAACAGGTCATATGTGGGAGCAGTGCCAAGAAATGCAATCTCAGCTTTTTGACTAAAGTAACAGACATCAAACCCACAATGAGAATCAATGATCTTCATAAAATAATGAAAACAACTAACTGCTTAATCTTTCCATGCAGGTACTTTATATTCTAAATATTTCTGAACACATACTAGACTTTTCTTGTTAAAAAAAAAAAAAAAAAAAAAAGCCCAAAAACAAAACACAAAAAACATTAATTGGAGAAGTAGTAAGAATTCACTGTTTACACCTCGTGTTTTAGACCCAATCTACAATGATTCAAGTAAGCATTATGGAACCACTAGCTGTTTTAACACATTTAATATATTGACACATATTTGGAAATTTTGGTGGGTTTTGGCACTGACTTCGGGGGGGGGGGGGGGGGGGGGGGCAAAATATCCTGAAGTAGGTATTGTGATTGACAATTTCTTGGGGGGAAGAAGTTATTCTATACTCACAAGACCAACTAGAATAATTATTAGCCAGGTCTAAACTGTACATGCATAAGGCAAGTCCAACTATCACGTAAGAATAATTAGGTTATGCTAAACACAAATTATTGCAAAAAAATTCCCTGTGCTTATGCTGCCTACTCTTTACAGCCTGAGCAGATAACAAATTACAGTTTGTAAAAGGTTCAATGATCATTTTTAGAAATGGACAGCCAAACACTGTGATGAGCAATTTTATTTAAAATTTGATTTTATTTTGAAATCATAGGACAGATCCTAAAAGCATTTGTATGGTTGCCTTTCATGTAAAAAAAAAAAAAAAGCTTAAAATTTACCATACGAAGCCAAAAGGATATTAAAACTGACAGAAGGGAATCCTTGTCCCACAGTGAACTACAAAATCTTATGATGAAATAAATCTCAATAATGCATAGTTCATAGCCATATAATGTTCTTCTACTTTTGTTCTGATTCTAAATTCTACATGTAATTCACAAAATTTGAGTCTAAAATCCAACCAGATTCAACACAAGGTTAATTCTGTGAATATAATTAGGGGCAGGCAAACCAGCATGGAAAAAATGTTTCTAACTTCCTTCGTTTTTTCACCCTGCATTTATTCTCATTCAAATTTTAGATGTTGCCAAATTTTACAAAATATTTTTCTATTTTATCACACAAATGGTAAATATTAGGGGTTTCTTGTTGGTTACTTTTATTTTGGTTTTTTATTGCTTTAGTTAATTGCATTCAAAAAACAAAATTTAATTCCCATGCTTTTCCTGTGAAAGCTGCCTATGTAAATCCCATTATCTATGATTTTTCAACTGTTAGTCTAGAGTAGTGCTGCTCTTTATATCTAACAAGAGGTTCAGCCGGCACAGTAGCATCAGAGTAGCTTTCTGATATTCACCAAAGGTTATCCTCACAACATTCCAGCAAGGTCTGAAAATGGGGATAGTATATTCTAAGTGGAAAATTGACATCCTCAGTAAACTTAATTATAGGGAGACCTAGAATTGAGCATAAGATTGCCGAACTTCTCTGCCCTCATGCTGCTAGACTAGTGAAGGCAAATCTTTTTCATGCCATGTGTTATTTTCTACCTTCTGCCCTCTTCAGCTCTGCTCCTTACACACTTGGGCTCGGTTCACAGACTTTTGGCCATGTGCTTATTCTGACACATATGCCACAGAACTGTCACTATGGTAGATCATTCTTCCCATCCTTCATAGTTTCTTATTTTATGAAGCTACAACAGATATTTCTTAGCTCTAGTCATCTGTGTCTTTATTAAACAAAGACTTACAAAAAAACTTTCTAAATATTACTTTTGCTTTTCTGTACCCTCTCACTGTCTAGTTCTTTGAGTCAGAGCTGTGATGGACGATGGGAAAGGCTCAAAACTTCCAGTAATTCTAAAAGCAGGAAATATTAATGAAAACCTGTTTCTCAGGGGATGTCCAACTTGAACATGTGGATCTGAAAAGTTCCAAAAGAGGCAAACAAGCACCTATTTCTTGGGCGTTTGACTATACAGGGATTTTTGAGCACTGTTGTGTCATGTGTTTGATATCTTGTTACGGTCAGGTCCAGAAGTGGCTTAGACAATCCCTTCAAAATGTCTATTAAAATATAAAGTATCTACATTACACATTATGATAAGCAAGATGATTGTATACTGCTGGTTACAGCTCTTCAGAAGGGCTGCCCACCTGCATCTGAAAGGGAGATGGGGTTGGCTGTGACAGCTCTTGGAAGATATTTAATAACCCTTACTGGTGACAGTAAAGATTACGTTTAACATGTAAACTGATAGAATTGGGCTAATGGATTCATCGATATTCATATGGATTAATATTAATTCATATTTCATATTACTTTTCATAAATTCAAAAAGTTTGGAGTGGCACTGAGACTTACCTCAAGAGGGTCATTATTCTATTTACGCTGAACTTCAGGATTATCTTAAGTAGTTTGGGCTTCAGATGTCAGGAGGAACATCTTAACTGTTATTTCTCTAATAACAATAGTCCAGTAAAAAAAAAAAAAAAAAAAGTGCAGAAATGTAAACCAAAATTTACTCTTGTGGTGTCTAAGAATGCTTTATATTTCAGAGATGCCTTTTCCTAAAAAAGGCATTTTACTTTTCCATCTAACTCATCTATCATATCTTAATTTTTATCTGCCCATTTTCTCAATTGTGTTTTCTTTAATTGCTGGTAGACATGTATGATAGAAAGTTCAATTTGTAGTTGATCTTAGAAGCGGACATTTACTGTTCAGAAGTAGGCAATAAAAGTTGATTTTTTCAGTGAAACTCTGGAAACATGTCCAAAAGAAACCATAGTATATTAAGAGATCAAAACTACAAGATGGTAACTGAATTGATTTCTCTTTTCAATAAAGACCCTTCAGGCTACTCCACCTTTATTGTAAGACACACCTGGAAGTCAGGCATCCTCCAGGTTTTACCACTAAATTAAATGGTAAGTGATTAACAATAAAATATATTTTGAACTGCAATCAGTCTCAACTCTATACTCCAGAAATAATTCCTCTGATACCAGCAACCGTAGCAGTGAGACAAGATCTGGGAGTCCCAAACAAATGAAGCTAAGTAGGATGATACACCAACCTTGCTTAAGAGCAAAAGGCAAATCTGAGAGCTGGCTCATACCATTAAATTGTCATAGTTGGCACTGGCAGGAATGGATTTTACTTTTTATTAGACAACGGCTTATATTACCGAGGTTTTACTGACTACTATCTATAGGAAGCTATTGCAGATTCCATCAGCAGAAGTTGACACAGAGCCAGCCTCCAATATTACAGTGTTTGCCAGAAGTCAAGAGATATTTGACACCTAGTGACAAACAGCAATTTGCTCTTTGAAAGCTACGATACATTTAAACTTGCACATGCATCTGAGATGATTTATCTATTTTGGAAGTATAAGAGACATTTATGGCTCTTCAAAACAGTATTTAAATGCTAACAACACTATTTGCATTTCAGTCTAGATTACTATATTTTTGTTAAGAATACAAGTAATGATCAACAATATTTCCTGCGTGTATGTATTTCATTCTAATTCACAGAGATTCTTTGTGCAAGATTGAGAAAGCAATTAAGTACTGGACCTCATAGTAACAGCAGAAAGAATGGGATTCTTTCCTCAAAGACGACTTCCTGTCACCAGGAAATTAAATGTTTCTTCTGGCAGACAGTAAAGTACACACAGAAATAAAAATTAATCTGTAGGCTTACACATACATGCTTTCTCAAAATTAATTAAGAGAGAAGGTTACCCAGGGTTCAATGAATGAGGCAATACCAACTCAGGAAATTTCTCAGCTTACAAGATATGAAAAATACAAAATTTCATTTTTTCAGCAGATTAATATTATAGCAAAAGACAATACAAGAATCTAAGTTCTCTAGTTTTTAGAAAGTGTGACTCTTTGAAGGCCTGTAGGAACACAGGCAGGGTTTACACTAGAAGAATACATACTCAAAAAAAAAAAAAAAAAAAAAAAAAATTACAAAAGACTGGATAGTTAACACAGAATCAGGATAGGTTCTGTCTGCTTAACAGCTCAACCTGACCAGATATCAAGAACATGGGGGAAAAACAAGGCCCCAGTTCATGCAATGTGCAGTCCCATCTTTGCTGAAGATACTTTGGTACTTGGAGAAGTAAAAAACTAGCTTCTCAGTGATAGCTTGGACTATACATCTTAGCAGTTGGTGGTAAACAAACAATTTACATTCTGGGAATGAATCTGATTAGGAAATCCGGACTAATTAAACCCTAGAGGCTCAAAATACCTGTGATGTAGCACTTAGCTCTTCTGAGAACAGTGTAACAAAAGGCAATAGGGGGGCACTCTGCTAGATTCTGTCATACAAATGTAGCCAGAATAAAGATTCTTCCCTATAACATTCACAGTCCTGTTTCAGTTAAAGTGTTTTCCAGATGATGAGAAACACACAAATACTCGTTTTCAATGATGCCTCTGTCACAACCCAAAATCTTGGTTTAGGAAAAGCATTTTAAATGCATATATTAATTCCACTTAATTCCAATAACCAATGACTAGAAAAGAGAAGCATACACATTCTGGGAAATCTACATTAAAATTATCTTTGGATATCATTTATTCTCAAAAATCTAGGATAAAATAATCTAATGTCATAATCTAACAATGATATTAGGGTAGTTTTTATGATGTACACATACTTTGGATACTCTGTAATTAAGTACCATCCATGTGGAGAGACAGATAAACAGTTCACCACTTTCAAATCTATAGTTATGGTCCCGACTAGGCAAGGAAACCTTAATAAGCCAGTCTGAAGATTATGGTCCTGAGATCAGGACAGAACTAGTCAGCAAATACCTTAAAAACTTTACTGTCAGTGACCCATGACAGAGTTGCACACCTCATTCTTAGATTCATTTTCTCCTACATGTTTCTGTAATGCTTAGGCTCTAAAAATACCACACAAGAGCTGAAAAGCATAAAGGTAGCTAGCCTTTTTGGTAGGACAAATAATTTTTATGATACATTAAGAAAAAGGTTTATGCATTGAGGTAGCAACATGAAACAGATTTGCATTACTGTAATAGATTTTGTTGCTTTATTTTGACCTTTTAAAATGTTTAGATAAGGTCAAAGTAAAATTAACAGGCAGCAATCACCCTCTCCAACTCACCAAGTCTAAGTAAATCCATACATACAAATCCCATCCATTCAGAATGGCATAGGTCACTGCATATAAGTTTAGGAATTCCAGTGGGTCATTGAATTGCTTGCTAGCTGCAAAAATCAGTTCAGAGCCATTATTATCAAATGCCAGGGATAAGGAGAGAAATCCTTCATGTTTACTCCATGCTGCTCTGGCTGGGAGCCAACAACAGCAAAGGAACTTAGAACTGCAGGACTAAATCCCCATTCGTCTCACCCTTGTAGTCATAAAACTGTTTATGCAGATAAAAGGACTGACAGAGTTGTATAAAGTGCCATGCACTGAATTACTAAAAGCTTCCAAACACCCTTTTTTTTAAAAAAAAAGAACCTTAAGGGGTTGAGAAAACAGTTTCTTAACATACAGCATGGAAATTTATGCCACTGGTAAAATACGGTGCATTTGTTGTCTTTCTGTGGGAGGGTATGCTTCTGTCTTATTTTGCAAAAGAAATACAGTGTCAGAGAGGTACCAGCCTTATTTTACACAAGGAGAAATATAATCCAGAAAATTTACAGTGTTTGTATGAAGAAAAAAGAAATTATGTATGCAATGTGGAGCAAAAAATAGAATGACAGGTGGTAGATTTAAAACTGTTTTAACACTTCAGTTCTATAGTTAAAGCAAATACCAACAGTTGTGGGAAAGGCTAAAACCAGCAGGGAAGAGAAATGTGAGTTTTTAACTATTACACTGTTTACTTTTGTAAGCAATGCAACACCAGTCACGTTTAACACATCAGACTAAGCAAAAGCAAAAAGGTTTAAAAAGCTAACTTAGAAGCCCTTCTGTTTCACGTGCCTTAATAGATGCTTTCTATACCATAACCCTGCTGTCATGAATTAGATTTTCAGAGACAGCTACTACCCTTTAAGAGCTTAAGTGGTAACATCAAATTTCCTAAAATCATCAGAATGCAAAAGGTCCCATTTTTCTCCTTTAAGTGTCTACATGTATTTCAAAAGTTTAGGTATTCAAGTATTAGGCACATTTTATTTCTTGCCTTCTTGTCAGTATACCACGGCATAAACGGAATCACATGCACCAATATCATCACACCCATCTATGATTCTATGATCTTGACGCATATTTTGAATTTTTCTTCCAAACTGACCATGCTTCCTTTTAGAAAAAGCTTTAAATTCCCACAAAATATTTATTTTGCCTTTCTCTCTAAAAAAAGATTAGCTACATTTTAAATGGGTCATCAAGGAAGATTTACTAGAGCAGACCCACAAAGCTTTGGTCAGTTCTTCACTTTTCTTCTGAACATAGGTTTTTCTCACATCAGAAATATCACTATATATCTATATAAATCTATAACTAGTATCTAATATGGCCTTTCCATGTGCGGTATGCAATAAGTGCTTGCATGGTTAATTTGGCTCATTCCAGATACATGGTTTCATGATAGGAAACAGAAAGAAAAACATCACAAGGTATTCCTGCTCTCCACGCGCTCCATGCTCCCTTTAAGCCAGTTCACTTCAGTGGAAGTGTTGGCACATCATGTAACAGAGGAAGCAGCAAGGGCAGAGTTGGAAGATGGAGAGAACACCCTAAACTGGTACTAGCACTAAATGCTTTAACATTAAAGATCCATGCACCCAACAGATAGGTAGTTGAAATGCTGGCTTCAGTAGCCTTCCCTGATGCTCACAGCCTTTCCACATTCACCCCATTATCTTTCCTCTTCTCATTTATGCCAGAACAACTAGCATAATTAAAAGCCTAAACTGATACAGGGTTAAAAAAAAAAAAGTCATTTCTTAATGCGTTGCTTTCACCCTGAACTAATTCAGACATTCAGTTTGCAAAGCTCTACAAAAATAATTGCTCTAGCAGACCAGAAGCAAGTGGAATTGGGAACACAAAACTTTTAAGACAGCCTTGCTATGAGAAAGTCATTTCATGGAACTAAGCAGAACATTTGAGAGAAACCAAGCCCTGCATTATGGCTTTGTTTCTCTGCACAGCTGGTGACATTTCCCACAGATGCTGCTACTTAATAAAATGGAACAACACAGAATAAACAAAAGATAGTTTACATATGTCATTTGACATGGGTCATACCTCAGGTGACAATGCTTCAAGTATCAGTGCAACAGCAAAATAGCAACAATAAATTTGGAAGAGGTAAAGCAGAGAAGAAAATAAGTATTTAACTCCCATGAACATTCATAACATCCACCAGATTTTGTCAAGGATCTTCAGCCTCCAGTAGTCTGAAAAAATCAAGATTCTGACTATGGATTTAGAAATCTTACTAGAGAATAGAATAAGTAAATATAGCAGCGTTCAACGACTCTTAAAAGTTTAAAGAGTGCAAAGCATATTCAAGGTCCCCCAGAGCATTCCCCCTCCTGGAGGCTTGTCTGCCTGGGCTCAGGGCCAGGGGAGAGCGTGCAGCTGCAGGCTGTCCCCTGCCTTCACCGACCATGCAGAGGGCTCCCGGGCAGCACCGCAGCCCAGGGTCCAAGCCCCTTCCCGTGGGAGCTGCTTTTAAGCTGAGCCTCTATCTTTTGCCCCCCTGCCTGAGCTACACCTCCCGCCGTGATGCAGCCGGCCCTGTGCCTCGTCATGGGCCCTGCTGATCCAGCCTACCTGGGCTGCTCTCCTGGCCTGGCCTCAGTGTCCCTGCCCGGCCACGCCAGGGCTGGGTCTGACCCTGGTTCCCCTCGCCGGACCTGCCTCGCTTACCGCACTCGGGTGCTGCTGTCTGCATTACCACTCTCAGCTCCTGGCTCACCTTCGCTCCTGGAGCAGCCAGCCCTCACTGCTCCATGGCTCTCTAGCCTTATGTTTGCTCTCAAGAATTCCTGAGGGAATATAAATGATAGAACATGATTTATAACGGTCTAATTACAACTGAAATAACTCTTACACAGCTAGCTTGAGAAAATAAAGCCGAGAGGGAGTATAGACTAAAACATTTTTTAGGTCAATCTGACATTTGTTGCAGGCAAATATTCCTTACAAAAATTAAACTGCAGTCACATGATCTCAAAATGAATATGGAAAAGACGACATCTGTCATTATTGACATGACTGCTAACAACAGGAAAAATTCAGCTGTGCCTAAAAAGTGACATAACTGGCTGGCAAAGCATAGACATGGATAAACTTTTGACTCAGCTGTGATGGAACAAGAGGATATAAACCAAAACAGCAAAGCTTAAAGGGAGCTGATTCTTTCCAACATCTATAAACTTTATAAACATCAGGATAACTTGATCATTGTGAAGATTTAAAACTCTGAGATGAGTATTAGGCTAATCTGGACAGCCTTCAGGGGAAACATATTGCTGCTTCGGTAGTTCTACCCAAAAATTGTTCAAACCTATTCAAGTCATACAGCTCTTCCTCAGGATATTCTGTCAAGTGACAGGCCTGCACTCACTGCTTCACTTTTCTTGTTTAAAGCTTTTAGAACGGGACCGCTTACGTTACATCGCCAGATGCAGTTCCAACAGTTAGAAATTAAAGATCAAGAGCTTCCATGGAATTCCACAGAAGCTCTCTTCTACCATCAAGTTATTTTTAACATACTACATTTCTTAGAAGTTCCCTGTCACGAGGGACATAACTCATTTCAATGAATTGCAATACTATCTCTTCCATCAACACAAGTTACCTGGGCTAGAAAGAATCAACCTCTTTAAGTTACTTAAAATCCAGACAAAAAGCAAAAAACCAAATCAACCTAGTACTTGGTCTGACAAAAACCTTCCAAAACGGCAACTATTGTTGGAGTCAGGGACTAGGGAAAAAAGTCATATTTACAATACATAAGAAATTAACCTTCCACTGAGTATCATTTCATGCATATCCCTAACCTGAAGAAAGTTCACCACAGGAGGAATTACATATATCTAGGTCCAGGCTGCCGGCTGGATCTAATAATTACTGGAGTAACCAGAGACATGGGATTAGAACAGAACTGTTCTAAACTACTGGCGTTGGGCTAATTTTCTGACAAAGCCACTTTTATTGTAAACTATGCTGGCAGCCAACAGTGATGGATCCTCATAGCAGCAGGAATCATAGGAAAGCAGTGCCACAGCCATAACTGGTTCTTCCATTAAAAGCAACTGGGACTCTGGAAAGCTGACCCTGAGCTTTAGCAGAGAGACAGCGCGTGTTATCACATTAGCAGGGTTCTGATGGGGATACCCATCCACACCAAGTTACAGCAGGAGAAACCAGAGCATGGGGTAAAATGACAGTAAAGATATTCAGCTCTTCTAAGGTTGCTCAGTTCTGCAGTGAGACAGAAAAGGTCATAAGTAACCAGAGATACAAATAAAGAGAAAAAAAGAAGGGTGGGAATAGTGAAGTGATTAGAAAGCAGAATACAACAGAAAGGGGGTATAAGAGAAAGAAAGAGAAAACAAGTTTATGAAGCAAAGACAGAAAGAAATAGAACAAGCTAAGTGTGCATGAACACTGATTACAGAGAATTTAGATTACTTCTGCTCCAGACTTTTATTAGCAGTAATAACCCTGATTGACTCAGTTACAGGTATTAAAAAGGAACTGAGAACTAATTTGATAAACTCATACAAAACTAACAAACTCCTGCTGTATGACTGAACTGGGATGAGGTTACATAGCTGGTGATCAGTTTGGTTCTCAAAACTTTGATGGCTAAACACTTGCAAGAACAACTAGCTTGACAATTTAGGGGTGATCCATGACCAGCTTGATTATCAATCCTTATTTAAGCTGACTAACACAAAGGGATATTAAAATATCTGCAGCTTGATAAGTGAAATATGTAGTTTTACATAAAGCTTTCAAGTGATTCAGAAAACACGTGCAATTGTTGCCAAAGCATGCTTTTCATACAGAACCACTATCTGCAATCTTCTGAACTCACAGTAGAACTCATTTAAGGTTACACACAAAAGGACATCCATCCAGCAAGCACAATTCTTAAACGTGTAAAACAAGTGGTGGATTTAATTTCTGCAGTAACAAACAGCATTTACCTTCGGTTCACCTAAGGAAAAATAGCAAAGTCTCCTGCTAATCTAACTTGCGAAATTCTTACAAAGAGAAAAAATAAAACAAATAATTAACTCTTAATCCAACAATTTTGGCAGTACAAAGGGGAATGATCCACAGATATGGGCCAGATTCACAAACTTCAACTAGCATCTCCTATTTGCCACTCAGAGAGAAAGAGTACTGGCCTAGACAGACCACAGGCCTGACACAGATGCATTCCATATGTCCTTAACAACTCATCTGAACTACATTCAAACAGACATTACAGAAATTACCATCTGCACAATTTCTCACAATTATACCCTCATCTTAGGACCCCACTATTAAAAATGCTGGGTAACCAAAATGAAACAGAATAGTAGAGCGGTATTGCAGAACTGTGCTTTTATGACCTTTTTATCTTTACTGCTGTTTAGTCCACACAAATCATTGGTATTCCACAAAAAGCCTACCAAAAACATATTGCACACATTCCCATGTGTGCAAGCAAACAAACAAAATATGAAGAAATAGAGGTAATAAGAAAACTTCAAAGCTCAGCCTAGTTATAATTTGGCTAGAAATGAAAACCATTGTGGCAAATTACACAAGAGAGGTTTATGTATTGTTTTTCTCCAAACAAAAAAAGGCTGAGGACTAGTAAGCTTTGAATCAGATCTCTCAGGTTTAGTATGTCTTCACACAAATAGTACTATCTGAATGTGTAAATTCAATGCAAATGTTCATCTGCCTGTTCATAGCAAGATTAATTTACTGTTTCAGAGATCCAACTCACCTTTTCCCCACTATGTAACTCCACTCCTCACTGTTGCATCCTCAAGAATTTTATGAGAAACACTAACCATAATAGCACTAGTCTTGCCATTTATGAAAATACACACAGTCATCTAGGCAGAAAATCAAAGATGGCTGCACCTTTATCTGAAAACTTTAGGGCTGAGCTTGAAGTAATAATTTACCTTTAGAAACTTTCCCTTTCCTTCTTAAAAAGGAAGACTTTCTTTTAATAGAAGGTAGGCAAAATTACACGTTTAAGTTTTTTGAAAGGTTCATTTTGCTCATTTTTAGTCTTCAAAATTTGAAGGGGAAGGGAATGTAGGGGAACAAACTTACCAAGTTTTGATAACATATGGAGAACTCATTGAAACCCTCCAAACTTTATTTTGAATAATACATAAAATCATTATATCACTTGTTAAATGATGTTAACTTAGAATATTTCATTCATACCAGTGCACACACACACAACACTGATCTGTGGAAAAACCTTACTTTGTTTGGATACAGAGACCTGAACAAAAGTTTTGACATTGTATCCTAAGCATTTAGCCTAAATATTTTATCTCCTTACCGGTGATATCTGTTCACAGCAACAAACCCTTTTTCTCCCCAGCCCAGCCATTCCACAACTCTTCCTCCAGCAGTGATTAGTGCTCCTCTCAATAGGTAATTTGCTGTGAGGAGTAATTTCCAGTGAGACTGAAAACACCTGAGTGGGAAGGACAGCTCTGGGGCTGACAGCAGAACAAAAGGTTCTGGTGACACCCCACACAGTCAGGGTTCAAATGACAACATCCTAGGAGCTCTGCACTGCCTTTGGAAAACTGTAGAATTCTTTTGTGAGGCAGAGCTTAGTGTGTCATGAATCTCTCTCACCTTGTTGCTAGGTGGCCTTTTCCATCTTCAGCCTCTTATCTGAGGACAGTATCTTGTCTCTGTTGAAGGAGAGGGGGAACAGCAAAGAGGGTCTCAGCAGGAGGACATCCCTCTGTCCAGCTCAGTCACATGTGCTGTTCCACTCTTCTCAGCACTTTACTCTTTTCCACCTGTGATAAATCTGTCGGGAGAAGAAAGTGGTACGGAGAGACTGAGTCAAATGATTTCAATGTGTTCAGGAGAAATGCAAAACTTAAAATCTAAATTATAAGAACCATATTGGAAAATAAAGAAAACTGTTCTCTGTTTTGGGAAAATGAACAGCCAAGCCCTCCTGACCTCAATGTTGTAACATTACAGTCAATACTTGTATCTCTAACATACTGATTTTTGAATGTTTATTCGGTTTATTTTGGAAAGTTCATAACAAAAACCAAATTCAGTTCTCTTGCATGTGGCTCAGAAAAAATGTGCTTTACTTCAACGAAGGCACTACAGGTAACCTGGAAAATTTCAGTAATCTGATGATGAAGGAAATGGTACTGGTTCATGATTCCGATTTTAAAATCCCAAGAATTTATTTCTGTCCCCTCACAAATTAAAACTAGAAAATAATGTAAACATAATGCAAAAAAGGTCTATTTAAATTACTTTAAAGTGCTCAGAAGTCTACATTTAGTTTTAATGTATAAATTCAATAAATAATTTAATAAATAATTAAGACTTTAATAAATAATATATCAATACTAATAGTTTTAATGAATTTAATATATACCACATTTTTCTTGCATTGTTTTCTTCTTGAGTTCTTTTGTCACATCAGTACCATCCTTCATAAATTTAAATGATCTGCAAAGATAGGAAAAAATAGTGATAAAATATAACTCACAGTCAAAAGTAACTGTCAATTCAATACTAACTATAATCTTAGGACTCAAAGAACAGTTTTATTCCTTAATACTGAATTTGTTCCACCTTGAGTAGTTAGATCTTCATTCCCTGAAGTTAAATATGCATCTAAAAACCTGCATTACTGCTGAGGTTCTGTAAAAGGAATGGAAGGAATTCTACTGTATTTTAAGTCTCAGTCTGTGTCAAAGTGCCATAAAAATGAAAAAAGTGAAATCAGAAACTCAGATTGACTATTTAATTTCTTACTATTTTGATTGTCTTCTGTATTTCTTTGCACCAAAGATTTACACGTAAAGTATTCTGAATTTCTCTGGTTTTAAACTATGCAAGATAAGAAGAATTGGAGAAACAGAATGGATTTAGCACTTCTAAACTATCCATATAATCTCTTCCTTCTAGAAACTAGCATATAGATGAGAAACCAGATTACTGGCTATTTTAAAGTAAAACTGGTAATATTTAAAGACTTCCAGAGAAACAGATGGGTAAAGGTTTAGTGAGGAAATATTTAATCATCAGAGATTTGGCAAATTAATCTGTAAATAAATCCTTACATGTGCACTCTTTTCATTACAGGAAAGCAACATCTCTGCTGCTAATTATTTCCCAGCATTTTCTGTGCTTAATTGTATCTTACCACACACTGCCCCAACAGACTTAGCTGTTTTAGCAACAGTCTCCTATACTTACAGGCCAGATAATGCAGCCTTTTACCTAAAAAACTCCCAGATATCCTATTTTAACCTGAAGATCCCACAGAAAGGTTCTACTTCTGGATATTGTTAACTGGACAAATCCAGAAATTGAATAATAGGGTTACCTAAGCAGGAATTTGGAGTGGGACTTTGATGTTCCAGAGATGAATGATTTGGTCATACAGGTGTAATCTTGCAGTTCACTGAAGTGAGCAAGGAAAAGGAATAAATGCCAGCTTTTCACTGATCCTATTGTTTTCAAAAAAAAACCCCACCAAATTGGTTTTCTCAAACCAGTTTGTTACGGCCTAAATTCACATAATATCAATACCCTGCAAGCCTTCACCATAACGTTCGCTTTTGAATGTTTATAGTGAGTATTTATACTTTATATCATAGGAAAAGTATGCAGGGTCTTATACTCCGGAGAGCAGAGATCACAGTGTCAGGAAACCCAATAGTCACTTTGTTATAATGCAGTAGCTTCAACAAATAATAAAACACAAGCCTTAAAAAGACAAAGCATCTGGTATGTGAAACCTTTTAATCTCTTTTAAAAGGTTTATACAACTAAGAGATAAAGATTTCACATTGGCAACTATTTTCTTATTGGCTTCCAGGCAAAGTCATAATTTATATGCAATTCTGAATAGAAATCTGTGTTGAAGTGACTGCTTGAAACCTTAGACAGCTTTTCTTCCCAGCCTTACTGAGCTTATAAAATGCAACAGGTGTTACAGTAACTGTGCTTGCTCCTTTCCCCTTGAGGTAACCAAGTGCCACAAAGAAACTGAGAAGCTCTTGCCTGCATTTTTCCAAGCATATTAAAGGAGGCTTTACTGGGTATATATTTGTCAGAATGTACTAATCTACTTCCATTTACCACAGCTGCCTTCCATTTACTTCACATTAAACCATAATTATCCCTGTGATCTCCCTTTAGGGAAACCTCCACTCACTACACCTATAGCATTAAAATAACAAATAGATTTGGGGAAGTGGTAACATAATGACTCTGAAGACTAGCAGGTGGTTAATCTGTCTAAGACAGGATATTGCATTTTATATTATATTTATTACATAGATAACCTAAAAGAACAAGTCCAGACAACTGGTAACCCGTAATAACAGATATGTTATTTTACAGACCTAGAAGTGTGAAAAAAAAAATAAATAAAATGGGCAAACATGTTGATCCTTGCTCATGCTTTTGTCAACTTCAAACAACCTGAACAGAAACTGTGTATTCCTGATTACACTCAGCAACACATGGAAATGCTTGGACTTTACAGTGGTTTCCATCCACGTGACAGTCAACAGAACAAAATGAAGTTCATAAATATTTGAGGAAAGTGGATTTTTATACTGATGTGTGAGTTCACTGGAGTCCAGAGGTCGCTGCTACAAATTGTGCTAGAATTTATTTCATGAAATTCTAGCAGATGAAGCAGCCACCTTCAGCTCTGACAGCAAATGCAATGTCTCACCAACTCTGGCCCATGATACAAGGGCATTGCCTTGGCATCTACTGTTTCTACCTGCACATCAGTTTAGCAAAAACATATTTAATGTTGTTTTATGTTCACAAAGCTAATAGAGAATTCTATACCTTATGAAAATCCATATATTCTGATATTGTTTATGTTACAATGCCTACAGAAATTAGCTCTAATGTGTTGAATGTTGGCTGTTCTATAGAGCAAGATGCTGTGATTATTCAAGACATAAAAATCAGGATTTCATGTAATTTTTGACCACTTCATGGCAGCAGTTGCATTTCATTATTTGTGAGGACTACATGAAGAAGGAGTTTTGTCTTAAAAGTCCAGTTTACAGAGCTCTGCAAGGGGCTATGAAAAAAAATGTATATTCTGTCTCAGACTTCCAACTCTTTAGGGAGGAAGCCTTTTCTGCCTCTAAACAATATAATGTAATTATTAAAAATCTTATTAGGATCTGTCTACACTACTACAAAATTTGGTATGTTGTATACTCCAAGCCTGGTATAACTTTAAATATATTAATTTTATTTTTTAATCCCAACTTTAGAAGAAAACTTCAGTGGTTAAAATGGTAAGCACTGAAAAGTGTTGTACACACTTTAAAAAAAGAAAAACATTGTATAGTTGCTGTACGTTCCACCCCCCAAAATATAAATTATCTCTGATATAAATATCAATGTATGTTAGGGGTGAAGGAGAACAACTACCATCTATGCACATTCCTGGTACATGAAGGCTACCAGAGATGTTGCAAACTTGCTGCCAGTTTATTCTCATGCTCTTCAGAGTAAAGGAAACCTCAGCTGGTACGAACTGACAGATGTACAGGAGTGAATGATATTATAATCGTTCAAGTCAGCCTTTATTCTTGTCCCTCTAGGATCACTAGCTTTTTTATGATCAAATTATGATTGCTCTTTAAAGTTGAAGTATGTTCAATGAAGTAATGGTATTATTAAAAAAATTGTTATACCTGCAACCCTAGTCCCTAAAATAACCAAGCACAGAACAAAACAGGCATAAAAATAAACAGTGCTTAATCTTTCTGGATACAATTTCAGTTCATTTGCAGCATACACATATCTGTTCTTAGCTCTTCTAGAGTATTCTTATTAGATGAAACTAGGAAACTTTAAGAAATTGGTTTATTTACTTTAAAATCTGAGAGCTAGAGCAGCTATGAATCCCAGTACACCAAACTATGGCCACTCTGAGCTAATCATTTATATGTTAACCTCTGTTTGACTTGCTATACTGACAGCAGTGTGGAAATACATGAGGTAAAGAAAGTTTAATCCATTAAAAGAAAAATACTAAGTCAAGCACACCACACTGTGGGCTAAAAAATAAAAGACTCTTTCCCACTAGGTTTTCATCCCTCTCTGGAACGAATCATTTTGGCCACCAGCTCTCCACCCACAAAGATCATAAAGAATTGCATCAGCCTGAATCTTAATGCAAGTTTAAGAGAGAAAATGGGATGTTTTATGCTGGCTTCTGAATAAGGGCAAATTTTTTGTATGACTGTTTCAAGCTATTACCTAATAATTTCTCCTTCTGTCAGAAAGATTATGGAACAGATTTTGTCAAGGGGGTAGCCTAAATAATTTCTTGAGGCCCCTTCCAACCCTATTTTTCTACACTCCAATAATTTTGGAAAGATGCTAAAATTTCCATACTGTATCTGGAATCTGAACCACAGTATTGCTTCACTCCTCTGAATGGCAAAAGTGGAGCCTGAACACTAGAGCATCAAAGCTGACCATTGAACTTCATGACATACAACAAAGGAAATGTTCCATCCAACTCCCCTGCGTCTAAGATGAAATTCTTGAAAATCCTGGCATTGTTTCCTTTTTCAAACAATCCTGTTAATACTAAGAAACCACAAAAGCCCAAAGAACCACACAGCAATATGATTAGTAGTATACTTTGTAGACTGCATGGTGAGTAAAGAAAATGGGACATAGTAAAAGCCATGTTCTTGTATGTATGTCCTTAGGAACAGACAGAGGAGAAGGAACCGAACTCCCTGGATTCCTGCGGTAACTATGGGCAAATAGCTCAAGTTAGGCCTAAAATGCTAATTTTATTATTTTGGGGTGCTTCTGTGCTCTTAGTCAATAGGTTTTCCTTCTCCATGTTCCCAATCCATATCAAAGCAAAGTTCACACCCTCTATGCCTTGATCTTTCACAGCACCACAGCCACCAGGAGTATCACTGCTCATTCTTTCAGGACATCACTGTCCATGGACATTCAAACTCCCAACCTGGAGGCATAATAGATAGATTATTTGAGAAACAGTGCTAATTAGTCCTATTTGGTGCTATAACAACATGACTGTATGATTTCCAGGACACCAGTTAATATTTCTAATGGCTTTATGCTGCATATTTCTACAAGACAAGAGAGCTATCTGGGGATCTCAGGACTTTCTGCATTGTGTAACATAAATAGATCCTATATAGTCTACTTGTCCATCAGACCTGGGACTAGTACTCTACTTCACAAAATTCAACTGCAATAAACATTCACCAAAAATATTTCAGCACTCAGATGCTAAATTACTGAGAGTGAAGAGAGATACCCTAGAATGAGAAAACTGGGACAGAGAAATTTTAAAAACGCACTATTATTTTCCATGGGATAATGGTAGCCGTTCTGATATGTTTCTACAAAACAAAACTAGACCCCAGTAACCACAGGAACTCCATTACACTAGATATGAGAGACAGGGGTTCTCTACAAAAATGTTAATGCATTTATCAATAGAAGATAAAATGATCATTGAGAGGAGAGTGACATTATATCAAAAGAGACATCACTCACCATAGACAGGCATTGTTCTTTTAGAGCAGTAAACAGTACATTCACAGGTAAAGCTGTGTTTAGTCTACCTTCTGCCTCAGACTCTGGAAAAAAGAGAGGTGATATCTTCATTCCAGGCTTATGTTTTACCTCTAAGGAAAAAAAAAAAAAAAAAAAAAAAGCAGAAAAGTTTCTAAAGTTGAACAAATCTATAAAATGAAATATTTTGATCAAACCAGACTCCCTGTAACCATTGCCAAAGCCATGTGAATTTTAAAAAAATATATATAAATGAGCAAAAGAAAGAAAATCCTAATGAATGAAGGGGATAGGACTTCATACTAATCCATATGCCTCTAGTATAAGATGTAACATCCATCTCTGTTTTCCAGGACTTCATGATGCAATATTAAAACTGAAGGTTGTGAACAGATTGATACAGCTCTGATGGGATCAATTACACTGTGTAAATACATTGAAATATATCAGAACCTCCCTGCACTTCAAGACGCATTTCTCTGTACTGTAAACAGCTCTAATAAGTAAAGCAGTCTATCCCAGTTGACATACTTCAGCAATTCTCAATCAAAATTATCCTTTTGTGTTATCTTTAAGTGTATAAAGAATCTCTTTATAAAACAGTTGCAAGACACAAAATACTTTTCCCAGAAGGGAAACTGTATAGTCAGAACATCTCATTGCTTTTAGAAAGAAGATAATTATGAATAATATGATGGGAACTTTCAGAACATACTGCATCAATCAAGTTCTGCATGAGTAATTATAATAATGTTTTATAGCATCAGTAATTTTGTCTGCAGAACATGTCTCAGATTTCTGAAATACAACATTTCTTCCCCAAAGGACATTAGCCCTCAGCATAAGTTCTTGGTTAATTACTATGACTCTGCTGAGAACATCTGAGTAGTAAAGAAACATTTGTTTTCTGGACTAGGATTTGGATGTTGAGGTCACTGAAGGTATTGTCTGCAAGCTGGCTATTTTCTTTCTGTGAAAATTGTTGTTTTGAAAGATTTTACAAATGTGTACAAGCTGTTAGGTGTAGGAAGGCTTATGTCAGTGAGCACTGAAATTCCTTTCACTTCCAGTAGGAACGCAGCTCACTTCCTTCATCGCTACTCGAATGAGAATTTATCCATTTCTTATGGCTATATCTTCAGATTTTGAGTAATTTTTTATTTGAAATGTAAGTATCATAAAGAAAGGAATTAACTCTGCAGAAGGTATTCTAAATTGGTTGAGAATAGCTTTACTGTTACAAAAAACAAGACTAATTATAATGAAGGCTTACTTTCAAAGGGCAAAAATAGGAAAAATGAGGCAAAGAACTAGTTTGTTACAGATGACATAAACTTACAGTAGATATAGGAATTATTACAGAGGTCTGTATAAGCAATGATCCCTCATGCATTTCACAATAACAGTGCAAAGAAAAAGATAAACTTTAAAGAAAGGTCAGAAGTTGCACAGGTAAGACATATAGAGGAAAACAGATGCAGAACCAAAACGGGGAAGAGAAAAATAGAAAGGAGACAAGGAACTAATAACTTGAACTGATGACAGGCCATCCATGGGGAGACACCAGAAATGTGAGATTCTTGTCAGTAACAACAGGATCCTAAGATAGGTTTTAAGACAGTCATATAATGAAGCTCTCAGTTTCCTAAAACAAAGCTGCTGCTGCTTACTTTATGTGGGTCTGTTTTACCACACAAGAAGTATGGTCAAGCTGACTAATAGGCGTTCAGGATACTTGTGAAATTCCTTGTTAATGAGGAGTCATATTAAGTCTTTTGTAAATTATACCATTTTCAGTTAAACCAGCTCTGAATTAACAATTTCACCCAAGTTAACAAACACTTTACAAAGCAAGAAACTTTTTTCTTGTTTTTCATAAGGCACAGATCTGATTTGAATTCAAAACAAGACAGATCAGATGGCAAGAATGAGACTTAGCCAGACCTGTCAGCAAGGAATTCCATTCAAATATTATATATGTGCTCCCTTGAAAGAAAATAAAATAATATACAGGATTACTCTTTTCCTCAAATTTGTATTATTTACTGCCCTTCCCATCCATTCATACTTGTTTCCTTGTTTCTCCCCTACCATTGCAATACATCCCAAAGATATACCACGGTGTACACATTTAATTGGTAGCACATTAGTATGAGAGTGAAAATTTTCATATATTTTTAACTTTATTAATTTCAGCTGTAAATTTTGCTGATGATCACCTTGATGATTTATTAGGCATTTCTCTACTAACTGATATTTCTAATGCTATCTTTCTACTTGCTGTGTTTCACAGTAGTCCACATTATTCTTGAGACACTATTAAAATACTCTGGGGACAATAAAGAAATGCATCCTTCCATTCTGTCTGTCTTCAATCCCTCTATGTATCACAGAGGGTTTTGTTAACAGACCAGAGGTAACAGGTCAGACTTGGATGTGTATTAAAAAGCTCCATATGCTCATCATAGAATAAAATGCTAAAGCACAAACACATTTCTGATGAACACAGTGCATACATGCTACAGCAGACATGCCTAAAGCACTACTGATACAGGGGAAGTGGACTAGAATTTCTCTAAGTAAAATCAGGAACTATGGTAACCTGAAGTAAAGCATTACATCTCTTTGCCTGTAACTGCAACCGTGCACAGACATAAAGACAGTATTATACAGTTATGCCTACGGATTTACGCACTGTGGATGTCAGACTTCAGATAAGCAGTAGCCAAAGGCTCAGATAGGTGTTCTAGAATAGCTGCTCTTTACATCTGCTGTTACGAAGTTTTGGGCTCTTCTTTGCAGGATATAGATATAGATAAGAATTGCTTATAAAAAGCAGGTTTCTCAGCTTCCTGCTGCGTTATTTTCAAGTTAGTGACAAAAATCAAAGTTAGGTATTGCCACACAAACTGTATTTTATCTTGTGAAACTGTTTTAAGTTAGATTACCGTAGAAAACTAACTAACATATTATTAGTTTTGTCTGCTTACTCCAAAATTAATCATCTTTCAGGTATTTTAACAGTGTTGTCAACAAGTTTTTTTCTGTCACCAGGCACGTTGTGTGTTACAACATACCAATACAATCTGTGGAGAAAAGTTGTGGTTAGAATGAAGAACTCTTGTTTTCCTCCCCTTTCCAGCTCCTGTAATTCAATCAAAGAATCTCCAGGTCTTCCAGAGAAGCATATTTATAATGTCAGAGAAGCTGGAGAATTCACTCTTCAGTTTTATGTGGAAGGGGCATACATAAATCACCATTTTTACCCCTACTTCTATCAAGAACCTTTAACCGGTTTCCTGGAATACCCATGAGACATTGTATAAGAGTGAGTTCCAGCATAGAGGAGGAACCCCTGTTCTTTATTAGACAATAAATAGGAGTTTCAGTTGTCTTTAGTGCATATAAAGGGTCTTATCAGCTACTGTAATATATAAATGGTCTTACTATTGATGTAGTCCCAAAGGCCTTTATTTTAGACCCCAGAATAGCCACTGTAACTTGTCAATTGCTCTAGCAATATGTTGAAACAAGACTTTCAGGCAATATAACTATAATAACTAAAATGCATCATCTTAGTTAACCATCTACTTGCTGATAAAATTAATTATTATTTTACAAAGGGATTAATAATTTTTCAATGTTATCTATAATTGTTGCTTTTTTATAGAGGTCAAGAGGTTCATCTTACAACAGCTGCCGTCCCTTGAAGAAAACTTTTATTTAGTACTGTTTTCTATGTGTATATTAACAGAATCAATCTTAGAGTGCTAAACTGTGACCTCGGGCCAAAAGTATTAATTATGCACTTGCTTAATTTTCACTGTGTGAGTACTTTTTTAGACTTCAGTGGCAATATACAGTAGTTTAAAGAATGCAATTAAGGATAATTGATATAGTGTGGTATAGTGATTAAGTCTGAGTCAGAAGCTTATAAAACTTATGAATCTTCAATAAACAAAGAATTTAGCTAAAAAAAAATCCTAGTAGGAAGATTGATTTCTAAGGGTGCTTTGTTGATGTGTTAAAACTGATATTAGGGAACCTAACAAATGAATAGGCTAATACAAAATTCACACAAAAGCATTGTGTGAATTAGTCTGATAATACGGGGAAAGAAAAGGAGACCAAAAAAATGACAGCCACCCCCTAGCACTGGGCCAATGGACTCTGGTTAGGTCAGGTACTGCAGGTTTTCCCAATATCTGACCTGCTGCCTGCAGCTTTCTCACTTGTTTCTTTATTCCAAGCCACAACCTCTGCTGTGGGATTATGTTCTCTTTTAAATGAAGGTTTTCTAAATGTAAATAAACCCTATTTATAGAAAGGCTTTAAAAATTCTACAGCCCCCTCTCAATTGAGATATAAAAGTGCTTTCAAAAGCTGCCCCTTACCCCTTTCTTTTCCCCCTTTTCCCATACTAATTTGGAGCCAAATCCCCCCAAATGGGACTCTTCCCTGTGAGGCTATGCACACAGAGTGGGATCTACTGCCACAGCACAAAAATACCCCAACCTCCTTGATTCTGGTTTTACAATGTGGAAAAAAAAAAAACCACAATTGGGGAGAAAAAACCCCACAAACCTACAACTGTTTTGGGCTCCTGGAAAAGTCAAATCCACCTGGATTGTTCAGCAAGAAAGCAAAAAAAAAAAAAAAAAATTTCATGCACAAAACCAAAAATCGTCAATTTATACATTGTGGAAAAATGTCCAAAAAAACCCCAAAACTGAGTATTTTGGAAGAGCAAAAAACCCCAATTTTTATGTTATGGAAAAAACAAAACAAAACAAAACAAATTGGGGTGAAAAGCCAGCACTTTAAAGGGCATTGCTAGGGATTATGTGGTGGGAATTATCCAGAGTGTGAGTCAGTTATCCTGAGTGGATTATCTGTTGTGGGTTATCCCAGGTGAGTTATCTGCTGTGGATTACCCTGGGTGGATCCCCTGATGTAGGTCATTCCTATGCACATTACCCCCATCTGTCCATTTCCACCCCCTATCCATTTCCCTGCCCCAGCCCATCTATCTCTCCCTGTCTGTCTGTCTGCCTTCTCCCCACCTTGTCTATCTCTACCCCCGTTTCTCCCCATGTGAGTTTTTCCCCATGTGAGTTTTCACTGGTCTGTCCAACTTGTCTGCTTGTATCATAAAATCTCTCTTCTCTAGGAACTGTTGTCAGGAGTAAAAGTTTTACAAGGTTTCTTTACTGAGGACCCTTACTTTTAAAGGACATATGGAGGTCCAGAAAGGTAGTGATTGTTATAATTCTTCAAAATAGAAAATACCTAAAGCATAAGGGACAGAAAATCCCCATCTTCTTCTTGCAAACCTTTATATGCAGTGTTCCTAGGTAAAAAGGAGCCTTTAAAACCAAAAATGGATGTAACTGTTCTAAATGGCACAGGCATTTGTTTCTATTAAATTGTCTTCTGTATAATGATATTTTCCAGTCAACAATGAAGCTCATATTTTTATGAATTCATGCATAAATCACATTGATAGAAAACCACTGCCTTACATCTCATAGTTTATCCAGTGTTAATTTAAAATCTAAGCACAGAATAAAGAAAGAGGAGGAAAATTAAAGTGAGTTTATACTCTGAACCTAATGGAATGAAAGAAAAAACTGCTGTTTCTAAGTTAACAGATATGAAATTTCATGAAAGTACAAATAATTCCTACTGATTTGAGGAAGTACAGGACATCCAAACCAGACTTCATTTCTGACTAAAGTTAGGACTACATTACAAATATTTTATGGAAATTAAACTTTGGTCTCATCTATATTTAATTCTGTCAGTGAAAAATAAATCTTCAAAAATTTGTGAGAACTTACAGAAAAATGTCATAGAACATGATTCTTCAGTAATAGCAAGTCCTGCTCTGCTTGTCTCTTCTGTCTCTGACACTGAAAGCTGGCTCTCTCCTATGAAATTAAATCTTTCACTAACTGTCATTGCTGCAACTATTCATTTTAAAATTGATAAATATTACATGTATTTGCCAACACAGTGCATTCATATCGACATAGATATATAGATATAGATAGATAAAGATATATATGTAGCATGTTGATATATCTTTTCACTTTACGCCAAGGAGCATATTCTTAAGTGACAATTAGAAAACCATTAGTTTGAATTTCTATGTTGTATTATCACCTAAGACCAAGTGTCCTAATTATGATATTTAAGGGAAATAAATTGAACTGAACACATAAAACCTGATGACTGTGTCAGCTGCAAGCCATCATCTGAGCGCTTGCCTTTCTGCTAACTCTGAGAGTTGCTATATGCCCAAAACAACCACTGCATAGGCGTTCATCTAATTACATCACAAATAGCCAATTAAAATGTAATGAAACACAGCTCAGCCCTGTGTTCACAATGCAATGTTCAGTCCTAAAATCAGTCCCCACAGCCAGAATGAAAGGGGCTCAGTCTATTCTTGCCATTTAATCTCTCTCGTGCTTTGTGTCTTCAGTTCTTACTGATAATGTTCACAGTAACTGTTCAATTTGTGTTGTAGAAGTGTCCTGAAAACATCTCTTCTTAGAGCTTCTTGGGTGGCTCGTGATAAGTACATGTAAGAGAAGTTCATTGCACTAAAGAATTTATAATCTAGGTAACGATAACCTTTAAAAAAATTATGAGCGTAAAACCTGGAGACTGCAGTTCTTTCTCTTCATTTAGATCCATATAGTTTCAAGGAAGGTTGACAACAGTGGTGTTTAATTGGTAATAAAGAATAGACAGAGTGAGATAGGAAGAAAAGGTTAATCACAAGCAACTTTATAATTTGCTAATTTATGAGGAATTCCCTTTTGAGTCTTAATAGTAGTCTCTTAAAGTAAGGGGTTTTAACATATAGAGTAAGTTGGGGTATTTTTAATTTCTGTTTGAAATGGACATGAAACAAATATGTAGTCTCATTATAAGAGAAACAGAAATTTAAATTTTACCTGGATTTCTTTTCTTAATTTTTAAATTTTAGATTTATCTGTTATTTTCTATATTATTGTTATGTTTATTGAGAGCTTTTAATTTTGTTTTTCACTTAGCTGATAAAGGTATTACATCTCATCCTCTTTTAACGAGTATTTTATTATCTTTTGGACATTTCTTTCTAGTTTCTTTTTTAAATACCTTCCCTTCTCCGTTCATTTCTCATCCTTCTTATTAACTTCAGCGTTACTCATGTCTTTTCTTTGATAATCTTTGTCTACTGTTTATCTTTCTTTGTTTTTCCCCCTTTTTTTGTTTCCTGGAGGCTTTGGTTCTTGTTGTCTACTCAACTGCTTTTGATTGCTTTCTTTGTATTATTCCACATCCACCTGCATCAACAGTGGCTTCCTCCTTCTGAACTACATGGCTATTCACAATATTGAATAATGACCTGTTGCAGTTTTAAGTTCCTTTGAGATGCTAACTTCTCTTCAGGACTCTGGTATTTTCACAGAATGTATTTTCTGTATTTATTACAGACAGTGGTTTGGTATTCATGAGGGCCAGATAATTTCCTTTTGCCCAGTATTGATGAATTGAAACATCAGTGAAAAAATTCCCTTTTGTAATCATCTTACTGTAGTCAACACTGTGCTTTGCTCTTCGATTCTTCCGTAGCCCAAATCTTCAAGGTGATGAAAATTAGTACAACACAGGAGATCCACCATGTCTTGTAGGAATGGAAACACTGCAGTCCTTTAGAGGAAGGTTTAGTTGCTTGCTGATACTTACTCAATTACAGTATGATAGAAAATCAAATTGTCCCTTTGTCATCATATGTGTGTTAATGTTATGCATGTGCCATCTTTGTTAGAAAAAATGAGCATAGTATTTCCAACTGAGAGTAATTAGAGTTAATTGTTAATTGCCAATTATTATAGAGTCATATTAATGTCTTTCCTACCCTAGGGCTGATTTTAAAATCTTGATTTTTATATGCAGTGTATATTTCTGCGAGGATAAAAATCTGTCTTGGTAGTTTAGTGTTCATCTTACATATTTTTTTAACACATTGTGTGTAATGCCCTCACTGAGATGCAGTCCTCCACAGTGAATTCCTGAAAACTCCTGCCTTCACAAATAACAGCATTATTTGTCATTTGCTTATGCCAATAAACCATATTATATTTTTTTCAGAGGGGAAAAATCAGTATCAATTTTCATATCTCTTCCTTCAGAAACTCTCTTCATGCTGATTAAGTCCTTGAGGTTTTAAAATGTGATGTATTTGTTTGTAATAAACAGGTGTATATTCTATGCTGATCAGCCTCTGTCTTTGCTAGTACTTATCAGTATCTGTGGGTTGTTCCCATGAGACAGGAAGGATTTAGGCTGATTAAAATACCTGATACTGTAATACTTGCTTATCACTTAAAAAAAGAAAAAATATCAATCACTTATATGTGGAGTAGATTCTGTATTTATCTCTAGTAATATAATTGAAGACAATTGAAAAGTTTAAAACTACAGGCATTTATTTTTAGGAGACAAAAAAAACCTACTTAAAACTGTATTAGCTCTATGCAAATCTGAAAGTTTCTTCAGAACACTGAAGTAATGTTCATTTCCAGAATGACAATAAATGCTTTGGAAATGGGTAATGCACAGATTTTCCTGACCGACTAGAAGTCTGTTTGCTGGTCATCAAACTTGAAAGGACCAGTTGCTAGGTTATCAATTAGGACTATTACCAGAATAATTTAAGGAGAAATAACAGATTTTCAAAAAGAGTAAAATTTCATATGCTTCCCAGCATTTAGCCTTGAAGATACAGTCTCTGAGACTTGTATGCAAAACAGAGAAAACATTTAATCTTATAAAAAAAATGAGAGTGAAATTTTTTTGTTCTGATTATTTTTGCATGCCTCATTTTTATAAAATTAATTGAAGGGATTTTTTTTAATATTTAAAGCAGCTCATAAATCTCAGCAGGGACATAAGAAATAATAAAGGTAAACAAGCATAGGTTTAGGAGGTTTAATTTTCTAAAATATGACTCAGCAGTGGAAGGGGTATCCTGCCTCTCATACAAAGCAATTGGACATCTAAACACTGCAAGCACGCTTGGTGTTTCTTAGAAATAAGGTTCCTGTGTTCCCATTCAGTCCATTGCCGTTATAGAAGAAAAAAGCATCATGAGCCCTTTTGGTGAAGTCTGACAAAGTTTCCATCAATCCACACTGGTAAGTCCACTAAGGCTGCATGACAATGAAGCGGTAGCCATAGGGTCAGGCCTGGGATGGGTATGGTGGATAACATCAGTGACCTCAAAATGCACGAACCTCCAGACTGCAAAGGCAGAGATGTCAGGGACTTGATCACTTTCGCCCACAGTGGACTTGGCCATCCCATCTGGTTAGCCACTGACTAGGCCACTCTCCTGAGCATAGAAACATAGAAAAGCCTAGAGTGGGATGGATGTCTGGAAATCATCTGGTTCAACCTTCTGTTGAAAACAGGGCTTTAGCAGCTAAGTCTTAAATATTTCCTGCGAGAGACAGCCCACCAGTTCTTTGCGTAATCTGTTCCAATGTCTTGTTGTTCTCATGACGAAGAGTGACAAGAGAACCTCCATCTTGTCTACAAATACCTTCCACTATTGCAAGACTGTGATTCAATTCCCCTGAGCATTCTCTTCTCTAAGCTGAACAAACCAACTTCCTTCAATCTTTTTTCATTTTTCAATTTCTAGAACCCTCTAATCATCTTGGTAGCTAGGTCTGCCCTTTCCCTTGAAGCAGGGAGACAAAAACTGGACACAGTGTTCTAAGTGTGGCCTAACAAGTGGTTAAGTAGAGTATAATAATCACACCCCTTGATATGCTGGTTATACTTTTGTTGACACAGCCCAGGCCACGGATGTGTACTCCAGAGACTTAATATGAAGACATGACACAAGATCATACAACAAGACACAGGCAGTGCTGGTCATCCCAAATATCATACGCTGTTCCACCACTGAATTTCTCCTCACCATCTGGCTGACCACAGCCTAGAGGGTTGAAGCAGGAAGGATTCCCAGGCAGACATTCTGCCTCAGCAAATGGAAGATCCAGGACAACAAGCAGCTCTTCATTCAAGGTGTACCCTCAGCACAGTAACACCATCTACAGATCTAACAATCCTAAGCGTAAGTTCTGCCTTATGCCTAAAATAATAGGAAAACATTTGTGAAATTGTAAATCATCCTCCCACAAATAAACAAAATCTAACCACACAACTTATAATGACATTCATCCTTTTCTAAATTACTTTAAAAGACTATTAGTCTGACACTTAAAATTACATATAACTATGTTTACATATATAAAATTTCCAGAAATGCCACCCTGACATTCCCAGTCTTGCTTATTCCTTACTTGGTCTATAGAAAGCACTTCTATCTTTTTTGTCTCCATGGCAATTCAGGTTGGTGTTAAATTACAAGGTTGCTACAGTATTTCTAGCCTGAAGAATGCAATAGAAAAGGAAATCAACTTTGAAAACAGAAAAGGCTTGTCTTGAGTAGATTAAACTTATTTACAGAAAATAACATTTTCCTTGTCCTCATTTATAGTTGCTCTGGTTCTACTGGTAAGTTACTCTATATGAATTTTATTTCTTAGTTTTGTAGGCAAACCAAAAAGAAAATTACATTCAAAAAATCTATTCACTGTATATTGAAAAACTTACCCAGGGTTTGAATAAAATATATCCACAAATTCAGGGGCAAGCATTTTCAACCTTTTAGGACTACTTAGTTTTGAGTCACTTGTAAGCAATAAACCAATACTAATTTCATAAATTACACTGGGAAGTGAGGGAGTAGTCCACAGTGTCCTATTTCCGCTATCATGGTAGTCTTAAATCATTAACATTCACACTCAGTGGTTAGTTACTGATGTTGTACAAAATGGAACAGCAGCAGCAAAGAAAGTATAGGAGACTTAGACCAGAATTCAGTACAGGATGATGGTTAGGATATTAAATCAGAAAGTGATCACAACTAGAAATTCTAGTAACCTCTTTCACTAGCCAATTTATAGAATCTACTGTCAGCCTCGTAACATGGAGAAAAGAAATCACTTCACACAGCACAGTTAAAAGTATGTACAATTGTGTCCTTGGAATATGCAATCCTTTCAATTTTAGTACATCCTGAAGCAGATGGAAGGTCTCCTGATGAGACTTTTCCTTCCTCCGCGTAGGAGTCCCTCACATCAAAATAGAGTTGCTTCTTTCCTGTCACTCATTGTTCCAATCCTGCAGGGTTAGGAGATCACTTTGCCTAGCAGGGCCTCTCTTTAATTAAAGATATCCTTTTAGGAGATAGCTCTACAGCATCTTCCGAGGGCTAGACTGGGTGGGGTTTGATCAGATATGGCTGATTTTAAAGAAGCATTTCCCCTTCAGAACAGCTCTACAGCATGTCAAAGGAATGTATTTCAAGCTATTGCATCTTTTGTAGGCATACGTTTATTAAAACTACTGACTTGTGAAAGTTTTATTTTGCTGATAGTCACACAAACTTTTACTGTAAGTCATATACTTTGACAGGAGGAACTCATGGCTTGCACTTAAAAATCTGGATTTAAATAAACATAAAAACTGGAACTGTAAATCTAATAAAAATTATAGACAATAGACATGTCTTTTTAAGTGCTTGCTCAATCTTTGCCTTTAATATTTGTGCCTAACCCTACATTCCACAATTTCATAACTATGTCTTTTTCCTATAAATTATTAACAGATTTACTTTTAAATTATTTAACATTAAATGGAAGGTAGATTCTATTAATCACTGGTTCACACTTTCCTGAATCTGAGTGGTTCAAAAACCAGCTGTCTCAGCTGCAGACAAAGGTCAAACAGAACTTTAACATGTATTGCAAGAGACCGATTTTTGTGATGACTTTACTGGAGTTGGTCAAATTCATACCAATATGTTCCCATATTTAAAAGTTTCTTTTTGCTGGAGTTTGATGCAGAATCATGAATTACTCATGGATTACTCAAAAGACTTCTCACATTCCAAGAGATATGCTTTTGAATTTTGTGTCTGTATAAAAAAAGCCCAAACCAAAGCAAACGTCAGCCATCTTTGGTTGTGGCTGCAAGCATTTTGCAAAGTTGCATTATTTAATTAAGAAGTTTAATCAGAAAGAGATTGTGTGGCTTAATATCTAATTGTGCAATAACAGTACAGCCCATTTCTTGTGTTATGTTTTAACATAAGGGTGACTTGAAAGTGCTGAAGTTTTGTTGAGCAACCTAATTGTTTGCCTTTAATAGGGTATGCTACCTTTATAATATAGGTCCTCGGGACAGAAAAAAAAGTATTCTTATGCTTTAATGAAAATGCTTATTTGCCATGTAAGGAATGTGCACTGGATTTAATATTTAAAATAATCTAAACTTCTAATATTTGACACAGTAAAATACACTGACAGCCACATTTGAAAAGCAGGATGCTATTGTAGAAATTATGGAAGTTATCAAGATAAAATCCGGAAAAAAAAAAAAAAAAAAGTTAAAAATATTTGGATTCCATTAACTGCTAGGCATAATCTTCAATGGGATAAGACAGAAGCCAGTGGAGAACTCAGTGGTGAAAAAGGAAAATGCAGATGGCTGTCATTCAGGTCAAAGATAATTCTTCATTGATTGGCTTTCACAAGCTATATAATACTACACAGTTCAGTATGAGTGACATTTATCATTGGCTGTTGTGAGTTAAATATATAATCCTGATATCCTCAGCGATGGCTTTGTATGTCTAGCTTTGATTTAAAAAAGCAACTGTGCCTCAAAAAAGCTAGGGAGGGGTATAGGGAAACTACCTGGCATTAGTGCTACTTGAACAAATCATTTCGGTAACCAGCACAAATACAGTGAAATAATAATGGCCATAGAGCAAGCAGAGAGCAGTACTTGAGCAAGACTGTAACCTTTTCTTTCTGCAATTATTTCATGTACAGCTGCAAGTGTTTTCTTTGGATCAGCTGAAAGTCAGTTCTCAGTGTCCTCCTGTCTCTGCCCCTCAGTCATTTCATACTATTTTTCTTTCTCCTGGGAGAGTGCAAAGAAAAAGCCTGTATTATTGTCTCAGTCACAACAGTAAATCATATGCTTGCTGTCAGTCCTTATTAATGCCTTGGTGAAAATGAAAGCAAAATGGCAGCCCTACACAATAATGGGAACATACACACAACATTCTCATAGAAATGAGCATTCTGGATACATGGCCAAAGAGGATTGTGAGGAGAAGAGACTGATGAAGAGCCCCATTCTGAACCAGTCAGCCATGCAGGACCAAATTCTTGGAACATGGTATGTACCCAGAGGCTACCAAGGGATTTTGAAGACTCAAACACTTCAAAGAGTGGCATTCACAGCTTGTAGAACTGCACTCTGAATGCACCGCTCCTCTCAGAATTCTCTGAAAGAAGGGACCTGGAAATTCCCTTTATTGTGGTTCTAACTTTGAGAATTCCATTTTACTGAACAACAGTTCCATACCATGAAGGATCATTGGTGCCATTTTCAATTTCTAATATGGAAAAAAATACATGTCCAGGAAACAGAATTGAAAGGTAAGCATGATGATGTGTAACAATGATTCTGCTACATGTTATTGTGCATTTGGTACAAATATCATAAGGTTGCTCAATAAACTGCAGGCCAAAAACCACTACAAAGATTTCCAGTATTAACATTAGACGCAATCTCTTAACTTCAAATTCTAACAGATTTTTTTAAACACTCCAGATGTGCATATGTCTGCAGGGAAGAAAAGAAGAGCAAACACAATCTATGCCCTTTTTTTGATCCTGGAATATCACAATAAAAATGAACATTAAGAAAACAGTGCATGTGTCTGGATTATTTCAAAATGTAATTAACCAA